>NC_087249.1:56857478-57468504 GCF_037042905.1 Lytechinus pictus
ATGCAAACTTGGATTAGCGATAGCTTGAAATCCACTTGTGCTACAAATTTCATTCTTCTTTTAAAATAAAGTTCATGGGATTCTTCAAAAATATTGTAATCAGATATTTGTCTTCAAAATTTCGCCCTAATGGTTTAAATCGCCTTTGAAGTTTAAATGTTCCTCTTCACCACAATGCGGTAACCTTATTTAGTAGATAAATAAACACATATATCTCTTTTTGTTTAATTCAAATCGATGAAATTCTTTGTCTGACTATTTGATTATATCATAAAAAAGTGATAACTATACAAAAAATAATAACTAGACACACCGTCTGGTGTTTTGGAGGTAACTACAGTACGCAACAATATTCATCAAGATCATCTCACGTAATTTGAGCACAAATTGTTCCGAGCTTCGCCAAAGAGACGGCGTAGTTACATATTCCTGAAAAGTCCTTAATTGTTTGGGTTTACCATTTGCTTTACTAGAGATAAATATTTTTTCAAAGAGTCCGGGTTATTTCTTCAAATACTCGTTGCGTTCTATCTATTCTTTCATAATCTCAGGTTGAATCCTCGGTAGAAAAATGGAAAAGTAAATTCATTTGAATATAACTATTTTCCTTGATATATACTTCTCAGTAGCAGGCAAATCGTTTCCCGTCTGTAATTTCTAGTCATTGTAAAAACTTGCATTAAAACTTAAAAATTAGTGTTGATATAATTTCCTCATTTCCAATGCAAACTTTGATTAGCGATAACTTGAAATCCACTTGAGCTACGAATTTCATTCTTCTTTTAAAATAAAGCTCATAAAATTCTTAACAAAAATTGTAACCAGGTATTTGTCTTCAATATCTCGCCTTAATGGTTTAAATCGCCTTTGAAGTTTAAATGTTCTTCTTCACCACTATGCGGTAACCTCATTTAGTAGATAAATAAACAAATATATCTCTTTTTTTAATTCAAATCGATGAAATTCATTGTCTGACTATTTTATTATATCATAAAAAAGTGATAACTAAAAAAAAAATAATAACTAGACACACCGTCTGGTGTTTTGGAGGTAACTACAGTACGCAACAATATTTAGCAAGATCATCTCACGTAATTTGAGCACAAATTGTTCCGAGCTTCGCCGAAGAGACGGCGTAGTTACAGATTCCTGAAAAGTCCTTAATTGTTTGGGTTTACCTTTTGCTTTACTAGAGATAAATATTTTTTCAAAGAGTCCGGGTTATTTCTTCAAATACTCGTTGCGTTCTATCTATTCTTTCATAATCTCAGGTTGAATCCTCGGTAGAAAAATGGAAAAGTAAATTCATTTGAATATAACTATTTTCCTTGATATATACTTCTCAGTAGCAAACAAATAGTTTCCCGTCTGTACTTTCTAGCCATTGTCAAAGCTTTTAATAAAACTTCATAATTAGTGTTCATATATACAATCTTTATTTCCAATGCAAACTTGGATTAGCGATAGCTTGAAATCCACTTGTGCTACAAATTTCATTCTTCTTTTAAAATAAAGCTCATGGGATTCTTCAAAAATATTGTAATCAGATATTTGTCTTCAAAATTTCGCCCTAATGGTTTAAATCGCCTTTGAAGTTTAAATGTTCCTCTTCACCACTATGCGTTAACCTTATTTAGTAGATAAATAAACATATATATCTCTTTGTTTTTATTTCAATTCGATTAATATCATTGACTGACTATTTGATTATATCATAAAAAAGTGATAACTATACAAAAAATAATAACTAGACACACCGTCTGGTGTTTTGGAGGTAACTACAGTACGCAACAATATTTAGCAAGATCATCTCACGTAATTTGAGCACAAATTGTTCCGAGCTTCGCCGAAGAGACGGCGTAGTTACAGATTCCTGAAAAGTCCTTAATTGTTTGGGTTTACCTTTTGCTTTACTAGAGATAAATATTTTTTCAAAGAGTCCGGGTTATTTCTTCAAATACTCGTTGCGTTCTATCTATTCTTTCATAATCTCAGGTTGAATCCTCGGTAGAAAAATGGAAAAGTAAATTCATTTGAATATAACTATTTTCCTTGATATATACTTCTCAGTAGCAAACAAATAGTTTCCCGTCTGTACTTTCTAGCCATTGTCAAAGCTTTTAATAAAACTTCATAATTAGTGTTCATATATACAATCTTTATTTCCAATGCAAACTTGGATTAGCGATAGCTTGAAATCCACTTGTGCTACAAATTTCATTCTTCTTTTAAAATAAAGTTCATGGGATTCTTCAAAAATATTGTAATCAGATATTTGTCTTCAAAATTTCGCCCTAATGGTTTAAATCGCCTTTGAAGTTTAAATGTTCCTCTTCACCACAATGCGGTAACCTTATTTAGTAGATAAATAAACACATATATCTCTTTTTGTTTAATTCAAATCGATGAAATTCTTTGTCTGACTATTTGATTATATCATAAAAAAGTGATAACTATACAAAAAATAATAACTAGACACACCGTCTGGTGTTTTGGAGGTAACTACAGTACGCAACAATATTCATCAAGATCATCTCACGTAATTTGAGCACAAATTGTTCCGAGCTTCGCCAAAGAGACGGCGTAGTTACATATTCCTGAAAAGTCCTTAATTGTTTGGGTTTACCATTTGCTTTACTAGAGATAAATATTTTTTCAAAGAGTCCGGGTTATTTCTTCAAATACTCGTTGCGTTCTATCTATTCTTTCATAATCTCAGGTTGAATCCTCGGTAGAAAAATGGAAAAGTAAATTCATTTGAATATAACTATTTTCCTTGATATATACTTCTCAGTAGCAGGCAAATCGTTTCCCGTCTGTAATTTCTAGTCATTGTAAAAACTTGCATTAAAACTTAAAAATTAGTGTTGATATAATTTCCTCATTTCCAATGCAAACTTTGATTAGCGATAACTTGAAATCCACTTGAGCTACGAATTTCATTCTTCTTTTAAAATAAAGCTCATAAAATTCTTAACAAAAATTGTAACCAGGTATTTGTCTTCAATATCTCGCCTTAATGGTTTAAATCGCCTTTGAAGTTTAAATGTTCTTCTTCACCACTATGCGGTAACCTCATTTAGTAGATAAATAAACAAATATATCTCTTTTTTTAATTCAAATCGATGAAATTCATTGTCTGACTATTTTATTATATCATAAAAAAGTGATAACTAAAAAAAAAATAATAACTAGACACACCGTCTGGTGTTTTGGAGGTAACTACAGTACGCAACAATATTTAGCAAGATCATCTCACGTAATTTGAGCACAAATTGTTCCGAGCTTCGCCGAAGAGACGGCGTAGTTACAGATTCCTGAAAAGTCCTTAATTGTTTGGGTTTACCTTTTGCTTTACTAGAGATAAATATTTTTTCAAAGAGTCCGGGTTATTTCTTCAAATACTCGTTGCGTTCTATCTATTCTTTCATAATCTCAGGTTGAATCCTCGGTAGAAAAATGGAAAAGTAAATTCATTTGAATATAACTATTTTCCTTGATATATACTTCTCAGTAGCAAACAAATAGTTTCCCGTCTGTACTTTCTAGCCATTGTCAAAGCTTTTAATAAAACTTCATAATTAGTGTTCATATATACAATCTTTATTTCCAATGCAAACTTGGATTAGCGATAGCTTGAAATCCACTTGTGCTACAAATTTCATTCTTCTTTTAAAATAAAGCTCATGGGATTCTTCAAAAATATTGTAATCAGATATTTGTCTTCAAAATTTCGCCCTAATGGTTTAAATCGCCTTTGAAGTTTAAATGTTCCTCTTCACCACTATGCGTTAACCTTATTTAGTAGATAAATAAACATATATATCTCTTTGTTTTTATTTCAATTCGATTAATATCATTGACTGACTATTTGATTATATCATTAAAAAGTGATAACTATACAAAAAATAATAACTAGACACACCGTCTGGTGTTTTGGAGGTAACTACAGTACGCAACAATATTCATCAAGATCATCTCACGTAATTTGAGCACAAATTGTTCCGAGCTTCGCCGAAGAGACGGCGTAGTTACAGATTCCTGAAAAGTCCTTAATTGTTTGGGTTTACCTTTTGCTTTACTAGAGATAAATATTTTTTCAAAGAGTCCGGGTTATTTCTTCAAATACTCGTTGCGTTCTATCTATTCTTTCATAATCTCAGGTTGAATCCTCGGTAGAAAAATGGAAAAGTAAATTCATTTGAATATAACTATTTTCCTTGATATATACTTCTCAGTAGCAAACAAATAGTTTCCCGTCTGTACTTTCTAGCCATTGTCAAAGCTTTTAATAAAACTTCATAATTAGTGTTCATATATACAATCTTTATTTCCAATGCAAACTTGGATTAGCGATAGCTTGAAATCCACTTGTGCTACAAATTTCATTCTTCTTTTAAAATAAAGTTCATGGGATTCTTCAAAAATATTGTAATCAGATATTTGTCTTCAAAATTTCGCCCTAATGGTTTAAATCGCCTTTGAAGTTTAAATGTTCCTCTTCACCACAATGCGGTAACCTTATTTAGTAGATAAATAAACACATATATCTCTTTTTGTTTAATTCAAATCGATGAAATTCTTTGTCTGACTATTTGATTATATCATAAAAAAGTGATAACTATACAAAAAATAATAACTAGACACACCGTCTGGTGTTTTGGAGGTAACTACAGTACGCAACAATATTCATCAAGATCATCTCACGTAATTTGAGCACAAATTGTTCCGAGCTTCGCCAAAGAGACGGCGTAGTTACATATTCCTGAAAAGTCCTTAATTGTTTGGGTTTACCATTTGCTTTACTAGAGATAAATATTTTTTCAAAGAGTCCGGGTTATTTCTTCAAATACTCGTTGCGTTCTATCTATTCTTTCATAATCTCAGGTTGAATCCTCGGTAGAAAAATGGAAAAGTAAATTCATTTGAATATAACTATTTTCCTTGATATATACTTCTCAGTAGCAGGCAAATCGTTTCCCGTCTGTAATTTCTAGTCATTGTAAAAACTTGCATTAAAACTTAAAAATTAGTGTTGATATAATTTCCTCATTTCCAATGCAAACTTTGATTAGCGATAACTTGAAATCCACTTGAGCTACGAATTTCATTCTTCTTTTAAAATAAAGCTCATAAAATTCTTAACAAAAATTGTAACCAGGTATTTGTCTTCAATATCTCGCCTTAATGGTTTAAATCGCCTTTGAAGTTTAAATGTTCTTCTTCACCACTATGCGGTAACCTCATTTAGTAGATAAATAAACAAATATATCTCTTTTTTTAATTCAAATCGATGAAATTCATTGTCTGACTATTTTATTATATCATAAAAAAGTGATAACTAAAAAAAAAATAATAACTAGACACACCGTCTGGTGTTTTGGAGGTAACTACAGTACGCAACAATATTTAGCAAGATCATCTCACGTAATTTGAGCACAAATTGTTCCGAGCTTCGCCGAAGAGACGGCGTAGTTACAGATTCCTGAAAAGTCCTTAATTGTTTGGGTTTACCTTTTGCTTTACTAGAGATAAATATTTTTTCAAAGAGTCCGGGTTATTTCTTCAAATACTCGTTGCGTTCTATCTATTCTTTCATAATCTCAGGTTGAATCCTCGGTAGAAAAATGGAAAAGTAAATTCATTTGAATATAACTATTTTCCTTGATATATACTTCTCAGTAGCAAACAAATAGTTTCCCGTCTGTACTTTCTAGCCATTGTCAAAGCTTTTAATAAAACTTCATAATTAGTGTTCATATATACAATCTTTATTTCCAATGCAAACTTGGATTAGCGATAGCTTGAAATCCACTTGTGCTACAAATTTCATTCTTCTTTTAAAATAAAGCTCATGGGATTCTTCAAAAATATTGTAATCAGATATTTGTCTTCAAAATTTCGCCCTAATGGTTTAAATCGCCTTTGAAGTTTAAATGTTCCTCTTCACCACTATGCGTTAACCTTATTTAGTAGATAAATAAACATATATATCTCTTTGTTTTTATTTCAATTCGATTAATATCATTGACTGACTATTTGATTATATCATAAAAAAGTGATAACTATACAAAAAATAATAACTAGACACACCGTCTGGTGTTTTGGAGGTAACTACAGTACGCAACAATATTCATCAAGATCATCTCACGTAATTTGAGCACAAATTGTTCCGAGCTTCGCCGAAGAGACGGCGTAGTTACAGATTCCTGAAAAGTCCTTAATTGTTTGGGTTTACCTTTTGCTTTACTAGAGATAAATATTTTTTCAAAGAGTTCGGGTTATTTCTTCAAATACTCGTTGCGTTCTATCCATTCTTTCATAATCTCAGGTTGAATCCTCGGTAGAAAAATGGAAAAGTAAATTCATTTGAATATAACTATTTTCCTTGATATATACTTCTCAGTAGCAGAAAAATCGTTTCCCGTCTGTAATTTCTAGCCATTGTCAAAGCTTTTAATAAAACTTCATAATTGGTGTTCATATATACAATCTTTATTTCCAATGCAAACTTTGATTAGCGATAACTTGAAATCCACTTGAGCTACGAATTTCTTTTTTCTTTTAAAATAAAGCTCATGGGATTCTTCAAAAATATTGTAATCAGATATTTGTCTTCAAAATTTCGCCCTAATGGTTTAAATCGCCTTTGAAGTTTAAATGTTCCTCTTCACCACAATGCGGTAACCTTATTTAGTAGATAAATAAACACATATATCTCTTTTTGTTTAATTCAAATCGATGAAATTCTTTGTCTGACTATTTGATTATATCATAAAAAAGTGATAACTATACAAAAAATAATAACTAGACACACCGTCTGGTGTTTTGGAGGTAACTACAGTACGCAACAATATTCATCAAGATCATCTCACGTAATTTGAGCACAAATTGTTCCGAGCTTCGCCAAAGAGACGGCGTAGTTACATATTCCTGAAAAGTCCTTAATTGTTTGGGTTTACCATTTGCTTTACTAGAGATAAATATTTTTTCAAAGAGTCCGGGTTATTTCTTCAAATACTCGTTGCGTTCTATCTATTCTTTCATAATCTCAGGTTGAATCCTCGGTAGAAAAATGGAAAAGTAAATTCATTTGAATATAACTATTTTCCTTGATATATACTTCTCAGTAGCAAACAAATAGTTTCCCGTCTGTACTTTCTAGCCATTGTCAAAGCTTTTAATAAAACTTCATAATTAGTGTTCATATATACAATCTTTATTTCCAATGCAAACTTGGATTAGCGATAGCTTGAAATCCACTTGTGCTACAAATTTCATTCTTCTTTTAAAATAAAGCTCATGGGATTCTTCAAAAATATTGTAATCAGATATTTGTCTTCAAAATCTCGCCTTAATGGTTTAAATCGCCTTTAAAGTTTAAATGTTCCTCTTCACCACATTTCCAGTAACCTTATTTGATAGATAAATGAATATATATATATATATAAATATTTTTTCAAAGAGTTCGGGTTATTTCTTCAAATACTCGTTGCGTTCTATCCATTATTTCATAATCTCAGGTTGAATCCTCGGTAGAAAAATGGAAAAGTAAATTCATTTGAATATAACTATTTTCCTTGATATATACTTCTCAGTAGCAGGCAAATCGTTTCCCGTCTGTAATTTCTAGTCATTGTAAAAACTTGCATTAAAACTTAAAAACTAGTGTTGATATAATTTCCTCATTTCCAATGCAAACTTTGATTAGCGATAACTTGAAATCCACTTGAGCTACGAATTTCATTCTTCTTTTAAAATAAAGCTCATAAAATTCTTAACAAAAATTGTAACCAGGTATTTGTCTTCAATATCTCGCCTTAATGGTTTAAATCGCCTTTGAAGTTTAAATGTTCTTCTTCACCACTATGCGGTAACCTCATTTAGTAGATAAATAAACAAATATATCTCTTTTTTTAATTCAAATCGATGAAATTCATTGTCTGACTATTTTATTATATCATAAAAAAGTGATAACTAAAAAAAAAATAATAACTAGACACACCGTCTGGTGTTTTGGAGGTAACTACAGTACGCAACAATATTTAGCAAGATCATCTCACGTAATTTGAGCACAAATTGTTCCGAGCTTCGCCGAAGAGACGGCGTAGTTACAGATTCCTGAAAAGTCCTTAATTGTTTGGGTTTACCTTTTGCTTTACTAGAGATAAATATTTTTTCAAAGAGTCCGGGTTATTTCTTCAAATACTCGTTGCGTTCTATCTATTCTTTCATAATCTCAGGTTGAATCCTCGGTAGAAAAATGGAAAAGTAAATTCATTTGAATATAACTATTTTCCTTGATATATACTTCTCAGTAGCAAACAAATAGTTTCCCGTCTGTACTTTCTAGCCATTGTCAAAGCTTTTAATAAAACTTCATAATTAGTGTTCATATATACAATCTTTATTTCCAATGCAAACTTGGATTAGCGATAGCTTGAAATCCACTTGTGCTACAAATTTCATTCTTCTTTTAAAATAAAGCTCATGGGATTCTTCAAAAATATTGTAATCAGATATTTGTCTTCAAAATTTCGCCCTAATGGTTTAAATCGCCTTTGAAGTTTAAATGTTCCTCTTCACCACTATGCGTTAACCTTATTTAGTAGATAAATAAACATATATATCTCTTTGTTTTTATTTCAATTCGATTAATATCATTGACTGACTATTTGATTATATCATAAAAAAGTGATAACTATACAAAAAATAATAACTAGACACACCGTCTGGTGTTTTGGAGGTAACTACAGTACGCAACAATATTCATCAAGATCATCTCACGTAATTTGAGCACAAATTGTTCCGAGCTTCGCCGAAGAGACGGCGTAGTTACAGATTCCTGAAAAGTCCTTAATTGTTTGGGTTTACCTTTTGCTTTACTAGAGATAAATATTTTTTCAAAGAGTTCGGGTTATTTCTTCAAATACTCGTTGCGTTCTATCCATTCTTTCATAATCTCAGGTTGAATCCTCGGTAGAAAAATGGAAAAGTAAATTCATTTGAATATAACTATTTTCCTTGATATATACTTCTCAGTAGCAGAAAAATCGTTTCCCGTCTGTAATTTCTAGCCATTGTCAAAGCTTTTAATAAAACTTCATAATTGGTGTTCATATATACAATCTTTATTTCCAATGCAAACTTTGATTAGCGATAACTTGAAATCCACTTGAGCTACGAATTTCTTTTTTCTTTTAAAATAAAGCTCATGGGATTCTTCAAAAATATTGTAATCAGATATTTGTCTTCAAAATTTCGCCCTAATGGTTTAAATCGCCTTTGAAGTTTAAATGTTCCTCTTCACCACAATGCGGTAACCTTATTTAGTAGATAAATAAACACATATATCTCTTTTTGTTTAATTCAAATCGATGAAATTCTTTGTCTGACTATTTGATTATATCATAAAAAAGTGATAACTATACAAAAAATAATAACTAGACACACCGTCTGGTGTTTTGGAGGTAACTACAGTACGCAACAATATTCATCAAGATCATCTCACGTAATTTGAGCACAAATTGTTCCGAGCTTCGCCAAAGAGACGGCGTAGTTACATATTCCTGAAAAGTCCTTAATTGTTTGGGTTTACCATTTGCTTTACTAGAGATAAATATTTTTTCAAAGAGTCCGGGTTATTTCTTCAAATACTCGTTGCGTTCTATCTATTCTTTCATAATCTCAGGTTGAATCCTCGGTAGAAAAATGGAAAAGTAAATTCATTTGAATATAACTATTTTCCTTGATATATACTTCTCAGTAGCAAACAAATAGTTTCCCGTCTGTACTTTCTAGCCATTGTCAAAGCTTTTAATAAAACTTCATAATTAGTGTTCATATATACAATCTTTATTTCCAATGCAAACTTGGATTAGCGATAGCTTGAAATCCACTTGTGCTACAAATTTCATTCTTCTTTTAAAATAAAGCTCATGGGATTCTTCAAAAATATTGTAATCAGATATTTGTCTTCAAAATCTCGCCTTAATGGTTTAAATCGCCTTTAAAGTTTAAATGTTCCTCTTCACCACATTTCCAGTAACCTTATTTGATAGATAAATGAATATATATATATATATAAATATTTTTTCAAAGAGTTCGGGTTATTTCTTCAAATACTCGTTGCGTTCTATCCATTATTTCATAATCTCAGGTTGAATCCTCGGTAGAAAAATGGAAAAGTAAATTCATTTGAATATAACTATTTTCCTTGATATATACTTCTCAGTAGCAGGCAAATCGTTTCCCGTCTGTAATTTCTAGTCATTGTAAAAACTTGCATTAAAACTTAAAAACTAGTGTTGATATAATTTCCTCATTTCCAATGCAAACTTTGATTAGCGATAACTTGAAATCCACTTGAGCTACGAATTTCATTCTTCTTTTAAAATAAAGCTCATAAAATTCTTAACAAAAATTGTAACCAGGTATTTGTCTTCAATATCTCGCCTTAATGGTTTAAATCGCCTTTGAAGTTTAAATGTTCTTCTTCACCACTATGCGGTAACCTCATTTAGTAGATAAATAAACAAATATATCTCTTTTTTTAATTCAAATCGATGAAATTCATTGTCTGACTATTTTATTATATCATAAAAAAGTGATAACTAAAAAAAAAATAATAACTAGACACACCGTCTGGTGTTTTGGAGGTAACTACAGTACGCAACAATATTTAGCAAGATCATCTCACGTAATTTGAGCACAAATTGTTCCGAGCTTCGCCGAAGAGACGGCGTAGTTACAGATTCCTGAAAAGTCCTTAATTGTTTGGGTTTACCTTTTGCTTTACTAGAGATAAATATTTTTTCAAAGAGTTCGGGTTATTTCTTCAAATACTCGTTGCGTTCTATCCATTCTTTCATAATCTCAGGTTGAATCCTCGGTAGAAAAATGGAAAAGTAAATTCATTTGAATATAACTATTTTCCTTGATATATACTTCTCAGTAGCAGAAAAATCGTTTCCCGTCTGTAATTTCTAGCCATTGTCAAAGCTTTTAATAAAACTTCATAATTGGTGTTCATATATACAATCTTTATTTCCAATGCAAACTTTGATTAGCGATAACTTGAAATCCACTTGAGCTACGAATTTCTTTTTTCTTTTAAAATAAAGCTCATGAAATTCTTCAAAAAATTGTAACCAGGTATTTGTCTTCAATATCTCGCCTTAATGGTTTAAATCGCCTTTGAAGTTTAAATGTTCTTCTTCACCACTATGCGGTAACCTCATTTAGTAGATAAATAAACAAATATATCTCTTTTTTTAATTCAAATCGATGAAATTCATTGTCTGACTATTTTATTATATCATAAAAAAGTGATAACTAAAAAAAAAATAATAACTAGACACACCGTCTGGTGTTTTGGAGGTAACTACAGTACGCAACAATATTTAGCAAGATCATCTCACGTAATTTGAGCACAAATTGTTCCGAGCTTCGCCGAAGAGACGGCGTAGTTACAGATTCCTGAAAAGTCCTTAATTGTTTGGGTTTACCTTTTGCTTTACTAGAGATAAATATTTTTTCAAAGAGTCCGGGTTATTTCTTCAAATACTCGTTGCGTTCTATCTATTCTTTCATAATCTCAGGTTGAATCCTCGGTAGAAAAATGGAAAAGTAAATTCATTTGAATATAACTATTTTCCTTGATATATACTTCTCAGTAGCAAACAAATAGTTTCCCGTCTGTACTTTCTAGCCATTGTCAAAGCTTTTAATAAAACTTCATAATTAGTGTTCATATATACAATCTTTATTTCCAATGCAAACTTGGATTAGCGATAGCTTGAAATCCACTTGTGCTACAAATTTCATTCTTCTTTTAAAATAAAGCTCATGGGATTCTTCAAAAATATTGTAATCAGATATTTGTCTTCAAAATTTCGCCCTAATGGTTTAAATCGCCTTTGAAGTTTAAATGTTCCTCTTCACCACAATGCGGTAACCTTATTTGGTAGATAAATAAACACATATATCTCTTTTTGTTTAATTCAAATCGATGAAATTCTTTGTCTGACTATTTGATTATATCATAAAAAAGTGATAACTATACAAAAAATAATAACTAGACACACCGTCTGGTGTTTTAGAGGTAACTACAGTACGCAACAATATTCAGCAAGATCATCTCAAGTAATTTGAGCACAAATTGTTCCGAGCTTCGCCAAAGAGACGGCGTAGTTACATATTCCTGAAAAGTCCTTAATTGTTTGGGTTTACCATTTGCTTTACTAGAGATAAATATTTTTTCAAAGAGTCCGGGTTATTTCTTCAAATACTCGTTGCGTTCTATCTATTCTTTCATAATCTCAGGTTGAATCCTCGGTAGAAAAATGGAAAAGTAAATTCATTTGAATATAACTATTTTCCTTGATATATACTTCTCAGTAGCAAACAAATAATTTCCCGTCTGTACTTTTTTTAGCCATTGTCAAAGCTTTTAATAAAACTTCATAATTAGTGTTCATATATACAATCTTTATTTCCAATGCAAACTTGGATTAGCGATAGCTTGAAATCCACTTGTGCTACAAATTTCATTCTTCTTTTAAAATAAAGCTCATGGGATTCTTCAAAAATATTGTAATCAGATATTTGTCTTCAAAATCTCGCCTTAATGGTTTAAATCGCCTTTAAAGTTTAAATGTTCCTCTTCACCACTATGCGGTAACCTCATTTAGTAGATAAATAAACAAATATATCTCTTTTTTTAATTCAAATCGATGAAATTCATTGTCTGACTATTTTATTATATCATAAAAAAGTGATAACTATACAAAAAATAATAACTAGACACACCGTCTGGTGTTTTAGAGGTAACTACAGTACGCAACAATATTCAGCAAGATCATCTCAAGTAATTTGAGCACAAATTGTTCCGAGCTTCGCCGAAGAGACGGCGTAGTTACAGATTCCTGAAAAGTCCTTAATTGTTTGGGTATACCTTTTGCTTTACTAGAGATGAATATTTTTTCAAAGAGTTCGGGTTATTTCTTCAAATACTCGTTGCGTTCTATCCATTCTTTCATAATCTCAGGTTGAATCCTCGGTAGAAAAATGGAAAAGTAAATTCATTTGAATATAACTATTTTCCTTGATATATACTTCTCAGTAGCAAACAAATAGTTTCCCGTCTGTACTTTCTAGCCATTGTCAAAGCTTTTAATAAAACTTCATAATTAGTGTTCATATATACAATCTTTATTTCCAATGCAAACTTGGATTAGCGATAGCTTGAAATCCACTTGTGCTACAAATTTCATTCTTCTTTTAAAATAAAGCTCATGGGATTCTTCAAAAATATTGTAATCAGATATTTGTCTTCAAAATTTCGCCCTAATGGTTTAAATCGCCTTTGAAGTTTAAATGTTCCTCTTCACCACTATGCGTTAACCTTATTTAGTAGATAAATAAACATATATATCTCTTTGTTTTTATTTCAATTCGATTAATATCATTGACTGACTATTTGATTATATCATAAAAAAGTGATAACTATACAAAAAATAATAACTAGACACACCGTCTGGTGTTTTGGAGGTAACTACAGTACGCAACAATATTCATCAAGATCATCTCACGTAATTTGAGCACAAATTGTTCCGAGCTTCGCCGAAGAGACGGCGTAGTTACAGATTCCTGAAAAGTCCTTAATTGTTTGGGTTTACCTTTTGCTTTACTAGAGATAAATATTTTTTCAAAGAGTTCGGGTTATTTCTTCAAATACTCGTTGCGTTCTATCCATTCTTTCATAATCTCAGGTTGAATCCTCGGTAGAAAAATGGAAAAGTAAATTCATTTGAATATAACTATTTTCCTTGATATATACTTCTCAGTAGCAGAAAAATCGTTTCCCGTCTGTAATTTCTAGCCATTGTCAAAGCTTTTAATAAAACTTCATAATTAGTGTTCATATATACAATCTTTATTTCCAATGCAAACTTGGATTAGCGATAGCTTGAAATCCACTTGTGCTACAAATTTCATTCTTCTTTTAAAATAAAGCTCATGGGATTCTTCAAAAATATTGTAATCAGATATTTGTCTTCAAAATCTCGCCTTAATGGTTTAAATCGCCTTTAAAGTTTAAATGTTCCTCTTCACCACTATGCGGTAACCTCATTTATTAGATAAATAAACAAATATATCTCTTTTTTTAATTCAAATCGATGAAATTCATTGTCTGACTATTTTATTATATCATAAAAAAGTGATAACTATACAAAAAATAATAACTAGACACACCGTCTGGTGTTTTAGAGGTAACTACAGTACGCAACAATATTCAGCAAGATCATCTCAAGTAATTTGAGCACAAATTGTTCCGAGCTTCGCCGAAGAGACGGCGTAGTTACAGATTCCTGAAAAGTCCTTAATTGTTTGGGTATACCTTTTGCTTTACTAGAGATAAATATTTTTTCAAAGAGTTCGGGTTATTTCTTCAAATACTCGTTGCGTTCTATCCATTCTTTCATAATCTCAGGTTGAATCCTCGGTAGAAAAATGGAAAAGTAAATTCATTTGAATATAACTATTTTCCTTGATATATACTTCTCAGTAGCAAACAAATAGTTTCCCGTCTGTACTTTCTAGCCATTGTCAAAGCTTTTAATAAAACTTCATAATTAGTGTTCATATATACAATCTTTATTTCCAATGCAAACTTGGATTAGCGATAGCTTGAAATCCACTTGTGCTACAAATTTCATTCTTCTTTTAAAATAAAGCTCATGGGATTCTTCAAAAATATTGTAATCAGATATTTGTCTTCAAAATTTCGCCCTAATGGTTTAAATCGCCTTTGAAGTTTAAATGTTCCTCTTCACCACTATGCGTTAACCTTATTTAGTAGATAAATAAACATATATATCTCTTTGTTTTTATTTCAATTCGATTAATATCATTGACTGACTATTTGATTATATCATAAAAAAGTGATAACTATACAAAAAATAATAACTAGACACACCGTCTGGTGTTTTGGAGGTAACTACAGTACGCAACAATATTCATCAAGATCATCTCACGTAATTTGAGCACAAATTGTTCCGAGCTTCGCCGAAGAGACGGCGTAGTTACAGATTCCTGAAAAGTCCTTAATTGTTTGGGTTTACCTTTTGCTTTACTAGAGATAAATATTTTTTCAAAGAGTTCGGGTTATTTCTTCAAATACTCGTTGCGTTCTATCCATTCTTTCATAATCTCAGGTTGAATCCTCGGTAGAAAAATGGAAAAGTAAATTCATTTGAATATAACTATTTTCCTTGATATATACTTCTCAGTAGCAGAAAAATCGTTTCCCGTCTGTAATTTCTAGCCATTGTCAAAGCTTTTAATAAAACTTCATAATTGGTGTTCATATATACAATCTTTATTTCCAATGCAAACTTTGATTAGCGATAACTTGAAATCCACTTGAGCTACGAATTTCTTTTTTCTTTTAAAATAAAGCTCATGGGATTCTTCAAAAATATTGTAATCAGATATTTGTCTTCAAAATTTCGCCCTAATGGTTTAAATCGCCTTTGAAGTTTAAATGTTCCTCTTCACCACAATGCGGTAACCTTATTTAGTAGATAAATAAACACATATATCTCTTTTTGTTTAATTCAAATCGATGAAATTCTTTGTCTGACTATTTGATTATATCATAAAAAAGTGATAACTATACAAAAAATAATAACTAGACACACCGTCTGGTGTTTTGGAGGTAACTACAGTACGCAACAATATTCATCAAGATCATCTCACGTAATTTGAGCACAAATTGTTCCGAGCTTCGCCAAAGAGACGGCGTAGTTACATATTCCTGAAAAGTCCTTAATTGTTTGGGTTTACCATTTGCTTTACTAGAGATAAATATTTTTTCAAAGAGTCCGGGTTATTTCTTCAAATACTCGTTGCGTTCTATCTATTCTTTCATAATCTCAGGTTGAATCCTCGGTAGAAAAATGGAAAAGTAAATTCATTTGAATATAACTATTTTCCTTGATATATACTTCTCAGTAGCAAACAAATAGTTTCCCGTCTGTACTTTCTAGCCATTGTCAAAGCTTTTAATAAAACTTCATAATTAGTGTTCATATATACAATCTTTATTTCCAATGCAAACTTGGATTAGCGATAGCTTGAAATCCACTTGTGCTACAAATTTCATTCTTCTTTTAAAATAAAGCTCATGGGATTCTTCAAAAATATTGTAATCAGATATTTGTCTTCAAAATTTCGCCCTAATGGTTTAAATCGCCTTTGAAGTTTAAATGTTCCTCTTCACCACAATGCGGTAACCTTATTTGGTAGATAAATAAACACATATATCTCTTTTTGTTTAATTCAAATCGATGAAATTCTTTGTCTGACTATTTGATTATATCATAAAAAAGTGATAACTATACAAAAAATAATAACTAGACACACCGTCTGGTGTTTTAGAGGTAACTACAGTACGCAACAATATTCAGCAAGATCATCTCAAGTAATTTGAGCACAAATTGTTCCGAGCTTCGCCAAAGAGACGGCGTAGTTACATATTCCTGAAAAGTCCTTAATTGTTTGGGTTTACCATTTGCTTTACTAGAGATAAATATTTTTTCAAAGAGTCCGGGTTATTTCTTCAAATACTCGTTGCGTTCTATCTATTCTTTCATAATCTCAGGTTGAATCCTCGGTAGAAAAATGGAAAAGTAAATTCATTTGAATATAACTATTTTCCTTGATATATACTTCTCAGTAGCAAACAAATAATTTCCCGTCTGTACTTTTTTTAGCCATTGTCAAAGCTTTTAATAAAACTTCATAATTAGTGTTCATATATACAATCTTTATTTCCAATGCAAACTTGGATTAGCGATAGCTTGAAATCCACTTGTGCTACAAATTTCATTCTTCTTTTAAAATAAAGCTCATGGGATTCTTCAAAAATATTGTAATCAGATATTTGTCTTCAAAATCTCGCCTTAATGGTTTAAATCGCCTTTAAAGTTTAAATGTTCCTCTTCACCACTATGCGGTAACCTCATTTAGTAGATAAATAAACAAATATATCTCTTTTTTTAATTCAAATCGATGAAATTCATTGTCTGACTATTTTATTATATCATAAAAAAGTGATAACTATACAAAAAATAATAACTAGACACACCGTCTGGTGTTTTAGAGGTAACTACAGTACGCAACAATATTCAGCAAGATCATCTCAAGTAATTTGAGCACAAATTGTTCCGAGCTTCGCCGAAGAGACGGCGTAGTTACAGATTCCTGAAAAGTCCTTAATTGTTTGGGTATACCTTTTGCTTTACTAGAGATGAATATTTTTTCAAAGAGTTCGGGTTATTTCTTCAAATACTCGTTGCGTTCTATCCATTCTTTCATAATCTCAGGTTGAATCCTCGGTAGAAAAATGGAAAAGTAAATTCATTTGAATATAACTATTTTCCTTGATATATACTTCTCAGTAGCAAACAAATAGTTTCCCGTCTGTACTTTCTAGCCATTGTCAAAGCTTTTAATAAAACTTCATAATTAGTGTTCATATATACAATCTTTATTTCCAATGCAAACTTGGATTAGCGATAGCTTGAAATCCACTTGTGCTACAAATTTCATTCTTCTTTTAAAATAAAGCTCATGGGATTCTTCAAAAATATTGTAATCAGATATTTGTCTTCAAAATTTCGCCCTAATGGTTTAAATCGCCTTTGAAGTTTAAATGTTCCTCTTCACCACTATGCGTTAACCTTATTTAGTAGATAAATAAACATATATATCTCTTTGTTTTTATTTCAATTCGATTAATATCATTGACTGACTATTTGATTATATCATAAAAAAGTGATAACTATACAAAAAATAATAACTAGACACACCGTCTGGTGTTTTGGAGGTAACTACAGTACGCAACAATATTCATCAAGATCATCTCACGTAATTTGAGCACAAATTGTTCCGAGCTTCGCCGAAGAGACGGCGTAGTTACAGATTCCTGAAAAGTCCTTAATTGTTTGGGTTTACCTTTTGCTTTACTAGAGATAAATATTTTTTCAAAGAGTTCGGGTTATTTCTTCAAATACTCGTTGCGTTCTATCCATTCTTTCATAATCTCAGGTTGAATCCTCGGTAGAAAAATGGAAAAGTAAATTCATTTGAATATAACTATTTTCCTTGATATATACTTCTCAGTAGCAGAAAAATCGTTTCCCGTCTGTAATTTCTAGCCATTGTCAAAGCTTTTAATAAAACTTCATAATTAGTGTTCATATATACAATCTTTATTTCCAATGCAAACTTGGATTAGCGATAGCTTGAAATCCACTTGTGCTACAAATTTCATTCTTCTTTTAAAATAAAGCTCATGGGATTCTTCAAAAATATTGTAATCAGATATTTGTCTTCAAAATCTCGCCTTAATGGTTTAAATCGCCTTTAAAGTTTAAATGTTCCTCTTCACCACTATGCGGTAACCTCATTTATTAGATAAATAAACAAATATATCTCTTTTTTTAATTCAAATCGATGAAATTCATTGTCTGACTATTTTATTATATCATAAAAAAGTGATAACTATACAAAAAATAATAACTAGACACACCGTCTGGTGTTTTAGAGGTAACTACAGTACGCAACAATATTCAGCAAGATCATCTCAAGTAATTTGAGCACAAATTGTTCCGAGCTTCGCCGAAGAGACGGCGTAGTTACAGATTCCTGAAAAGTCCTTAATTGTTTGGGTATACCTTTTGCTTTACTAGAGATAAATATTTTTTCAAAGAGTTCGGGTTATTTCTTCAAATACTCGTTGCGTTCTATCCATTCTTTCATAATCTCAGGTTGAATCCTCGGTAGAAAAATGGAAAAGTAAATTCATTTGAATATAACTATTTTCCTTGATATATACTTCTCAGTAGCAAACAAATAGTTTCCCGTCTGTACTTTCTAGCCATTGTCAAAGCTTTTAATAAAACTTCATAATTAGTGTTCATATATACAATCTTTATTTCCAATGCAAACTTGGATTAGCGATAGCTTGAAATCCACTTGTGCTACAAATTTCATTCTTCTTTTAAAATAAAGCTCATGGGATTCTTCAAAAATATTGTAATCAGATATTTGTCTTCAAAATTTCGCCCTAATGGTTTAAATCGCCTTTGAAGTTTAAATGTTCCTCTTCACCACTATGCGTTAACCTTATTTAGTAGATAAATAAACATATATATCTCTTTGTTTTTATTTCAATTCGATTAATATCATTGACTGACTATTTGATTATATCATAAAAAAGTGATAACTATACAAAAAATAATAACTAGACACACCGTCTGGTGTTTTGGAGGTAACTACAGTACGCAACAATATTCATCAAGATCATCTCACGTAATTTGAGCACAAATTGTTCCGAGCTTCGCCGAAGAGACGGCGTAGTTACAGATTCCTGAAAAGTCCTTAATTGTTTGGGTTTACCTTTTGCTTTACTAGAGATAAATATTTTTTCAAAGAGTTCGGGTTATTTCTTCAAATACTCGTTGCGTTCTATCCATTCTTTCATAATCTCAGGTTGAATCCTCGGTAGAAAAATGGAAAAGTAAATTCATTTGAATATAACTATTTTCCTTGATATATACTTCTCAGTAGCAGAAAAATCGTTTCCCGTCTGTAATTTCTAGCCATTGTCAAAGCTTTTAATAAAACTTCATAATTGGTGTTCATATATACAATCTTTATTTCCAATGCAAACTTTGATTAGCGATAACTTGAAATCCACTTGAGCTACGAATTTCTTTTTTCTTTTAAAATAAAGCTCATGGGATTCTTCAAAAATATTGTAATCAGATATTTGTCTTCAAAATTTCGCCCTAATGGTTTAAATCGCCTTTGAAGTTTAAATGTTCCTCTTCACCACAATGCGGTAACCTTATTTAGTAGATAAATAAACACATATATCTCTTTTTGTTTAATTCAAATCGATGAAATTCTTTGTCTGACTATTTGATTATATCATAAAAAAGTGATAACTATACAAAAAATAATAACTAGACACACCGTCTGGTGTTTTGGAGGTAACTACAGTACGCAACAATATTCATCAAGATCATCTCACGTAATTTGAGCACAAATTGTTCCGAGCTTCGCCAAAGAGACGGCGTAGTTACATATTCCTGAAAAGTCCTTAATTGTTTGGGTTTACCATTTGCTTTACTAGAGATAAATATTTTTTCAAAGAGTCCGGGTTATTTCTTCAAATACTCGTTGCGTTCTATCTATTCTTTCATAATCTCAGGTTGAATCCTCGGTAGAAAAATGGAAAAGTAAATTCATTTGAATATAACTATTTTCCTTGATATATACTTCTCAGTAGCAAACAAATAGTTTCCCGTCTGTACTTTCTAGCCATTGTCAAAGCTTTTAATAAAACTTCATAATTAGTGTTCATATATACAATCTTTATTTCCAATGCAAACTTGGATTAGCGATAGCTTGAAATCCACTTGTGCTACAAATTTCATTCTTCTTTTAAAATAAAGCTCATGGGATTCTTCAAAAATATTGTAATCAGATATTTGTCTTCAAAATTTCGCCCTAATGGTTTAAATCGCCTTTGAAGTTTAAATGTTCCTCTTCACCACTATGCGTTAACCTTATTTAGTAGATAAATAAACATATATATCTCTTTGTTTTTATTTCAATTCGATTAATATCATTGACTGACTATTTGATTATATCATAAAAAAGTGATAACTATACAAAAAATAATAACTAGACACACCGTCTGGTGTTTTGGAGGTAACTACAGTACGCAACAATATTCATCAAGATCATCTCACGTAATTTGAGCACAAATTGTTCCGAGCTTCGCCGAAGAGACGGCGTAGTTACAGATTCCTGAAAAGTCCTTAATTGTTTGGGTTTACATTTTGCTTTACTAGAGATAAATATTTTTTCAAAGAGTTCGGGTTATTTCTTCAAATACTCGTTGCGTTCTATCCATTCTTTCATAATCTCAGGTTGAATCCTCGGTAGAAAAATGGAAAAGTAAATTCATTTGAATATAACTATTTTCCTTGATATATACTTCTCAGTAGCAGAAAAATCGTTTCCCGTCTGTAATTTCTAGCCATTGTCAAAGCTTTTAATAAAACTTCATAATTAGTGTTCATATATACAATCTTTATTTCCAATGCAAACTTGGATTAGCGATAGCTTGAAATCCACTTGTGCTACAAATTTCATTCTTCTTTTAAAATAAAGCTCATGGGATTCTTCAAAAATATTGTAATCAGATATTTGTCTTCAAAATCTCGCCTTAATGGTTTAAATCGCCTTTAAAGTTTAAATGTTCCTCTTCACCACTATGCGGTAACCTCATTTAGTAGATAAATAAACAAATATATCTCTTTTTTTAATTCAAATCGATGAAATTCATTGTCTGACTATTTTATTATATCATAAAAAAGTGATAACTATACAAAAAATAATAACTAGACACACCGTCTGGTGTTTTAGAGGTAACTACAGTACGCAACAATATTCAGCAAGATCATCTCAAGTAATTTGAGCACAAATTGTTCCGAGCTTCGCCGAAGAGACGGCGTAGTTACAGATTCCTGAAAAGTCCTTAATTGTTTGGGTATACCTTTTGCTTTACTAGAGATAAATATTTTTTCAAAGAGTTCGGGTTATTTCTTCAAATACTCGTTGCGTTCTATCCATTCTTTCATAATCTCAGGTTGAATCCTCGGTAGAAAAATGGAAAAGTAAATTCATTTGAATATAACTATTTTCCTTGATATATACTTCTCAGTAGCAAACAAATAGTTTCCCGTCTGTACTTTCTAGCCATTGTCAAAGCTTTTAATAAAACTTCATAATTAGTGTTCATATATACAATCTTTATTTCCAATGCAAACTTGGATTAGCGATAGCTTGAAATCCACTTGTGCTACAAATTTCATTCTTCTTTTAAAATAAAGCTCATGGGATTCTTCAAAAATATTGTAATCAGATATTTGTCTTCAAAATTTCGCCCTAATGGTTTAAATCGCCTTTGAAGTTTAAATGTTCCTCTTCACCACTATGCGTTAACCTTATTTAGTAGATAAATAAACATATATATCTCTTTGTTTTTATTTCAATTCGATTAATATCATTGACTGGCTATTTGATTATATCATAAAAAAGTGATAACTATACAAAAAATAATAACTAGACACACCGTCTGGTGTTTTGGAGGTAACTACAGTACGCAACAATATTCATCAAGATCATCTCACGTAATTTGAGCACAAATTGTTCCGAGCTTCGCCGAAGAGACGGCGTAGTTACAGATTCCTGAAAAGTCCTTAATTGTTTGGGTTTACCTTTTGCTTTACTAGAGATAAATATTTTTTCAAAGAGTTCGGGTTATTTCTTCAAATACTCGTTGCGTTCTATCCATTCTTTCATAATCTCAGGTTGAATCCTCGGTAGAAAAATGGAAAAGTAAATTCATTTGAATATAACTATTTTCCTTGATATATACTTCTCAGTAGCAGAAAAATCGTTTCCCGTCTGTAATTTCTAGCCATTGTCAAAGCTTTTAATAAAACTTCATAATTGGTGTTCATATATACAATCTTTATTTCCAATGCAAACTTTGATTAGCGATAACTTGAAATCCACTTGAGCTACGAATTTCTTTTTTCTTTTAAAATAAAGCTCATGGGATTCTTCAAAAATATTGTAATCAGATATTTGTCTTCAAAATTTCGCCCTAATGGTTTAAATCGCCTTTGAAGTTTAAATGTTCCTCTTCACCACAATGCGGTAACCTTATTTAGTAGATAAATAAACACATATATCTCTTTTTGTTTAATTCAAATCGATGAAATTCTTTGTCTGACTATTTGATTATATCATAAAAAAGTGATAACTATACAAAAAATAATAACTAGACACACCGTCTGGTGTTTTGGAGGTAACTACAGTACGCAACAATATTCATCAAGATCATCTCACGTAATTTGAGCACAAATTGTTCCGAGCTTCGCCAAAGAGACGGCGTAGTTACATATTCCTGAAAAGTCCTTAATTGTTTGGGTTTACCTTTTGCTTTACTAGAGATAAATATTTTTTCAAAGAGTCCGGGTTATTTCTTCAAATACTCGTTGCGTTCTATCTATTCTTTCATAATCTCAGGTTGAATCCTCGGTAGAAAAATGGAAAAGTAAATTCATTTGAATATAACTATTTTCCTTGATATATACTTCTCAGTAGCAAACAAATAGTTTCCCGTCTGTACTTTCTAGCCATTGTCAAAGCTTTTAATAAAACTTCATAATTAGTGTTCATATATACAATCTTTATTTCCAATGCAAACTTGGATTAGCGATAGCTTGAAATCCACTTGTGCTACAAATTTCATTCTTCTTTTAAAATAAAGCTCATGGGATTCTTCAAAAATATTGTAATCAGATATTTGTCTTCAAAATTTCGCCCTAATGGTTTAAATCGCCTTTGAAGTTTAAATGTTCCTCTTCACCACAATGCGGTAACCTTATTTGGTAGATAAATAAACACATACATCTCTTTTTGTTTAATTCAAATCGATGAAATTCTTTGTCTGACTATTTGATTATATCATAAAAAAGTGATAACTATACAAAAAATAATAACTAGACACACCGTCTGGTGTTTTAGAGGTAACTACAGTACGCAACAATATTCAGCAAGATCATCTCAAGTAATTTGAGCACAAATTGTTCCGAGCTTCGCCGAAGAGACGGCGTAGTTACAGATTCCTGAAAAGTCCTTAATTGTTTGGGTATACCTTTTGCTTTACTAGAGATAAATATTTTTTCAAAGAGTTCGGGTTATTTCTTCAAATACTCGTTGCGTTCTATCCATTCTTTCATAATCTCAGGTTGAATCCTCGGTAGAAAAATGGAAAAGTAAATTCATTTGAATATAACTATTTTCCTTGATATATACTTCTCAGTAGCAAACAAATAGTTTCCCGTCTGTACTTTCTAGCCATTGTCAAAGCTTTTAATAAAACTTCATAATTAGTGTTCATATATACAATCTTTATTTCCAATGCAAACTTGGATTAGCGATAGCTTGAAATCCACTTGTGCTACAAATTTCATTCTTCTTTTAAAATAAAGCTCATGGGATTCTTCAAAAATATTGTAATCAGATATTTGTCTTCAAAATTTCGCCCTAATGGTTTAAATCGCCTTTGAAGTTTAAATGTTCCTCTTCACCACTATGCGTTAACCTTATTTAGTAGATAAATAAACATATATATCTCTTTGTTTTTATTTCAATTCGATTAATATCATTGACTGACTATTTTATTATATCATAAAAAAGTGATAACTATACAAAAAATAATAACTAGACACACCGTCTGGTGTTTTGGAGGTAACTACAGTACGCAACAATATTCATCAAGATCATCTCACGTAATTTGAGCACAAATTGTTCCGAGCTTCGCCGAAGAGACGGCGTAGTTACAGATTCCTGAAAAGTCCTTAATTGTTTGGGTTTACCTTTTGCTTTACTAGAGATAAATATTTTTTCAAAGAGTTCGGGTTATTTCTTCAAATACTCGTTGCGTTCTATCCATTCTTTCATAATCTCAGGTTGAATCCTCGGTAGAAAAATGGAAAAGTAAATTCATTTGAATATAACTATTTTCCTTGATATATACTTCTCAGTAGCAAACAAATAGTTTCCCGTCTGTACTTTCTAGCCATTGTCAAAGCTTTTAATAAAACTTCATAATTAGTGTTCATATATACAATCTTTATTTCCAATGCAAACTTGGATTAGCGATAGCTTGAAATCCACTTGTGCTACAAATTTCATTCTTCTTTTAAAATAAAGCTCATGGGATTCTTCAAAAATATTGTAATCAGATATTTGTCTTCAAAATTTCGCCCTAATGGTTTAAATCGCCTTTGAAGTTTAAATGTTCCTCTTCACCACAATGCGGTAACCTTATTTAGTAGATAAATAAACACATATATCTCTTTTTGTTTAATTCAAATCGATGAAATTCTTTGTCTGACTATTTGATTATATCATAAAAAAGTGATAACTATACAAAAAATAATAACTAGACACACCGTCTGGTGTTTTGGAGGTAACTACAGTACGCAACAATATTCATCAAGATCATCTCACGTAATTTGAGCACAAATTGTTCCGAGCTTCGCCAAAGAGACGGCGTAGTTACATATTCCTGAAAAGTCCTTAATTGTTTGGGTTTACCATTTGCTTTACTAGAGATAAATATTTTTTCAAAGAGTCCGGGTTATTTCTTCAAATACTCGTTGCGTTCTATCTATTCTTTCATAATCTCAGGTTGAATCCTCGGTAGAAAAATGGAAAAGTAAATTCATTTGAATATAACTATTTTCCTTGATATATACTTCTCAGTAGCAGAAAAATCGTTTCCCGTCTGTAATTTCTAGCCATTGTCAAAGCTTTTAATAAAACTTCATAATTGGTGTTCATATATACAATCTTTATTTCCAATGCAAACTTTGATTAGCGATAACTTGAAATCCACTTGAGCTACGAATTTCTTTTTTCTTTTAAAATAAAGCTCATGAAATTCTTCAAAAAATTGTAACCAGGTATTTGTCTTCAATATCTCGCCTTAATGGTTTAAATCGCCTTTGAAGTTTAAATGTTCTTCTTCACCACTATGCGGTAACCTCATTTAGTAGATAAATAAACAAATATATCTCTTTTTTTAATTCAAATCGATGAAATTCATTGTCTGACTATTTTATTATATCATAAAAAAGTGATAACTAAAAAAAAAATAATAACTAGACACACCGTCTGGTGTTTTGGAGGTAACTACAGTACGCAACAATATTTAGCAAGATCATCTCACGTAATTTGAGCACAAATTGTTCCGAGCTTCGCCGAAGAGACGGCGTAGTTACAGATTCCTGAAAAGTCCTTAATTGTTTGGGTTTACCTTTTGCTTTACTAGAGATAAATATTTTTTCAAAGAGTCCGGGTTATTTCTTCAAATACTCGTTGCGTTCTATCTATTCTTTCATAATCTCAGGTTGAATCCTCGGTAGAAAAATGGAAAAGTAAATTCATTTGAATATAACTATTTTCCTTGATATATACTTCTCAGTAGCAAACAAATAGTTTCCCGTCTGTACTTTCTAGCCATTGTCAAAGCTTTTAATAAAACTTCATAATTAGTGTTCATATATACAATCTTTATTTCCAATGCAAACTTGGATTAGCGATAGCTTGAAATCCACTTGTGCTACAAATTTCATTCTTCTTTTAAAATAAAGCTCATGGGATTCTTCAAAAATATTGTAATCAGATATTTGTCTTCAAAATTTCGCCCTAATGGTTTAAATCGCCTTTGAAGTTTAAATGTTCCTCTTCACCACAATGCGGTAACCTTATTTGGTAGATAAATAAACACATACATCTCTTTTTGTTTAATTCAAATCGATGAAATTCTTTGTCTGACTATTTGATTATATCATAAAAAAGTGATAACTATACAAAAAATAATAACTAGACACACCGTCTGGTGTTTTAGAGGTAACTACAGTACGCAACAATATTCAGCAAGATCATCTCAAGTAATTTGAGCACAAATTGTTCCGAGCTTCGCCGAAGAGACGGCGTAGTTACAGATTCCTGAAAAGTCCTTAATTGTTTGGGTATACCTTTTGCTTTACTAGAGATAAATATTTTTTCAAAGAGTTCGGGTTATTTCTTCAAATACTCGTTGCGTTCTATCCATTCTTTCATAATCTCAGGTTGAATCCTCGGTAGAAAAATGGAAAAGTAAATTCATTTGAATATAACTATTTTCCTTGATATATACTTCTCAGTAGCAAACAAATAGTTTCCCGTCTGTACTTTCTAGCCATTGTCAAAGCTTTTAATAAAACTTCATAATTAGTGTTCATATATACAATCTTTATTTCCAATGCAAACTTGGATTAGCGATAGCTTGAAATCCACTTGTGCTACAAATTTCATTCTTCTTTTAAAATAAAGCTCATGGGATTCTTCAAAAATATTGTAATCAGATATTTGTCTTCAAAATTTCGCCCTAATGGTTTAAATCGCCTTTGAAGTTTAAATGTTCCTCTTCACCACTATGCGTTAACCTTATTTAGTAGATAAATAAACATATATATCTCTTTGTTTTTATTTCAATTCGATTAATATCATTGACTGACTATTTTATTATATCATAAAAAAGTGATAACTATACAAAAAATAATAACTAGACACACCGTCTGGTGTTTTGGAGGTAACTACAGTACGCAACAATATTCATCAAGATCATCTCACGTAATTTGAGCACAAATTGTTCCGAGCTTCGCCGAAGAGACGGCGTAGTTACAGATTCCTGAAAAGTCCTTAATTGTTTGGGTTTACCTTTTGCTTTACTAGAGATAAATATTTTTTCAAAGAGTTCGGGTTATTTCTTCAAATACTCGTTGCGTTCTATCCATTCTTTCATAATCTCAGGTTGAATCCTCGGTAGAAAAATGGAAAAGTAAATTCATTTGAATATAACTATTTTCCTTGATATATACTTCTCAGTAGCAGAAAAATCGTTTCCCGTCTGTAATTTCTAGCCATTGTCAAAGCTTTTAATAAAACTTCATAATTAGTGTTCATATATACAATCTTTATTTCCAATGCAAACTTGGATTAGCGATAGCTTGAAATCCACTTGTGCTACAAATTTCATTCTTCTTTTAAAATAAAGCTCATGGGATTCTTCAAAAATATTGTAATCAGATATTTGTCTTCAAAATCTCGCCTTAATGGTTTAAATCGCCTTTAAAGTTTAAATGTTCCTCTTCACCACTATGCGGTAACCTCATTTAGTAGATAAATAAACAAATATATCTCTTTTTTTAATTCAAATCGATGAAATTCATTGTCTGACTATTTTATTATATCATAAAAAAGTGATAACTATACAAAAAATAATAACTAGACACACCGTCTGGTGTTTTAGAGGTAACTACAGTACGCAACAATATTCAGCAAGATCATCTCAAGTAATTTGAGCACAAATTGTTCCGAGCTTCGCCGAAGAGACGGCGTAGTTACAGATTCCTGAAAAGTCCTTAATTGTTTGGGTATACCTTTTGCTTTACTAGAGATAAATATTTTTTCAAAGAGTTCGGGTTATTTCTTCAAATACTCGTTGCGTTCTATCCATTCTTTCATAATCTCAGGTTGAATCCTCGGTAGAAAAATGGAAAAGTAAATTCATTTGAATATAACTATTTTCCTTGATATATACTTCTCAGTAGCAAACAAATAGTTTCCCGTCTGTACTTTCTAGCCATTGTCAAAGCTTTTAATAAAACTTCATAATTAGTGTTCATATATACAATCTTTATTTCCAATGCAAACTTGGATTAGCGATAGCTTGAAATCCACTTGTGCTACAAATTTCATTCTTCTTTTAAAATAAAGCTCATGGGATTCTTCAAAAATATTGTAATCAGATATTTGTCTTCAAAATTTCGCCCTAATGGTTTAAATCGCCTTTGAAGTTTAAATGTTCCTCTTCACCACTATGCGTTAACCTTATTTAGTAGATAAATAAACATATATATCTCTTTGTTTTTATTTCAATTCGATTAATATCATTGACTGACTATTTGATTATATCATAAAAAAGTGATAACTATACAAAAAATAATAACTAGACACACCGTCTGGTGTTTTGGAGGTAACTACAGTACGCAACAATATTCATCAAGATCATCTCACGTAATTTGAGCACAAATTGTTCCGAGCTTCGCCGAAGAGACGGCGTAGTTACAGATTCCTGAAAAGTCCTTAATTGTTTGGGTTTACCTTTTGCTTTACTAGAGATAAATATTTTTTCAAAGAGTTCGGGTTATTTCTTCAAATACTCGTTGCGTTCTATCCATTCTTTCATAATCTCAGGTTGAATCCTCGGTAGAAAAATGGAAAAGTAAATTCATTTGAATATAACTATTTTCCTTGATATATACTTCTCAGTAGCAGAAAAATCGTTTCCCGTCTGTAATTTCTAGCCATTGTCAAAGCTTTTAATAAAACTTCATAATTGGTGTTCATATATACAATCTTTATTTCCAATGCAAACTTTGATTAGCGATAACTTGAAATCCACTTGAGCTACGAATTTCTTTTTTCTTTTAAAATAAAGCTCATGGGATTCTTCAAAAATATTGTAATCAGATATTTGTCTTCAAAATTTCGCCCTAATGGTTTAAATCGCCTTTGAAGTTTAAATGTTCCTCTTCACCACAATGCGGTAACCTTATTTAGTAGATAAATAAACACATATATCTCTTTTTGTTTAATTCAAATCGATGAAATTCTTTGTCTGACTATTTGATTATATCATAAAAAAGTGATAACTATACAAAAAATAATAACTAGACACACCGTCTGGTGTTTTGGAGGTAACTACAGTACGCAACAATATTCATCAAGATCATCTCACGTAATTTGAGCACAAATTGTTCCGAGCTTCGCCAAAGAGACGGCGTAGTTACATATTCCTGAAAAGTCCTTAATTGTTTGGGTTTACCATTTGCTTTACTAGAGATAAATATTTTTTCAAAGAGTCCGGGTTATTTCTTCAAATACTCGTTGCGTTCTATCTATTCTTTCATAATCTCAGGTTGAATCCTCGGTAGAAAAATGGAAAAGTAAATTCATTTGAATATAACTATTTTCCTTGATATATACTTCTCAGTAGCAGAAAAATCGTTTCCCGTCTGTAATTTCTAGCCATTGTCAAAGCTTTTAATAAAACTTCATAATTGGTGTTCATATATACAATCTTTATTTCCAATGCAAACTTTGATTAGCGATAACTTGAAATCCACTTGAGCTACGAATTTCTTTTTTCTTTTAAAATAAAGCTCATGAAATTCTTCAAAAAATTGTAACCAGGTATTTGTCTTCAATATCTCGCCTTAATGGTTTAAATCGCCTTTGAAGTTTAAATGTTCTTCTTCACCACTATGCGGTAACCTCATTTAGTAGATAAATAAACAAATATATCTCTTTTTTTAATTCAAATCGATGAAATTCATTGTCTGACTATTTTATTATATCATAAAAAAGTGATAACTAAAAAAAAAATAATAACTAGACACACCGTCTGGTGTTTTGGAGGTAACTACAGTACGCAACAATATTTAGCAAGATCATCTCACGTAATTTGAGCACAAATTGTTCCGAGCTTCGCCGAAGAGACGGCGTAGTTACAGATTCCTGAAAAGTCCTTAATTGTTTGGGTTTACCTTTTGCTTTACTAGAGATAAATATTTTTTCAAAGAGTCCGGGTTATTTCTTCAAATACTCGTTGCGTTCTATCTATTCTTTCATAATCTCAGGTTGAATCCTCGGTAGAAAAATGGAAAAGTAAATTCATTTGAATATAACTATTTTCCTTGATATATACTTCTCAGTAGCAAACAAATAGTTTCCCGTCTGTACTTTCTAGCCATTGTCAAAGCTTTTAATAAAACTTCATAATTAGTGTTCATATATACAATCTTTATTTCCAATGCAAACTTGGATTAGCGATAGCTTGAAATCCACTTGTGCTACAAATTTCATTCTTCTTTTAAAATAAAGCTCATGGGATTCTTCAAAAATATTGTAATCAGATATTTGTCTTCAAAATTTCGCCCTAATGGTTTAAATCGCCTTTGAAGTTTAAATGTTCCTCTTCACCACAATGCGGTAACCTTATTTAGTAGATAAATAAACACATATATCTCTTTTTGTTTAATTCAAATCGATGAAATTCTTTGTCTGACTATTTGATTATATCATAAAAAAGTGATAACTATACAAAAAATAATAACTAGACACACCGTCTGGTGTTTTGGAGGTAACTACAGTACGCAACAATATTCATCAAGATCATCTCACGTAATTTGAGCACAAATTGTTCCGAGCTTCGCCAAAGAGACGGCGTAGTTACATATTCCTGAAAAGTCCTTAATTGTTTGGGTTTACCATTTGCTTTACTAGAGATAAATATTTTTTCAAAGAGTCCGGGTTATTTCTTCAAATACTCGTTGCGTTCTATCTATTCTTTCATAATCTCAGGTTGAATCCTCGGTAGAAAAATGGAAAAGTAAATTCATTTGAATATAACTATTTTCCTTGATATATACTTCTCAGTAGCAGAAAAATCGTTTCCCGTCTGTAATTTCTAGCCATTGTCAAAGCTTTTAATAAAACTTCATAATTGGTGTTCATATATACAATCTTTATTTCCAATGCAAACTTTGATTAGCGATAACTTGAAATCCACTTGAGCTACGAATTTCTTTTTTCTTTTAAAATAAAGCTCATGAAATTCTTCAAAAAATTGTAACCAGGTATTTGTCTTCAATATCTCGCCTTAATGGTTTAAATCGCCTTTGAAGTTTAAATGTTCTTCTTCACCACTATGCGGTAACCTCATTTAGTAGATAAATAAACAAATATATCTCTTTTTTTAATTCAAATCGATGAAATTCATTGTCTGACTATTTTATTATATCATAAAAAAGTGATAACTAAAAAAAAAATAATAACTAGACACACCGTCTGGTGTTTTGGAGGTAACTACAGTACGCAACAATATTTAGCAAGATCATCTCACGTAATTTGAGCACAAATTGTTCCGAGCTTCGCCGAAGAGACGGCGTAGTTACAGATTCCTGAAAAGTCCTTAATTGTTTGGGTTTACCTTTTGCTTTACTAGAGATAAATATTTTTTCAAAGAGTCCGGGTTATTTCTTCAAATACTCGTTGCGTTCTATCTATTCTTTCATAATCTCAGGTTGAATCCTCGGTAGAAAAATGGAAAAGTAAATTCATTTGAATATAACTATTTTCCTTGATATATACTTCTCAGTAGCAAACAAATAGTTTCCCGTCTGTACTTTCTAGCCATTGTCAAAGCTTTTAATAAAACTTCATAATTAGTGTTCATATATACAATCTTTATTTCCAATGCAAACTTGGATTAGCGATAGCTTGAAATCCACTTGTGCTACAAATTTCATTCTTCTTTTAAAATAAAGCTCATGGGATTCTTCAAAAATATTGTAATCAGATATTTGTCTTCAAAATTTCGCCCTAATGGTTTAAATCGCCTTTGAAGTTTAAATGTTCCTCTTCACCACAATGCGGTAACCTTATTTGGTAGATAAATAAACACATACATCTCTTTTTGTTTAATTCAAATCGATGAAATTCTTTGTCTGACTATTTGATTATATCATAAAAAAGTGATAACTATACAAAAAATAATAACTAGACACACCGTCTGGTGTTTTAGAGGTAACTACAGTACGCAACAATATTCAGCAAGATCATCTCAAGTAATTTGAGCACAAATTGTTCCGAGCTTCGCCGAAGAGACGGCGTAGTTACAGATTCCTGAAAAGTCCTTAATTGTTTGGGTATACCTTTTGCTTTACTAGAGATAAATATTTTTTCAAAGAGTTCGGGTTATTTCTTCAAATACTCGTTGCGTTCTATCCATTCTTTCATAATCTCAGGTTGAATCCTCGGTAGAAAAATGGAAAAGTAAATTCATTTGAATATAACTATTTTCCTTGATATATACTTCTCAGTAGCAAACAAATAGTTTCCCGTCTGTACTTTCTAGCCATTGTCAAAGCTTTTAATAAAACTTCATAATTAGTGTTCATATATACAATCTTTATTTCCAATGCAAACTTGGATTAGCGATAGCTTGAAATCCACTTGTGCTACAAATTTCATTCTTCTTTTAAAATAAAGCTCATGGGATTCTTCAAAAATATTGTAATCAGATATTTGTCTTCAAAATTTCGCCCTAATGGTTTAAATCGCCTTTGAAGTTTAAATGTTCCTCTTCACCACTATGCGTTAACCTTATTTAGTAGATAAATAAACATATATATCTCTTTGTTTTTATTTCAATTCGATTAATATCATTGACTGACTATTTGATTATATCATAAAAAAGTGATAACTATACAAAAAATAATAACTAGACACACCGTCTGGTGTTTTGGAGGTAACTACAGTACGCAACAATATTCATCAAGATCATCTCACGTAATTTGAGCACAAATTGTTCCGAGCTTCGCCGAAGAGACGGCGTAGTTACAGATTCCTGAAAAGTCCTTAATTGTTTGGGTTTACCTTTTGCTTTACTAGAGATAAATATTTTTTCAAAGAGTTCGGGTTATTTCTTCAAATACTCGTTGCGTTCTATCCATTCTTTCATAATCTCAGGTTGAATCCTCGGTAGAAAAATGGAAAAGTAAATTCATTTGAATATAACTATTTTCCTTGATATATACTTCTCAGTAGCAGAAAAATCGTTTCCCGTCTGTAATTTCTAGCCATTGTCAAAGCTTTTAATAAAACTTCATAATTAGTGTTCATATATACAATCTTTATTTCCAATGCAAACTTGGATTAGCGATAGCTTGAAATCCACTTGTGCTACAAATTTCATTCTTCTTTTAAAATAAAGCTCATGGGATTCTTCAAAAATATTGTAATCAGATATTTGTCTTCAAAATCTCGCCTTAATGGTTTAAATCGCCTTTAAAGTTTAAATGTTCCTCTTCACCACTATGCGGTAACCTCATTTAGTAGATAAATAAACAAATATATCTCTTTTTTTAATTCAAATCGATGAAATTCATTGTCTGACTATTTTATTATATCATAAAAAAGTGATAACTATACAAAAAATAATAACTAGACACACCGTCTGGTGTTTTAGAGGTAACTACAGTACGCAACAATATTCAGCAAGATCATCTCAAGTAATTTGAGCACAAATTGTTCCGAGCTTCGCCGAAGAGACGGCGTAGTTACAGATTCCTGAAAAGTCCTTAATTGTTTGGGTATACCTTTTGCTTTACTAGAGATAAATATTTTTTCAAAGAGTTCGGGTTATTTCTTCAAATACTCGTTGCGTTCTATCCATTCTTTCATAATCTCAGGTTGAATCCTCGGTAGAAAAATGGAAAAGTAAATTCATTTGAATATAACTATTTTCCTTGATATATACTTCTCAGTAGCAAACAAATAGTTTCCCGTCTGTACTTTCTAGCCATTGTCAAAGCTTTTAATAAAACTTCATAATTAGTGTTCATATATACAATCTTTATTTCCAATGCAAACTTGGATTAGCGATAGCTTGAAATCCACTTGTGCTACAAATTTCATTCTTCTTTTAAAATAAAGCTCATGGGATTCTTCAAAAATATTGTAATCAGATATTTGTCTTCAAAATTTCGCCCTAATGGTTTAAATCGCCTTTGAAGTTTAAATGTTCCTCTTCACCACTATGCGTTAACCTTATTTAGTAGATAAATAAACATATATATCTCTTTGTTTTTATTTCAATTCGATTAATATCATTGACTGACTATTTGATTATATCATAAAAAAGTGATAACTATACAAAAAATAATAACTAGACACACCGTCTGGTGTTTTGGAGGTAACTACAGTACGCAACAATATTCATCAAGATCATCTCACGTAATTTGAGCACAAATTGTTCCGAGCTTCGCCGAAGAGACGGCGTAGTTACAGATTCCTGAAAAGTCCTTAATTGTTTGGGTTTACCTTTTGCTTTACTAGAGATAAATATTTTTTCAAAGAGTTCGGGTTATTTCTTCAAATACTCGTTGCGTTCTATCCATTCTTTCATAATCTCAGGTTGAATCCTCGGTAGAAAAATGGAAAAGTAAATTCATTTGAATATAACTATTTTCCTTGATATATACTTCTCAGTAGCAGAAAAATCGTTTCCCGTCTGTAATTTCTAGCCATTGTCAAAGCTTTTAATAAAACTTCATAATTGGTGTTCATATATACAATCTTTATTTCCAATGCAAACTTTGATTAGCGATAACTTGAAATCCACTTGAGCTACGAATTTCTTTTTTCTTTTAAAATAAAGCTCATGGGATTCTTCAAAAATATTGTAATCAGATATTTGTCTTCAAAATTTCGCCCTAATGGTTTAAATCGCCTTTGAAGTTTAAATGTTCCTCTTCACCACAATGCGGTAACCTTATTTAGTAGATAAATAAACACATATATCTCTTTTTGTTTAATTCAAATCGATGAAATTCTTTGTCTGACTATTTGATTATATCATAAAAAAGTGATAACTATACAAAAAATAATAACTAGACACACCGTCTGGTGTTTTGGAGGTAACTACAGTACGCAACAATATTCAGCAAGATCATCTCAAGTAATTTGAGCACAAATTGTTCCGAGCTTCGCCGAAGAGACGGCGTAGTTACAGATTCCTGAAAAGTCCTTAATTGTTTGGGTATACCTTTTGCTTTACTAGAGATAAATATTTTTTCAAAGAGTTCGGGTTATTTCTTCAAATACTCGTTGCGTTCTATCCATTCTTTCATAATCTCAGGTTGAATCCTCGGTAGAAAAATGGAAAAGTAAATTCATTTGAATATAACTATTTTCCTTGATATATACTTCTCAGTAGCAAACAAATAGTTTCCCGTCTGTACTTTCTAGCCATTGTCAAAGCTTTTAATAAAACTTCATAATTAGTGTTCATATATACAATCTTTATTTCCAATGCAAACTTGGAATAGCGATAGCTTGAAATCCACTTGTGCTACAAATTTCATTCTTCTTTTAAAATAAAGCTCATGGGATTCTTCAAAAATATTGTAATCAGATATTTGTCTTCAAAATTTCGCCCTAATGGTTTAAATCGCCTTTGAAGTTTAAATGTTCCTCTTCACCACTATGCGTTAACCTTATTTAGTAGATAAATAAACATATATATCTCTTTGTTTTTATTTCAATTCGATTAATATCATTGACTGACTATTTGATTATATCATAAAAAAGTGATAACTATACAAAAAATAATAACTAGACACACCGTCTGGTGTTTTGGAGGTAACTACAGTACGCAACAATATTCATCAAGATCATCTCACGTAATTTGAGCACAAATTGTTCCGAGCTTCGCCGAAGAGACGGCGTAGTTACAGATTCCTGAAAAGTCCTTAATTGTTTGGGTTTACCTTTTGCTTTACTAGAGATAAATATTTTTTCAAAGAGTTCGGGTTATTTCTTCAAATACTCGTTGCGTTCTATCCATTCTTTCATAATCTCAGGTTGAATCCTCGGTAGAAAAATGGAAAAGTAAATTCATTTGAATATAACTATTTTCCTTGATATATACTTCTCAGTAGCAGAAAAATCGTTTCCCGTCTGTAATTTCTAGCCATTGTCAAAGCTTTTAATAAAACTTCATAATTGGTGTTCATATATACAATCTTTATTTCCAATGCAAACTTTGATTAGCGATAACTTGAAATCCACTTGAGCTACGAATTTCTTTTTTCTTTTAAAATAAAGCTCATGGGATTCTTCAAAAATATTGTAATCAGATATTTGTCTTCAAAATTTCGCCCTAATGGTTTAAATCGCCTTTGAAGTTTAAATGTTCCTCTTCACCACAATGCGGTAACCTTATTTAGTAGATAAATAAACACATATATCTCTTTTTGTTTAATTCAAATCGATGAAATTCTTTGTCTGACTATTTGATTATATCATAAAAAAGTGATAACTATACAAAAAATAATAACTAGACACACCGTCTGGTGTTTTGGAGGTAACTACAGTACGCAACAATATTCATCAAGATCATCTCACGTAATTTGAGCACAAATTGTTCCGAGCTTCGCCAAAGAGACGGCGTAGTTACATATTCCTGAAAAGTCCTTAATTGTTTGGGTTTACCATTTGCTTTACTAGAGATAAATATTTTTTCAAAGAGTCCGGGTTATTTCTTCAAATACTCGTTGCGTTCTATCTATTCTTTCATAATCTCAGGTTGAATCCTCGGTAGAAAAATGGAAAAGTAAATTCATTTGAATATAACTATTTTCCTTGATATATACTTCTCAGTAGCAAACAAATAGTTTCCCGTCTGTACTTTCTAGCCATTGTCAAAGCTTTTAATAAAACTTCATAATTAGTGTTCATATATACAATCTTTATTTCCAATGCAAACTTGGATTAGCGATAGCTTGAAATCCACTTGTGCTACAAATTTCATTCTTCTTTTAAAATAAAGCTCATGGGATTCTTTAAAAATATTGTAATCAGATATTTGTCTTCAAAATCTCGCCTTAATGGTTTAAATCGCCTTTAAAGTTTAAATGTTCCTCTTCACCACATTTCCAGTAACCTTATTTGATAGATAAATGAATATATATATATATATAAATATTTTTTCAAAGAGTTCGGGTTATTTCTTCAAATACTCGTTGCGTTCTATCCATTATTTCATAATCTCAGGTTGAATCCTCGGTAGAAAAATGGAAAAGTAAATTCATTTGAATATAACTATTTTCCTTGATATATACTTCTCAGTAGCAGGCAAATCGTTTCCCGTCTGTAATTTCTAGTCATTGTAAAAACTTGCATTAAAACTTAAAAACTAGTGTTGATATAATTTCCTCATTTCCAATGCAAACTTTGATTAGCGATAACTTGAAATCCACTTGAGCTACGAATTTCATTCTTCTTTTAAAATAAAGCTCATAAAATTCTTAACAAAAATTGTAACCAGGTATTTGTCTTCAATATCTCGCCTTAATGGTTTAAATCGCCTTTGAAGTTTAAATGTTCTTCTTCACCACTATGCGGTAACCTCATTTAGTAGATAAATAAACAAATATATCTCTTTTTTTAATTCAAATCGATGAAATTCATTGTCTGACTATTTTATTATATCATAAAAAAGTGATAACTAAAAAAAAAATAATAACTAGACACACCGTCTGGTGTTTTGGAGGTAACTACAGTACGCAACAATATTTAGCAAGATCATCTCACGTAATTTGAGCACAAATTGTTCCGAGCTTCGCCGAAGAGACGGCGTAGTTACAGATTCCTGAAAAGTCCTTAATTGTTTGGGTTTACCTTTTGCTTTACTAGAGATAAATATTTTTTCAAAGAGTTCGGGTTATTTCTTCAAATACTCGTTGCGTTCTATCCATTCTTTCATAATCTCAGGTTGAATCCTCGGTAGAAAAATGGAAAAGTAAATTCATTTGAATATAACTATTTTCCTTGATATATACTTCTCAGTAGCAGAAAAATCGTTTCCCGTCTGTAATTTCTAGCCATTGTCAAAGCTTTTAATAAAACTTCATAATTGGTGTTCATATATACAATCTTTATTTCCAATGCAAACTTTGATTAGCGATAACTTGAAATCCACTTGAGCTACGAATTTCTTTTTTCTTTTAAAATAAAGCTCATGAAATTCTTCAAAAAATTGTAACCAGGTATTTGTCTTCAATATCTCGCCTTAATGGTTTAAATCGCCTTTGAAGTTTAAATGTTCTTCTTCACCACTATGCGGTAACCTCATTTAGTAGATAAATAAACAAATATATCTCTTTTTTTAATTCAAATCGATGAAATTCATTGTCTGACTATTTTATTATATCATAAAAAAGTGATAACTAAAAAAAAAATAATAACTAGACACACCGTCTGGTGTTTTGGAGGTAACTACAGTACGCAACAATATTTAGCAAGATCATCTCACGTAATTTGAGCACAAATTGTTCCGAGCTTCGCCGAAGAGACGGCGTAGTTACAGATTCCTGAAAAGTCCTTAATTGTTTGGGTTTACCTTTTGCTTTACTAGAGATAAATATTTTTTCAAAGAGTCCGGGTTATTTCTTCAAATACTCGTTGCGTTCTATCTATTCTTTCATAATCTCAGGTTGAATCCTCGGTAGAAAAATGGAAAAGTAAATTCATTTGAATATAACTATTTTCCTTGATATATACTTCTCAGTAGCAAACAAATAGTTTCCCGTCTGTACTTTTTTTAGCCATTGTCAAAGCTTTTAATAAAACTTCATAATTAGTGTTCATATATACAATCTTTATTTCCAATGCAAACTTGGATTAGCGATAGCTTGAAATCCACTTGTGCTACAAATTTCATTCTTCTTTTAAAATAAAGCTCATGGGATTCTTTAAAAATATTGTAATCAGATATTTGTCTTCAAAATCTCGCCTTAATGGTTTAAATCGCCTTTAAAGTTTAAATGTTCCTCTTTACCACATTTCCAGTAACCTTATTTGATAGATAAATGAATATATATATATATATAAATATTTTTTCAAAGAGTTCGGGTTATTTCTTCAAATACTCGTTGCGTTCTATCCATTATTTCATAATCTCAGGTTGAATCCTCGGTAGAAAAATGGAAAAGTAAATTCATTTGAATATAACTATTTTCCTTGATATATACTTCTCAGTAGCAGGCAAATCGTTTCCCGTCTGTAATTTCTAGTCATTGTAAAAACTTGCATTAAAACTTAAAAACTAGTGTTGATATAATTTCCTCATTTCCAATGCAAACTTTGATTAGCGATAACTTGAAATCCACTTGAGCTACGAATTTCATTCTTCTTTTAAAATAAAGCTCATAAAATTCTTAACAAAAATTGTAACCAGGTATTTGTCTTCAATATCTCGCCTTAATGGTTTAAATCGCCTTTGAAGTTTAAATGTTCTTCTTCACCACTATGCGGTAACCTCATTTAGTAGATAAATAAACAAATATATCTCTTTTTTTAATTCAAATCGATGAAATTCATTGTCTGACTATTTTATTATATCATAAAAAAGTGATAACTAAAAAAAAAATAATAACTAGACACACCGTCTGGTGTTTTGGAGGTAACTACAGTACGCAACAATATTTAGCAAGATCATCTCACGTAATTTGAGCACAAATTGTTCCGAGCTTCGCCGAAGAGACGGCGTAGTTACAGATTCCTGAAAAGTCCTTAATTGTTTGGGTTTACCTTTTGCTTTACTAGAGATAAATATTTTTTCAAAGAGTTCGGGTTATTTCTTCAAATACTCGTTGCGTTCTATCCATTCTTTCATAATCTCAGGTTGAATCCTCGGTAGAAAAATGGAAAAGTAAATTCATTTGAATATAACTATTTTCCTTGATATATACTTCTCAGTAGCAGAAAAATCGTTTCCCGTCTGTAATTTCTAGCCATTGTCAAAGCTTTTAATAAAACTTCATAATTGGTGTTCATATATACAATCTTTATTTCCAATGCAAACTTTGATTAGCGATAACTTGAAATCCACTTGAGCTACGAATTTCTTTTTTCTTTTAAAATAAAGCTCATGAAATTCTTCAAAAAATTGTAACCAGGTATTTGTCTTCAATATCTCGCCTTAATGGTTTAAATCGCCTTTGAAGTTTAAATGTTCTTCTTCACCACTATGCGGTAACCTCATTTAGTAGATAAATAAACAAATATATCTCTTTTTTTAATTCAAATCGATGAAATTCATTGTCTGACTATTTTATTCTATCATAAAAAAGTGATAACTAAAAAAAAAATAATAACTAGACACACCGTCTGGTGTTTTGGAGGTAACTACAGTACGCAACAATATTTAGCAAGATCATCTCACGTAATTTGAGCACAAATTGTTCCGAGCTTCGCCGAAGAGACGGCGTAGTTACAGATTCCTGAAAAGTCCTTAATTGTTTGGGTTTACCTTTTGCTTTACTAGAGATAAATATTTTTTCAAAGAGTCCGGGTTATTTCTTCAAATACTCGTTGCGTTCTATCTATTCTTTCATAATCTCAGGTTGAATCCTCGGTAGAAAAATGGAAAAGTAAATTCATTTGAATATAACTATTTTCCTTGATATATACTTCTCAGTAGCAAACAAATAGTTTCCCGTCTGTACTTTCTAGCCATTGTCAAAGCTTTTAATAAAACTTCATAATTAGTGTTCATATATACAATCTTTATTTCCAATGCAAACTTGGATTAGCGATAGCTTGAAATCCACTTGTGCTACAAATTTCATTCTTCTTTTAAAATAAAGCTCATGAAATTCTTCAAAAAATTGTAACCAGGTATTTGTCTTCAATATCTCGCCTTAATGGTTTAAATCGCCTTTGAAGTTTAAATGTTCTTCTTCACCACTATGCGGTAACCTCATTTAGTAGATAAATAAACAAATATATCTCTTTTTTTAATTCAAATCGATGAAATTCATTGTCTGACTATTTTATTCTATCATAAAAAAGTGATAACTAAAAAAAAAATAATAACTAGACACACCGTCTGGTGTTTTGGAGGTAACTACAGTACGCAACAATATTTAGCAAGATCATCTCACGTAATTTGAGCACAAATTGTTCCGAGCTTCGCCGAAGAGACGGCGTAGTTACAGATTCCTGAAAAGTCCTTAATTGTTTGGGTTTACCTTTTGCTTTACTAGAGATAAATATTTTTTCAAAGAGTCCGGGTTATTTCTTCAAATACTCGTTGCGTTCTATCTATTCTTTCATAATCTCAGGTTGAATCCTCGGTAGAAAAATGGAAAAGTAAATTCATTTGAATATAACTATTTTCCTTGATATATACTTCTCAGTAGCAAACAAATAGTTTCCCGTCTGTACTTTCTAGCCATTGTCAAAGCTTTTAATAAAACTTCATAATTAGTGTTCATATATACAATCTTTATTTCCAATGCAAACTTGGATTAGCGATAGCTTGAAATCCACTTGTGCTACAAATTTCATTCTTCTTTTAAAATAAAGCTCATGGGATTCTTCAAAAATATTGTAATCAGATATTTGTCTTCAAAATTTCGCCCTAATGGTTTAAATCGCCTTTGAAGTTTAAATGTTCCTCTTCACCACAATGCGGTAACCTTATTTGGTAGATAAATAAACACATATATCTCTTTTTGTTTAATTCAAATCTATGAAATTCTTTGTCTGACTATTTGATTATATCATAAAAAAGTGATAACTATACAAAAAATAATAACTAGACACACCGTCTGGTGTTTTAGAGGTAACTACAGTACGCAACAATATTCAGCAAGATCATCTCAAGTAATTTGAGCACAAATTGTTCCGAGCTTCGCCAAAGAGACGGCGTAGTTACATATTCCTGAAAAGTCCTTAATTGTTTGGGTTTACCATTTGCTTTACTAGAGATAAATATTTTTTCAAAGAGTCCGGGTTATTTCTTCAAATACTCGTTGCGTTCTATCTATTCTTTCATAATCTCAGGTTGAATCCTCGGTAGAAAAATGGAAAAGTAAATTCATTTGAATATAACTATTTTCCTTGATATATACTTCTCAGTAGCAAACAAATAGTTTCCCGTCTGTACTTTTTTTAGCCATTGTCAAAGCTTTTAATAAAACTTCATAATTAGTGTTCATATATACAATCTTTATTTCCAATGCAAACTTGGATTAGCGATAGCTTGAAATCCACTTGTGCTACAAATTTCATTCTTCTTTTAAAATAAAGCTCATGGGATTCTTCAAAAATATTGTAATCAGATATTTGTCTTCAAAATCTCGCCTTAATGGTTTAAATCGCCTTTAAAGTTTAAATGTTCCTCTTCACCACTATGCGGTAACCTCATTTAGTAGATAAATAAACAAATATATCTCTTTTTTTAATTCAAATCGATGAAATTCATTGTCTGACTATTTTATTATATCATAAAAAAGTGATAACTATACAAAAAATAATAACTAGACACACCGTCTGGTGTTTTAGAGGTAACTACAGTACGCAACAATATTCAGCAAGATCATCTCAAGTAATTTGAGCACAAATTGTTCCGAGCTTCGCCGAAGAGACGGCGTAGTTACAGATTCCTGAAAAGTCCTTAATTGTTTGGGTATACCTTTTGCTTTACTAGAGATAAATATTTTTTCAAAGAGTTCGGGTTATTTCTTCAAATACTCGTTGCGTTCTATCCATTCTTTCATAATCTCAGGTTGAATCCTCGGTAGAAAAATGGAAAAGTAAATTCATTTGAATATAACTATTTTCCTTGATATATACTTCTCAGTAGCAGGCAAATCGTTTCCCGTCTGTAATTTCTAGCCATTGTAAAAACTTTCATTAAAACTTAAAAATTAGTGTTGATATAATTTCCTCATTTCCAATGCAAACTTTGATTAGCGATAACTTGAAATCCACTTGAGCTACGAATTTCATTCTTCTTTTAAAATAAAGCTCATGGGATTCTTCAAAAAAATTGTAACCAGGTATTTGCCTTCAAAATCTTGCCTTAATGATTTAAATCGCCTTTGAAGTTTAAATGTTCCTCTTCACCACATATGCAGTAACCTTACTTGATAGAAAAATGAATATATTTCTTTTTTGTTTCAATTCAAAACGATTCAATTCATGGTCTGACTATTTGGATTATATCGAAAAAAATAATAACCCAGTGCGTCTACAGGTTTGCAGCCAGCTACAGTTCACAACGATATTTAGCATTATCATCTGGCGTAATTTGCGCGCAAATTGTTCCGAGCTTTGCCGAAGAGACCTCGTGCTTAGAGATTCCTTACAAGTCCTTAATTGCTGCTCTCTACCTTTTGCTCTACTAGAGATAAATAGATTTTATTTCAAAGAGGTTTGGTTATTTCTTTAATTACTTGTTGCGTTCTATCCTCTCTTTTATGATCTAAGGTTAAATCTTTGGTCGAAAAATGGAAAAGTAATCTTAAATGAATATAACTATTTTCCTTGAGATACACTTCTCAGTTGCAGGCAAATCGTTTCGCGTCTGTAATTTCTAGCCATTGAAAAAACTTTCATTAAAACTTAAAAATTAGTGTTGATATAAATTCCTCATTTCCAATGCAAACTTTGATTAGCGATAACTTGAAATCCACTTGAGCTACGAATTTCATTCTTCTTTTAAAATAAAGCTCATGGAATTCTTCAAAAAATTGTAACCAGGTATTTGTCTTCAAAATCTCGCCTTAATGGTTTAAATCGCCTTTAAAGTTTAAATGTTCCTCTTCACCACTATGCGGTAACCTTATTTAGTAGATAAATAAACATATATCTCTTTTTTTAATTCAAATCGATGAAATTCATTGTCTGACTATTTGATTATATCATAAAAAAGTGATAACTATACAAAAAATAATAACTAGACACATCGTCTGGTGTTTTGGGGGTAACTACAGTACGCAACAATATTCAGCAAGATCATCTCACGTAATTTGAGCACAAATTGTTCCGAGCTTCGCCGAAGAGACGGCGTAGTTACAGATTCCTGAAAAGTCCTTAATTGTTTGGGTTTACCTTTTGCTTTACTAGAGATAAATATTTTTTCAAAGAGTTCGGGTTATTTCTTCAAATACTCGTTGCGTTCTATCCATTCTTTCATAATCTCTGGTTGAATCCTCGGTAGAAAAATGGAAAAGTAAATTCAATTGAATATAACTATTTTCTTGATATATACTTCTCAGTAGCAAACAAATAGTTTCCCGTCTGTACTTTCTAGCCATTGTCAAAGCTTTTAATAAAACTTCATAATTAGTGTTCATATATACAATCTTTATTTCCAATGCAAACTTGGATTAGCGATAGCTTGAAATCCACTTGTGCTACAAATTTCATTCTTCTTTTAAAATAAAGCTCATGGGATTCTTCAAAAATATTGTAATCAGATATTTGTCTTCCAAATTTCGCCCTAATGGTTTAAATCGCCTTTGAAGTTTAAATGTTCCTCTTCACCACAATGCGGTAACCTTATTTAGTAGATAAATAAACACATATATCTCTTTTTGTTTAATTCAAATCGATGAAATTCATTGTCTGACTATTTGATTATATCATAAAAAAGTGATAACTATACAAAAAATAATAACTAGACACATCGTCTGGTGTTTTGGGGGTAACTACAGTACGCAACAATATTCAGCAAGATCATCTCACGTAATTTGAGCACAAATTGTTCCGAGCTTCGCCGAAGAGACGGCGTAGTTACAGATTCCTGAAAAGTCCTTAATTGTTTGGGTTTACCTTTTGCTTTACTAGAGATAAATATTTTTTCAAAGAGTTCGGGTTATTTCTCCAAATACTCGTTGCGTTCTATCCATTCTTTCATAATCTCAGGTTGAATCCTCGGTAGAAAAATGGAAAAGTAAATTCAATTGAATATAACTATTTTTCTTGATATATACTTCTCAGTAGCAAACAAATAGTTTCCCGTCTGTACTTTCTAGCCATTGTCAAAGCTTTTAATAAAACTTCATAATTAGTGTTCATATATACAATCTTTATTTCCAATGCAAACTTGGATTAGCGATAGCTTGAAATCCACTTGTGCTACAAATTTCATTCTTCTTTTAAAATAAAGCTCATGGGATTCTTCAAAAATATTGTAATCAGATATTTGTCTTCCAAATTTCGCCCTAATGGTTTAAATCGCCTTTGAAGTTTAAATGTTCCTCTTCACCACAATGCGGTAACCTTATTTAGTAGATAAATAAACACATATATCTCTTTTTGTTTAATTCAAATCGATGAAATTCATTGTCTGACTATTTGATTATATCATAAAAAAGTGATAACTATACAAAAAATAATAACTAGACACACCGTCTGGTGTTTTAGAGGTAACTACAGTACGCAACAATATTCAGCAAGATCATCTCAAGTAATTTGAGCACAAATTGTTCCGAGCTTCGCCGAAGAGACGGCGTAGTTACAGATTCCTGAAAAGTCCTTAATTGTTTGGGTTTACCTTTTGCTTTACTAGAGATAAATATTTTTTCAAAGAGTTCGGGTTATTTCTTCAAATACTCGTTGCGTTCTATCCATTCTTTCATAATCTCAGGTTGAATCCTCGGTAGAAAAATGGAAAAGTAAATTCATTTGAATATAACTATTTTCCTTGATATATACTTCTCAGTAGCAAACAAATAGTTTCCCGTCTGTACTTTCTAGCCATTGTCAAAGCTTTTAATAAAACTTCATAATTAGTGTTCATATATACAATCTATATTTCCAATGCAAACTTGGATTAGCGATAGCTTGAAATCCACTTGTGCTACAAATTTCATTCTTCTTTTAAAATAAAGCTCATGGGATTCTTCAAAAATATTGTAATCAGATATTTGTCTTCAAAATTTCGCCCTAATGGTTTAAATCGCCTTTGAAGTTTAAATGTTCCTCTTCACCACAATGCGGTAACCTTATTTAGTAGATAAATAAACACATATATCTCTTTTTGTTTAATTCAAATCGATGAAATTCATTGTCTGACTATTTGATTATATCATAAAAAAAGTGATAACTATACAAAAAATAATAACTAGACACACCGTCTGGTGTTTTAGAGGTAACTACAGTACGCAACAATATTCAGCAAGATCATCTCAAGTAATTTGAGCACAAATTGTTCCGAGCTTCGCCGAAGAGACGGCGTAGTTACAGATTCCTGAAAAGTCCTTAATTGTTTGGGTTTACCTTTTGCTTTACTAGAGATAAATATTTTTTCAAAGAGTTCGGGTTATTTCTTCAAATACTCGTTGCGTTCTATCCATTCTTTCATAATCTCAGGTTGAATCCTCGGTAGAAAAATGGAAAAGTAAATTCATTTGAATATAACTATTTTCCTTGATATATACTTCTCAGTAGCAGAAAAATCGTTTCCCGTCTGTAATTTCTAGCCATTGTCAAAGCTTTTAATAAAACTTCATAATTAGTGTTCATATATACAATCTTTATTTCCAATGCAAACTTTGATTAGCGATAACTTGAAATCCACTTGAGCTACGAATTTCTTTTTTCTTTTAAAATAAAGCTCATGAAATTCTTCAAAAAATTGTAACCAGGTATTTGTCTTCAATATCTCGCCTTAATGGTTTAAATCGCCTTTGAAGTTTAAATGTTCTTCTTCACCACTATGCGGTAACCTCATTTAGTAGATAAATAAACAAATATATCTCTTTTTTTAATTCAAATCGATGAAATTCATTGTCTGACTATTTTATTATATCATAAAAAAGTGATAACTAAAAAAAAAATAATAACTAGACACACCGTCTGGTGTTTTGGAGGTAACTACAGTACGCAACAATATTTAGCAAGATCATCTCACGTAATTTGAGCACAAATTGTTCCGAGCTTCGCCGAAGAGACGGCGTAGTTACAGATTCCTGAAAAGTCCTTAATTGTTTGGGTTTACCTATTGCTTTACTAGAGATAAATATTTTTTCAAAGAGTCCGGGTTATTTCTTAAAATACTCGTTGCGTTCTATCTATTCTTTCATAATCTCAGGTTGAATCCTCGGTAGAAAAATGGAAAAGTAAATTCATTTGAATATAACTATTTTCCTTGATATATACTTCTCAGTAGCAAACAAATAGTTTCCCGTCTGTACTTTCTAGCCATTGTCAAAGCTTTTAATAAAACTTCATAATTAGTGTTCATATATACAATCTCTATTTCCAATGCAAACTTGGATTAGCGATAGCTTGAAATCCACTTGTGCTACAAATTTCATTCTTCTTTTAAAATAAAGCTCATGGGATTCTTCAAAAATATTGTAATCAGATATTTGTCTTCAAAATTTCGCCCTAATGGTTTAAATCGCCTTTGAAGTTTAAATGTTCCTCTTCACCACAATGCGGTAACCTTATTTAGTAGATAAATAAACACATATATCTCTTTTTGTTTAATTCAAATCGATGAAATTCATTGTCTGACTATTTGATTATATCATAAAAAAAGTGATAACTATACAAAAAATAATAACTAGACACACCGTCTGGTGTTTTAGAGGTAACTACAGTACGCAACAATATTCAGCAAGATCATCTCAAGTAATTTGAGCACAAATTGTTCCGAGCTTCGCCGAAGAGACGGCGTAGTTACAGATTCCTGAAAAGTCCTTAATTGTTTGGGTTTACCTTTTGCTTTACTAGAGATAAATATTTTTTCAAAGAGTTCGGGTTATTTCTTCAAATACTCGTTGCGTTCTATCCATTCTTTCATAATCTCAGGTTGAATCCTCGGTAGAAAAATGGAAAAGTAAATTCATTTGAATATAACTATTTTCCTTGATATATACTTCTCAGTAGCAGGCAAATCGTTTCCCGTCTGTAATTTCTAGCCATTGTAAAAACTTTCATTAAAACTTAAAAATAAGTGTTGATATAAATTCCTCATTTCCAATGCAAACTTTGATTAGCGATAACTTGAAATCCACTTGAGCTACGAATTTCATTCTTCTTTTAAAATAAAGCTCATGGGATTCTTCAAAAATATTGTAACCAGGTATTTGTCTTCAAAATCTCGCTCTATTGGTTTAAATCGCCTTTGAAGTTTAAATGTTCCTCTTAACCACATATGCAGTAACCTTATTTGATAGATAAATGAATATATTTCTTTTTTGTTTCAATTCAAAACGATTCAATTCATGGTTTGACTATTTGGATTATATCGAAAAAACAATAACCCAGTGCGTCAATAGGTTTGCAGGCAGCTACAGTTCACAACGATATTTAGCATCATCATCTGGCGTAATTTGCGCGCAAATTGTTCCGAGCTTTGCCGAAGAGACGGCGTATTTAGAGATTCCTTACAAGTCCTTAATTGCTGCTCTCTACCTTTTGCTTTACTAGAGATAAATAGATTTTTTTCAAAGAGTTTTGGTTATTTCTTCAATTACTTGTTGCGTTCTATCCTCTCTTTTATGATCTAAGGTTGAATCTTTGGTCGAAAAATGGAAAAGTAAAATATTTCGAATAGAACTATTTTCCTTGATATATACTTCTTAGTAGCAAACAAATAGTTTCCCGTCTGTACTTTCTAGCCATTGTCAAAGCTTTTAATAAAACTTAATAATTAGTGTTCATATATACAATCTTTATTTCCAATGCAAACTTGGATTAGCAATAGCTCGAAATCCACTTGTGCTACAAATTTCATTTTTTTTTTTAAATAAAGCTCATTGGAATCTTCAAAAATATTGTAACCAGGTATTTGTCTTCAAAATCTCGCCTTAATGGTTTAAATCGCCTTTGAAGTTTAAATGTTCCTCTTCACCCCATATGCAGTAACCTTATTTGATAGATAAATGAATATATCTCTTTTTTGTTTCAATTCAAAACGATTAAATTCATGGTCTGACTATTTTGATTATGTCGAAAAAAAATAATAACCCAGTGCGTCTACAGGTTTGCAGGCAGCTACAGTTCTCAACGATATTTAACATTATCATCTGGCGTAATTTGCGCGCAAATTGTTCCGAGATTTGCCGAAGAGACGGCGTATTTAGAGATTCATTACAAGTCCTTAATTGCTGCTCTCTACCTTTTGCTTTACTAGAGATAAATAAAAAAAATTCAAAGGGTTTTGGTTATTTCTTCAACTACTTGTTGCGTTCTATCCTCTATTTTATGATCTAAGGTTCAATCTTTGGTCGAAAAATGGAAAAGTAAATTTAAATGAATATAACTATTTTCCTTGAGATACACTTCTCAGTGGCAGGCAAATCGTTTCCCGTCTGTAATTTCTAGCCATTGTAAAAACTTTCATTAAAACTTAAACGTTAGTGTTTATATAAATTCCTCATTTCCAATGCAAACTTTGATTAGCGATAACTTGAAATCCACTTGAGCTACGAATTTCATTCTTCTTTTAAAATAAAGCTCATGGAATTCTTAAAAAAATTGTAACCAGGTATTTGTCTTCAAAATCTCGCCTTAAAGGTTTAAATCGCCTTTGAAGTTTAAATGTTCCTCTTCACCACTATGCGGTAACCTTATTTAGTAGATAAATAAACATATATATCTCTTTGTTTTTATTTCAAATCGATGAAATTCATTGTCTGACTATTTGATTATATCATAAAAAAGTGATAACTATACAAAAAATAATAACTAGACACACCGTATGGTGTTTTGGAGGTAACTACAGTACGCAACAATATTCAGCAAGATCATCTCAAGTAATTTGAGCACAAATTGTTCCGAGCTTCGCCGAAGAGACGGCGTAGTTACAGATTCCTGAAAAGTCCTTAATTGTTTGGGTTTACCTTTTGCTTTACTAGAGATAAATATTTTTTCAAAGAGTTCGGGTTATTTCTTCAAATACTCGTTGCGTTCTATCCATTCTTTCATAATCTCAGGTTGAATCCTCGGTAGAAAAATGGAAAAGTAAATTCATTTGAATAGAACTATTTTCCTTGATATATACTTCCCAGTAGCAAACAAATAGTTTCCCGTCTGTACTTTCTAGCCATTGTCAAAGCTTTTAATAAAACTTAATAATTAGTGTTCATATATACAATCTTTATTTCCAATGCAAACTTGGATTAGCAATAGCTCGAAATCCACTTGTGCTACAAATTTCATTTTTTTTTTTAAATAAAGCTCATTGGAATCTTCAAAAATATTGTAACCAGGTATTTGTCTTCAAAATCTCGCCTTAATGGTTTAAATCGCCTTTGAAGTTTAAATGTTCCTCTTCACCCCATATGCAGTAACCTTATTTGATAGATAAATGAATATATCTCTTTTTTGTTTCAATTCGAAACGATTCAATTCATGGTCTGACTATTTGGATTATATCGAAACAAACAATAACCCAGTGCGTCAATAGGTTTGCAGGCAGCTACAGTTCACAACGATATTTAGCATTATCTTCTGGCGTAATTTGCGCGCAAATTGTTCCGAGCTTTGCCGAAGAGACGGCGTATATAGAGATTCCTTACAAGTCCTTAATTGCTGCTCTCTACCTTTTGCTTTACTAGAGATAAATAGATTTTTTTCAAATAGTTTTGGTAATTTCTTCAATTACTTGTTGCGTTCTATCCTCTATTTTATGATCTAAGGTTGAATCTTTGGTCGAAAAATGGAAAAGTAAATTTAAATGAATATAACTATTTTCCTTGAGATACACTTCTCAGTGGCAGGCAAATCGTTTCCCGTCTGTAATTTCTAGCCATTGTAAAAACTTTCATTAAAACTTAAACGTTAGTGTTTATATAAATTCCTCATTTCCAATGCAAACTTTGATTAGCGATAACTTGAAATCCACTTGAGCTACGAATTTCATTCTTCTTTTAAAATAAAGCTCATGGAATTCTAAAAAAAAATTGTAACCAGGTATTTGTCTTCAAAATCTCGCCTTAAAGGTTTAAATCGCCTTTGAAGTTTTAATGTTCCTCTTCACCACTATGCGGTAACCTTATTTAGTAGATAAATAAACATATATATCTCTTTGTTTTTATTTCAAATCGATGAAATTCATTGTCTGACTATTTGATTATATCATAAAAAAGTGATAACTATACAAAAAATAATAACTAGACACACCGTCTGGTGTTTTGGAGGTAACTACAGTATGCAACAATATTCAGCAAGATCATCTCACGTAATTTGAGCACAAATTGTTCCGAGCTTCGTCGAAGAGACGGCGTAGTTACAGATTCCTTAAAAGTCCTTAATTGTTTGGGTTTACCTTTTGCTTTACTAGAGATAAATATTTTTTCAAAGAGTTCGGGTTATTTCTTCAAATACTCGTTGCGTTCTATCCATTCTTTCATAATCTCAGGTTGAATCCTCGGTAGAAAAATGGAAAAGTAAATTCATTTGAATAGAACTATTTTCCTTGATATATACTTCCCAGTAGCAAACAAATAGTTTCCCGTCTGTACTTTCTAGCCATTGTCAAAGCTTTTAATAAAACTTCATAATTAGTGTTCATATATACAATCTTTATTTCCAATGCAAACTTGGATTACCAATAGCTCGAAATCCACTTGTGCTACAAATTTCATTTTTTTTTTTTAATAAAGCTCATTGGAATCTTCAAAAATATTGTAACCAGGTATTTGTCTTCAAAATCTCGCCTTAATGGTTTAAATCGCCTTTGAAGTTTAAATGTTCCTCTTCACCCCATATGCAGTAACCTTATTTGATAGATAAATGAATATATCTCTTTTTTGTTTCAATTCAAAACGATTAAATTCATGGTCTAACTATTTTGATTATATCGAAAAAAATAATAACCCAGTGCGTCTACAGGTTTGCAGGCAGCTACAGTTCTCAACGATATTTAGCATTATCATCTGGCGTAATTTGCGCGCAAATTGTTCCGAGATTTGCCGAAGAGACGGCGTATTTAGAGATTCCTTACAAGTCCTTAATTGCTGCTCTCTACCTTTTGCTTTACTAGAGATAAATAAAAAAAATTCAAAGGGTTTTGGTTATTTCTTCAATTACTTGTTGCGTTCTATCCTCTATTTTATGATCTAAGGTTGAATCTTTGGTCGAAAAATGGAAAAGTAAATTTAAATGAATATAACTATTTTCCTTGAGATACACTTCTCAGTGGCAGGCAAATCGTTTCCCGTCTGTAATTTCTAGCCATTGTAAAAACTTTCATTAAAACTTAAACGTTAGTGTTTATATAAATTCCTCATTTCCAATGCAAACTTTGATTAGCGATAACTTGAAATCCACTTGAGCTACGAATTTCATTCTTCTTTTAAAATAAAGCTCATGGAATTCTTAAAAAAATTGTAACCAGGTATTTGTCTTCAAAATCTCGCCTTAAAGGTTTAAATCGCCTTTGAAGTTTAAATGTTCCTCTTCACCACTATGCGGTAACCTTATTTAGTAGATAAATAAACATATATATCTCTTTGTTTTTATTTCAAATCGATGAAATTCATTGTCTGACTATTTGATTATATCATAAAAAAGTGATAACTATACAAAAAATAATAACTAGACACACCGTCTGGTGTTTTGGAGGTAACTACAGTACGCAACAATATTCAGCAAGATCATCTCACGTAATTTGAGCACAAATTGTTCCGAGCTTCGCCGAAGAGACGGCGTAGTTACAGATTCCTGAAAAGTCCTTAATTGTTTGGGTTTACCTTTTGCTTTACTAGAGAAAAATATTTTTTCAAAGAGTTCGGGTTATTTCTTCAAATACTCGTTGCGTTCTATCCATTCTTTCATAATCTCAGGTTGAATCCTCGGTAGAAAAATGGAAAAGTAAATTCATTTGAATAGAACTATTTTCCTTGATATATACTTCCCAGTAGCAAACAAATAGTTTCCCGTCTGTACTTTCTAGCCATTGTCAAAGCTTTTAATAAAACTTCATAATTAGTGTTCATATATACAATCTTTATTTCCAATGCAAACTTGGATTACCAATAGCTCGAAATCCACTTGTGCTACAAATTTCATTTTTTTTTTAAATAAAGCTCATTGGAATCTTCAAAAATATTGTAACCAGGTATTTGTCTTCAAAATCTCGCCTTAATGGTTTAAATCGCCTTTGAAGTTTAAATGTTCCTCTTCACCCCATATGCAGTAACCTTATTTGATAGATAAATGAATATATCTCTTTTTTGTTTCAATTCAAAACGATTAAAGTCATGGTCTAACTATTTTGATTATATCGAAAAAAATAATAACCCAGTGCGTCTACAGGTTTGCAGGCAGCTACAGTTCTCAACGATATTTAGCATTATCATCTGGCGTAATTTGCGCGCAAATTGTTCAGAGATTTGCCGAAGAGACGGCGTATTTAGAGATTCCTTACAAGTCCATAATTGCTGCTCTCTACCTTTTGCTTTACTAGAGATAAATAAAAAAAATTCAAAGGGTTTTGGTTATTTCTTCAATTACTTGTTGCGTTCTATCCTCTATTTTATGATCTAAGGTTGAATCTTTGGTCGAAAAATGGAAAAGTAAATTTAAATGAATATAACTATTTTCCTTGAGATACACTTCTCAGTGGCAGGCAAATCGTTTCCCGTCTGTAATTTCTAGCCATTGTAAAAACTTTCATTAAAACTTAAACGTTAGTGTTTATATAAATTCCTCATTTCCAATGCAAACTTTGATTAGCGATAACTTGAAATCCACTTGAGCTACGAATTTCATTCTTCTTTTAAAATAAAGCTCATGGAAATCTTTAAAAAATTGTAACCAGGTATTTGTCTTCAAAATCTCGCCTTAAAGGTTTAAATCGCCTTTGAAGATTAAATGTTCCTCTTCACCACTATGCGGTAACCTTATTTAGTAGATAAATAAACATATATATCTCTTTGTTTTTATTTCAAATCGATGAAATTCATTGTCTGACTATTTGATTATATCATAAAAAAAGTGATAACTATACAAAAAATAATAACTAGACACACCGTCTGGTGTTTTGGAGGTAACTACAGTACGCAACAATATTCAGCAAGATCATCTCACGTAATTTGAGCACAAATTGTTCCGAGCTTCGCCGAAGAGACGGCGTGGTTACAGATTCCTGAAAAGTCCTTAATTGTTTGGGTTTACCTTTTGCTTTACTAGAGATAAATATTTTTTCAAAGAGTTCGGGTTATTTCTTCAAATACTCGTTGCGTTCTATCCATTCTTTCATAATCTCAGGTTGAATCCTCGGTAGAAAAATGGAAAAGTAAATTCATTTGAATAGAACTATTTTCCTTGATATATACTTCCCAGTAGCAAACAAATAGTTTCCCGTCTGTACTTTCTAGCCATTGTCAAAGCTTTTAATAAAACTTCATAATTAGTGTTCATATATACAATCTTTATTTCCAATGCAAACTTGGATTACCAATAGCTCGAAATCCACTTGTGCTACAAATTTCATTTTTTTTTTAAAATAAAGCTCATTGGAATCTTCAAAAATATTGTAACCAGGTATTTGTCTTCAAAATCTCGCCTTAATGGTTTAAATCGCCTTTGAAGTTTAAATGTTCCTCTTCACCCCATATGCAGTAACCTTATTTGATAGATAAATGAATATATCTCTTTTTTGTTTCAATTCAAAACGATTAAATTCATGGTCTAACTATTTTGATTATATCGAAAAAAATAATAACCCAGTGCGTCTACAGGTTTGCAGGCAGCTACAGTTCTCAACGATATTTAGCATTATCATCTGGCGTAATTTGCGCGCAAATTGTTCCGAGATTTGCCGAAGAGACGGCGTATTTAGAGATTCCTTACAAGTCCTTAATTGCTGCTCTCTACCTTTTGCTTTACTAGAGATAAATAAAAAAAATTCAAAGGGTTTTGGTTATTTCTTCAATTACTTGTTGCGTTCTATCCTCTATTTTATGATCTAAGGTTGAATCTTTGGTCGAAAAATGGAAAAGTAAATTTAAATGAATATAACTATTTTCCTTGAGATACACTTCTCAGTGGCAGGCAAATCGTTTCCCGTCTGTAATTTCTAGCCATTGTAAAAACTTTCATTAAAACTTAAACGTTAGTGTTTATATAAATTCCTCATTTCCAATGCAAACTTTGATTAGCGATAACTTGAAATCCACTTGAGCTACGAATTTCATTCTTCTTTTGAAATAAAGCTCATGGAATTCTTAAAAAAATTGTAACCAGGTATTTGTCTTCAAAATCTCGCCTTAAAGGTTTAAATCGCCTTTGAAGTTTAAATGTTCCTCTTCACCCCATATGCAGTAACCTTATTTGATAGATAAATAAACATATATATCTCTTTGTTTTTATTTCAAATCGATGAAATTCATTGTCTGACTATTTGATTATATCATAAAAAAGTGATAACTATACAAAAAATAATAACTAGACACACCGTCTGGTGTTTTGGAGGTAACTACAGTACGCAACAATATTCAGCAAGATCATCTCACGTAATTTGAGCACAAATTGTTCCGAGCTTCGCCGAAGAGACGGCGTAGTTACAGATTCCTGAAAAGTCCTTAATTGTTTGGGTTTACCTTTTGCTTTACTAGAGATAAATATTTTTTCAAAGAGTTCGGGTTATTTCTTCAAATACTCGTTGCGTTCTATCCATTCTTTCATAATCTCAGGTTGAATCCTCGGTAGAAAAATGGAAAAGTAAATTCATTTGAATAGAACTATTTTCCTTGATATATACTTCCCAGTAGCAAACAAATAGTTTCCCGTCTGTACTTTCTAGCCATTGTCAAAGCTTTTAATAAAACTTCATAATTAGTGTTCATATATACAATCTTTATTTCCAATGCAAACTTGGATTACCAATAGCTCGAAATCCACTTGTGCTACAAATTTCATTTTTTTTTTTTAAATAAAGCTCATTGGAATCTTCAAAAATATTGTAACCAGGTATTTGTCTTCAAAATCTCGCCTTAATGGTTTAAATCGCCTTTGAAGTTTAAATGTTCCTCTTCACCCCATATGCAGTAACCTTATTTGATAGATAAATGAATATATCTCTTTTTTGTTTCAATTCAAAACGATTAAATTCATGGTCTAACTATTTTGATTATATCGAAAAAAATAATAACCCAGTGCGTCTACAGGTTTGCAGGCAGCTACAGTTCTCAACGATATTTAGCATTATCATCTGGCGTAATTTGCGCGCAAATTGTTCCGAGATTTGCCGAAGAGACGGCGTATTTAGAGATTCCTTACAAGTCCATAATTGCTGCTCTCTACCTTTTGCTTTACTAGAGATAAATAGATTTTTTTCAAAGAGTTTTGGTTATTTCTTCAATTACTTGTTGCGTTCTATCCTCTCTTTTATGATCTAAGGTTAAATTTTTGGTCGAAAAATGGAAAAGTAAATTTAAATGAATATAACTATTTTCCTTGAGTTACACTTCTCAGTGGCAGGCAAATCGTTTCCCGTCTGTAATTTCTAGCCATTGTAAAAACGTTCATTAAAACTTAAAAATTAGTGTTGATATTAATTCCTCATTTCCAATGCAAACTTTGATTAGCGATAACTTGAAATCCACGTGAGCTACGAATTTCATCCTTCTTTTAAAATAAAGCTCATGGAATTCTTAAAAAAATTGTAACCAGGTATTTGTCTTCAAAATCTCGCCTTAATGGTTTAAATCGCCTTTGAAGTTTAAATGTTCCTCTTAACCACTATGCGGTAACCTTATTTAGTAGATAAATAAACATATATATATCTTTGTTTTTATTTCAAATCGATGAAATTCATTGTCTGACTATTTGATTATATCATAAAAAAGTGATAACTATACAAAAAATAATAACTAGACACACCGTCTGGTGTTTTGGAGGTAACTACAGTACGCAACAATATTCAGCAAGATCATCTCACGTAATTTGAGCACAAATTGTTCCGAGCTTCGCCGAAGATTAGAAAACTAATATTTCCTAAAACAAGTCCCTACTGCTCGGGAGTGAATGTGTCGCTCCCTCACACACATATTCCAAAATGTTTTGACTGACCCCGAGTAAATAACAAGAAATAAATAAACAATTACAAAATCAAAAGTGATGTTTTTAATCTGAGACGTTTTAAGCCTCGCGAAAGTTCACCTGTTTTCTCACTCTCTCCACCTCTCTTTGCTTTTATTTATTTTACAATTCTTTCTCTCTGTTTGATATCTATAAAGTTCAGGTTCACCCTTTCAAACTTGCACTATTCCAAGACCCCGCCCCATTGGCATCCACAGGAACGAAGGGAGGAGGGGGGGGGGGCTTCCCCCTCAAAAATAAAGTCAAACAAAAGACATGTGAAAAATAAAAATGGATAAAGACAATCATTTGCGCATGTCTTACCTACCAATACAGTTCATTCGGAATTTAACTCTCACAAAGCCTAAATTCTACCGTATTATGTGTTTACCATGCTTAGAAAACGCATAATTACTATGCCATTTTTAAACAAGTCCCTATTGCTCGGGAGTGAATGTAACGCTCACCAGCACAAATTCGAAAATATTTTGACTGACCTGCTTTCTGTTTATTTGATCGGATGCTTTGCTCCCTCACACACACAATTTTTGTCCCTCTTTCCTTTTACTTCTATCTGGTCACTTTGCTCCCTCTCACATATTCTGGAAATATCTTGGCCCCTGCATTTGTTCTTCTCGGTCTTTTCGCTCTCTCACATATCCCCAGAATAATTTTTCTGCTCGGTCGCTTCGCTCCCTTGAACATATCCCAAAAATGTTTGGCTCCCCCTGCATTTTTTTTCTGCAGTTGGCCATGTCACATCCAACCTCTCTCTCTCTCCAATACCTTGAAGTGAGGGGGGAGGGTACTTTCGATATGAGAGTCTCTGAAATATTTGGGTTTTTTTTCTTTTGTTAAGTTAATATTCTGTGAATGAGTGTATCTTACTAAAGGATTATACCCATTTCATTACATTTTAAACTTTCACTTATTTTTCATAAAAAACATAATATGCACAACTCACTGACATGCAAATGAGACAGTCGATGATGTCCCTCACTCACTGTTTATTTTGTTTTTTATTGTTTGAATTATACAATATTTCATTTTTTTGAGATTTGACAATAAGGACAAAATGCTAATTCCACATGATCAGGGAGGAATAAAAGTTTGTTTAACATGACAAGGAGGAGAAATATAACAAAAGAAATAGTGGATGATGTTATCAGTCTCCTCATTTGCATACCGAGCAGAATGTGCATATATCTCTTTTAAATTTAGCTATTTTTTTATGTCAAAACTTTCTTATTTTACATCTGATTTTTTTAATCACATTTTCAGTGTTAGGCTTTTTTTATTTTTCTCTTTTTATTCAGATCAACAATTTTTTGGGTGGACTTATCCTTTATCTTTCCCCGTGCTCTATCCTGTTCTATTCAGTCAGCTTGCCGTCATTCCTTCTTTTCACAAACTGTTTTCTCTTCCGACATTGTAAGCCAGAATGAATATGTGACATGGTTTGTCTAAATCAGACAGAAGTCGCTCGATACCGAATTGAGAAAATGGGTAAAATGCAAAAAATCTTCAAAAATGTCGAAATTTTTATTTTTACATTTTAGGGATGTTCAATGTTTCAAGTATACTCTGTCAAAAAATCAATTGAAAATGATAACGGGAAATTGTCGAAAAAGCCGTTTTTCTGCGAGTGTTTTTTTTTTCGGTCAGTTCGAACTTTTCTGACACTCCGCTCGTTCATCAAGCTCAAATCTTCGCGCTGTACTAAGCTCCGCCCCTAGCAACGTACGCCATTTTTTATTGGCTATTCATAGTACTCGCACGCAGCCGGTGCATGAAGGGGATTATTTAGCTGAAATAGATGAGCTGGAGTTAACAATTCGCCTCCCGTTAGTAAATCTTTCTTAACAGGCATGCTTTTGAAAAGCGATGCCTTTGATCTATCTTTTTGAAGCGCGGGCGGGGAGGTTGTAATAGAACTGGGAAGGGCGGGGGCGTGGGCGATGAGCTTGATTATTGGGTCTCAATAACAGCCGAGGACAAAACGTATTTAAAACACGGTTTGTAAGTGAGGATTAATTTCATTGAAATTACAAAGGATATGCTGAATTGAGAAATAATCTTTTATTTAATATTAGGCCCATTATCAGGATTTTTTCATTAAGCGTTAAACGTGAGATGGCATTTTCAAAAGAATGATTCTCAAATCCTTTAAAATATTGATCGTCAGTGAATGCGTGTTGATTTATTAAGTTCAAGAGAACGAAAGAGATCAAATCTATCATTCTCCCCTCACTATGTTGGTTCACTGTGTATTCCCATGTCTTTTTTTTTATGGTTCTCTCTGTTGGCCATTATCATAGGTATTTATTTCATATGTAATTCATTATAACTATTGTTATCCGAGGGGTCTACGATCCAGCTTCTAAGTGGACCTCTCCATTTCCAGCGAAATATTATTAATTCACCATAGTTTTTTATTGCAATGAGTTTTTATCAATTTTGGTTTCACATTTATAAATGTAACTGAAAATATATAAATATAACTAAAAGGTAGATTGCATGTATTCTACTTTGCATTATTGTCATGATACTTGTATGAATATTGTATTTTTTGGGAAATGAGAACAAAATAAAAACTGAACTGAACTAAAACTGTAGCGGGAATAATCATAATCACTTATTCAAGGGAAAGCGGGATCTGGAAATGTATACTGTTTACTGTACACTTTGTGAACTTATAGGGATTAGAATCATATCAAACCCTTTATGATTCAAACCTCTCGACGTCAAATTTTCTCATGTCGTTTGAAGAAACAATAGCATTGGCGAAATGTTAACAAAGATACCAACAAATCCAATAGAGAGATGAAACAAGAAAAAAAGATCGATTGCTTAATCAATCACAATCACCAACGATAATCGTGATTCAGGGTAACTACAATGATAATGATAGAATAATACTAACGAAGATAATAATAATGATAATACAAAATAACAATTATAATTACAGGGATGATGGTGATGATAATCGTCAAAATGATAATTATGATAATTAAAAGAAAATCAATAATTAAATATAAAAATCAATTTGAGCTTGTACTGCCTTTTCCGTATCTCAACAGTTATGGCTATCAAAATAAAATAATTCTAATCAATTTAAGAATCATAAACTAGTAGGCTTAATCTTAGTGTTTTCTTGCTATAGGCCTATAGGCATAATAACGTTCTCTGATGGGTGAGAAGAAACATGGTATTAATACTGAATCATGCTTGTAGTTTAATGTTATTGTGATAGAAAATAATAATAAAAAACAAAACAAGCATGTTCGAGTTAGCATCTGTGTCTGGCTTTGGTAGGCCAATTCATGACGAAATGCTAACAACGCAATCATTACAAAAATAAATAAAAAAAACACAATCTGTTACGATTCCTATTTTTTACTTTTGATGGTGCAAGCATAGGCCTTTACGTAGAAAAAAAAGACAGATTTGATAATGAACAATGAAGATAGTCCAGGGTGTAGCGATGGGGGTGGAGATGCTCCCGGCCTGCGCCAGGTGCAAATTTTGTGTAAAATACTTCAAAAGGCTTAGGTTTTTTTTTCTTTTTCTAATTATAAAAGCTAGATTGTGGTAAAGAAAGGAAGCATCCCCCTCGCCTTCCCGCCCGCGCTTCAAATAGATAGATAAAAAACATCGCTTTTTAGTGTTCTCAAAAGCATGTTTTTAAGAAAAGTTTACAAAGAGGATGCGAATTCTAAAGGCGTAGGTGTGGCGATAATGGCACTGGGCCGGGCGGGGGCGTGGGCGATGGATTATGAGCTCGAGTATAATCGCGAAATAAAAGCCAAGGGCAAAACGTATTCAAAACACGGGTTTTTTATGAGGATTAATTTCCTTAGAATTACAAAGGATACTATCAAGGAGACAATGATAACAGGTACTTTCTCTATCATAGGCCATGATCAGGATCTTTTCATTATATAAAACGTTTTTTTTTCGGAGATGGCATTTTCAAAAGAATTAAAGATTTTCAAATCTTTAGAAAATATTGATAGTCCGTGAACGTGTGCTAATCTATTAGTTTTAAAGAGAATAAATAAAGAAACTAAATCGAACGTCAAAGTTTGCGCTATCCAAGTGAAGCCCCTTTCACAATGGTGAATTATGTAAGAAAAAGAAAGAAATTGATGGCTTAATCCATCACCAACAATAATCATGATAATTGAAAAAATAATAACCATGGAAATAACAATGACAGTAATACAAACGATAATAACAGTAATCATATATATAAAATAACAATGATAATGATGATAGGCCTGTAATGGTAAAAATGTTGATTATGAATGATGATTTTTTTTTTAATACAATATAAAAAATATATTAGGAGCTTGATATTTTATCCGTATCTCAATATTACTGGCTATTAAAATGAAATATCTTCTAACCAATTCAAGAATAATGACTAATAAGCTTTATATTAATTTGTCATAGGCATAATAGCGTTCTTTGATGGTTGATAAAAAACATGGCATCAATACTGAATCTTGCTTGTGGTTTAATTAAAAAGTTATGATAGAAAATCATAATTAAAAAACAAACAATTATGTTCGAGTTAGCATCTGTGACTGGCTTAAGTAGGCCTTCATGACGAAATACAAACAACACAATCATAACAAAAATAAATAAGAAACCAATCTGTCCATATGACTATTACTACTTTTGATGGTGCAAGCATAGGCCTTTACGTAGAAAAAAAGACTGATTTGATAATGAACAATGAACGCGAAATAACCAAGGACAAGACGTATTAAAAAAAACCGGTCGTATGTGAGGATTAATTAATTTCATTGAAATTATCAAGGATATGCAGAATTAAGAATGTTTCTTTTAATCATGATTACGATATTTTCATTAGCGTTTTTAACATTTTCAAAAGAAAGATTTTCAAATCCTTAAAAGATTGATCGGCAGTGGAAGTGAGTTTTGTTAATCAATTTTAAAGAGAACGAACACTAAGAGTTAAACGTAACACGTTCTTAACAAAAAGCGGAGTCTATGAGTGAGGGGATGTTAGACTTCTTGCATGATTTTAAGAAACACATCTGTGAAAATATCCTTCATGGAAGAAAAATAAAGCGGAATAAAAACAAAGACGGCGTGTGCCTCTGTGTGTTGGTTTTTACGGTGGTATAAACACAGTTCGCTTTACTCATTTTACGCCGGCATTTTACGTTTTAAACTCTTCTCATAAAGGTGATGAAAGTTCTTAAGATGCCACGAAATTGATAATAACTTCAAAAAAGAAGGAAGAGAAGAAGGAGAAGAAAAAATGAGGAGATAGCAGATTAAACTCCCGGATTAGACTCATGGTAGTATGGGGCCGATACAGGCGCTGGTATAGACTAAAAAAGGTTCAGTCCACATTCAACATGGACGCCACGCACAATCGCAACTGAAAGCACAATGTGACAATAGACAGAGAACAATACCAGACACGGCAAAAGCCACGCAAAATGCCTCACTGTCCAATAAAATAGCTTGTATTTCTCTCTTAAAAAAACGTATAATTAATGGTTGAAACGATTACAAAAACTTATTTTCTTTGAGGAGAGATCTCAAAGATTCAGGAAAACCCAATTTTATTGTAAACCATTGACGGTTGGTAAGCACTTTCAGTCAATGAAGGGATGAGTTTCCGCGTGAAACATGTGAAAAAGGCTCCGAGAAGTCTGAAAGCGGGCGAAACTTCAGAAGCGATTTTCTCGTAAAAATACTTTTTATGAACTCTCGTACCTGGGACATTTAAAGACTATTTTCTCAGCAAATACTATGTCCCTTAGCATGTGCTATATACCAAATTAAAGCTTGAGAAATGGAAAATCATAATCTTAAAAAAAATTATATTTAAAGAAATCGAATTCTGTCTGCTTTTGACAGGACGAGTCACATATACTGTAAGACATCATTTTTGCAACACGTTCAAATTTAATGAAATCACTTTTGTTACATGCCCAGAAATAAACTTTTATTGAGCTATGTTAAATAATCAGAATGCACATAGCGTACATTATTTGTTGTAAAGTTGTGCAAGTCATGTTTGTCAAAACTTAACAGCAAGTACATGTAATCTACACTGCTGTGTGGTCTCCAGCCTCTTCTCCAAGTTTTTAATAAAGTCCATTATTGCTGTTAACTTCCACTTTACCCCTCTTGGACTTTTTGCTATTGAGTAGTAGTGGTCCTCGAGAAATGAAGGTGCTGACGACTTTGGTACAGGAGTCTTTCCAGTATCTGGGAGGATGTTTGCTGAATCAAAAGTCTTTCTTTCGGGGTTTCCCTGTTTTTTTCTAAATTCTGTACGAGAAGAGTGAATTTAAAAAAAGAAACATTTAAGAAAAAATAAATATTGAACAAACAGAGATACAAGAATGAAAAGATAACTTTGAATTTGTCAAATTAATATTCAATAGTACATAAAGAATAATGTTTATTTAGAAATCAATCCTTTTCCACTTACTTGCAGCAAGAAAAAACATGTTTTTTGAATATTCATGATCATATATTAACCCTATCTGGCCCCGAAGGGGGGATGGCTTAATAAGCCCCCCCCCCCCTCCACAGTTTTTTGCAATAAGTCCACACTGAGAGACATTCCTCATGATTTTTTTTGGTTCAAGTCTCGCAAAACTCTTGGGACCAAATTTGCGACGCCCAGATATGCAGTTACGCCACATTTTATGAGTTCATGTCGGACCAAAAATTGCTCAAAAACGTTATTTTGTATACAAATTTAATCCAATGGAAATCCCTTTAGAAAAAATTATAAGACACATAGGGCCTCAAAACAAAGAAATTATAGAAACAATAAAATACATAATGTAGAAATTTGATTTACCATTTTTAGGTGCACATTTGATAGAAACGATAGACCTTTGGGAATTATTTAGAGACTTACCTGTACAGCAGAGAATTCTCTATTTATGCATAAATTAATTTATTTAAAATAAATTTCAATAGTCTGAAAAATCAGCGATACACCCTTCGCTATGCAATTTCAAAGTAGCCCAGGCTAATTATGTAGGGCTAAACCAAATTTGTAATTTGTTTGATCATTAAGTAAGCATTTACTTTAATAACACAATATAGGCCCAGGTCCATGGTTACCCTCCCGAATATATAATTTTTTTATCTCTCTTTGGCTACTGAAAAGGGAATATTTAAAACATTGTTCTGTCAAACCAAAGATAGATAATACAGAGAATGTATATCTTTACAGCACATGTATGATATAGATCTACTGTACCTTCTGAAGACGAGGTGGGAAATCAAATGTGGTTGGGACAGCATCCTGTCTAAGACGAATCGTTTGCCCAGTCTTGTCAAACCAAGCATCTTAAAAATGATCAAAACAGAGTACAGAGCTCTTGGAGGAATTCAATGAAGCTCATCCATACTGTGTTACAGTACCGGTTCAGTCCAACGGCTGAATGGGAATCTGCAGCAAATGTAAACAAATGCCATGAAATCAATGATAATTAAGAAAAACTCTAGGCCTACTCAGCAGGGGTCCGTTTCTCAACACCTGGACAAGTTAGTGTATATCTTTATCTAAAGAGTTAGTTCCAATCTTAACCCAAAAGGATTTTTAACTAGAATCCATTCATATCGTTATATCGATACTATTAGTAGAAAGTACATAAGAGATGTAGCCTTACTGCCTTAGTCACATAATAGCATAATTTTCAAAATTAAAATTATGATAAAACTTGCAATTATTGTGATGAATCTGGAAATAAATCCAATCAAAACAATAGCAGAGGCAAAACATGCATCAAACATGCTTAAACCATGCAGACTTGGGCATTGAATTGCTGAGAAAATGAAATAATCACTAATTCATTTCGTGACTAAAAGAATGTCATACGGACGTTGAGATGGGTACCCCCAAATATAGAATTTTAATAGTTAACGTAAATAAACCATACAGGCTTTCGTCATACAATGATGATCATATAGGCTTTTATGATTCCAAACACCATCAAAATATCCTGAACTGTTGGCTTGTTACCATCGTCTGTGTTCGCAGAGCGGGGATGGCCGCACCATTTTGAGAAAACTGGGAGCTTTTCTTGAAAGGGTGGGTTGATGGAGGGGAAACAAATAAACACAACTTTTCGGGACAACCGGGGGAGCTTTTCACGAAAGGCTGTGTATAATAGTTTTCTGAATCAGTCGTTTCTATGAAAATTAGTCATCAAATAACAATATAACAGTGATATAGACAGAGGTAAACAGATGGGGGGGGGGGGGGTTTGGGATGTTCCCCCCCCCAAAAAAAAAAAAAAGATTAAAAAAGGAAAGAAAAGAAAAGAGAAAAAAAAATTAAATATAACACTTTCTGAATATTTTTATGTCAAGCTACAAAATTTGATTTATTTTTTAAATGAAAATCTTGCTCGCTCACAACTTTTATTGAATTTTGCCCGATACGACATACCTGTATCTGAACCCTTCAAAATTTTGGGCTCTTTTCGCCTCTGATTATTAGGAGATAAAGAAGAGAGCTTGCAGCTTGCAGCTTTTGTGATTTTGAATAAAATTGCATATTAATGAAGTAATTCTAGACCCCAAACAATTCCACAAAGCCATATTATATAAACAATGGAATTATTAGAAATAGTGTATTCTATATAAAAGCATTTGCATAGAAATGTGATGAAACAAATCAGTAGTCCGGGGGCTGGGGGAGTTTATTCAGCTGATCGGGTACAAAAGGTTTGATGGTCCCAACATGTTGGCATGATATCAGTGGTCAAGAAAATATGTTGCTGCCGGGTCATATCCTGTACGGAAGGCCCAGAGGACCCCATTTTTGTCGGCCATCTTGGATTTTTTATGAAAATCAATTATTTTCATTTTTTCGCACAAACGAATAAAAAATATGAAATAAATACGCATTTCACAATGATTTTGATAGTCTAAATCGATTGCAATCATTTTCTGGACAGTCCGGTTAATATATTTTGATAAATATAATAATTTATGCCCAAATTTCCATGTTTTTAGGTAAAAATTTTTATGTGCATTGATATCTTTCTGTTTAGTCATTAATATCAACAATTAATGCAAAATATCAGCACTGTACACGAAAGAGGATATATTAACGAGAACATTGATATGCTTCATGACAATATTAATGTCTTAACTTGCTTAGATATAGGTAAAATACCCCCAAATGTATTCCCCGATATTGCGATAAAATGACACCAAAAAGCAACCTCCGTCACTAGTCACACTAGTGATATCGACTACAATGCGCTTGCTGGCTTACCTTTCAAAAGAGTACAATAGACTCAATCGGTCTTGCCTCGCCTTTGTTGGTGTGACCACATGCATAAATGAATGTAATTAGCGTCGCGTTAGAAAAGTGTATATTACATATATGGGTATGAGGGCAAAAGGCGTTTTTTTTTACATATTAAAGCAACTTTTATGTTAATGAAACCTCTTGGAAAAGTTAGAGGAGGCATTGCTCTGCATGTCGCATGCAATTACATTCGGGTACCTTAAAACATAGTCCTGCAAGAGCCTGTCGAAGGTACCCCACCCTTATCCGAAGCTTGAAGATTAAAATATCTTGCGTTTTGGAGCCCTCATTGTGGCAAAATGATGCTTCGGATAGGTAAAAAACAACATTTATCTTCTTGAAATCACTTAGAGACTGAAGAGTAGGCTTTTCTCTATCAGCTACATTTAAAGAAGTGAGGGCACAGCAAAGCCTACCCTCTCAGGGGGCTACCCCAAGTCACCCAGCCCCTTTTTTCGTATTTTGCCCATTTCTTGGAAAATTCGACATTTTGGAGCCACATTGATGAAAAATGTGATTCTACTATTGAGTGAAGCCATTTGTATTGTTTTAAACCACTTGGAGACGAAAGAGTAGACATTTTTCTTTTACTACATATAAAGAATTACTGGAAAATCGAAGCCACCCCGTCAGTGGGTTGCCCAAGACACTATCCCCTTTTTCCGTATTTTGCAAATTTATGGAAAAAATCTGCAAATTTGGAGCCCCCACTGAGGCTAAAGGGTGTTTCTGCTAAAAAGAAATCCATTTTCATTGTCTTAAAATCATATGGAGACAAAAGAGTTGCCTTTCCTCTATCAGTTACATATAAAGAAGTGCTGGTACCGCAAAGCTTACCCCCGTCAGGGGCTCTTGAAGTTACCTACCCCTTTTCTCTTAGATTACCTTTTTATTAGAAAATCTGCGAATTTGGAGCCCACATTGAGGCAAAAAGGTGTTTCTGCTATACATCAATCCATTTCACTGCCTTAATCCACTTGGAGACAAAAGAGTAGCAGTTATTTTATCAGTTAAAAGAAGTGCTGGTACAGCAAAGCCCACCCTTGTCAAGGGCTTCCGAAATTACCCAACCCTTTTCCGTATTTTACCTTTTTATTGGAAAATCTGCGAATTTGGAGCCCACAGTGAGGCACAAAGATGTTTCTCCTAATAGCAAACCACTTTCATTGTCCTCTTGGATGCAAAAAAGTATTTATTTTCACTACCTGCTACATTATAACGAAGTGATGGCACATCGAAGCCTTACCCCCTCAGGGCACGGCTAAAGTAACCCAACCCCTATTTCGTATGGGGACATCCCGATAGACCGCGGGTCCGATAGACCGCGGGTCCGTTAGACCGCGGGTCCGATAGACCGCGGGTCCGTTAGACCGCGGGTCCGATAGACCGCGGGTCCGATAGACCGCGGGTCCGATAGTCCGCGGGTCCGATAGACCGCGGGTCCGATAGTCCGCAGTGTGTGTAAAATTATGATCAGATATATCAAATGTCATCGAGAGGTCCAAAAGTCAAATGATACGAGGCCATGGGGTTCTATCAGGTGCGGATCCATGGAGGGCCGAGGGGGAACTGCCTCACCCACCCCCTGCTCAAAAAAAAAAAGAGTGGGAAGAGGGGAAAAGGGAGATAATAAAAAAAGAAAAAGGAAGATGGGAAAAGAAGAGAATAGAAAAGAAAGTAAGAAGGAGAAAGGAAGAGAAGAAAAAGGGGAAAGGAAAGACAAAGAAAAAAGGGAGAAGAAAAGGGGAAAGAAGAGGGAAAAAAGAGGAGGGAAAAGGAAGAGAAGAAAAGAAAGGAGAAAGGAAAAGGAAGAAAAAGAAGAAAAAAAAGAGGAAGGAAGAGAAGAATATTTAAATAGAGAGGAAGATGGGAAGAAAGATAAGAAAAAAGAGAGAGAGAGGAAGAGGGGAAAAGAAGAGAAGAAAGAGAGAGAGGGAGGAAGGGGAGGGAGAGAAGACAAAAGATTAAAAGAGAAAAAAGGGAGAAGGAAAGAAAAAGAAAAAGGGAGAAGTAAAGGGGAAAAGAGAAAAAAAGTGGAAGAGGTAAAAGAAAGAAAAGAAAAGAACGGAGTAAGGAAAAGGGGGAAAAGAAGAAGAAAAAAGAGAGAGAGTAAGTGGGAAGAGAGGAAAAACGAGAAAAGAGAGAGGAAAAGAGGGAAAGAAAAGACAGCAAAAAGAGAAGAAAAGGGGGAAAGAAAAGATGGGGGGGAAGAGAAGAAAGGGGGAAAAGAAGAGGGGGAAAGAAAGAGAGAAAGAAAGAGAAAGAAAGGAAGGGGAATGAGGATAAAAGAAAGAAAAGGAGATGGTAAACGGAAGAGGGAGATGTTGACCTGGACGTCGATTTGATGGCGCCAAAATGACGTTCGAACTATGGGGCGCCGAATTGATGTTCGATCTAGCGGGGCACCGAATTGATGTTCGAACTAGGGGAGCGCTAATTAGAATTTTGACCATAATGCGACAAATACATGTTTCAGAGAGGGGAGGGAGGGCAAAGTTATATTTCACATGGGGGCGCCAAGTTTATGTTCAACCGAGGGCGCCAAATTGACCTTGAACTTAGAGGGCTTCATGCAAATTCATTTTCGACCGGGGACGCAACATTGCCTGTTTATAGTGAAATATATGTCCTGCCAAAAAACTTCAATTAATGCGGCTGAATTAAAATATCCCGTTTTTACGATAACAGAAAAAAAAAATGTTTTCGAGTTTTAAGTCTGTTTAGCGAGATAGATACCCTGTTCAGGGTCACAAAAAAGGGTTATTATCAAATTCAGCTCGCGCTACGCGCTCGCAATATTTGATTAATGAGGTATATATCCTCTGCTTCAATCCCACATGTAAGTGTTAGTGTTTTTCAAGTCAACATACATAGGTCGATCCAGGGGGCAAAGATTTTGCCCCCCCCCCCCATGGTGGCGCAAAAAGGGGTAAGAAACAGAAAAAAGGAAGAGAAAAGGACAAGCAATAAGAATAGGAATTATACCTTAGTCCTTCTTAAGTCAGTATATACAAAATTGAGCTCGCGCTTCGCGCTGGCATCAATAAATTGTTTAGTTATAATTATACGCATCCCGACCTTACAGTTTCTTATGCGAACGAGAAGCACAAGCTGAAAATATTTGATATTCTAACCTGACAACTGAAAATGTATTTTTCATTTCATCATTATAAAAGTTTTCAGCTAGCGCTTCGCGGTCGCATTCATTTCTTAATAGATATGCATCGTGTTCATCATAACAATTACTAACATAGGCGGATCGAGGCGGCCCGAGGGCAACCTCCCCCCTGTTGACAGAGCAAATAAATTGTGAAAAACGGGGGAAGAAAAAAAGGGGAAAGAAAGGAGAAAAAAGAAGACGAAACATAAAAGGTGGAAGACGAGTGAATAAAATAAGGTCAGAAGAAGACTTGGAAAACAATTTAAAAAAATATTTGATGTCACTATATTAAAGTTTCGCTCCGCATCGCGCTCACATTGCCTGTTCGATGAGATACATCTCTTGCTCAATAGGCTGATATGTAGTTTAAAATATAAAGTTTTGATATCAATATACAAAACATAATTCAGCTCGGACATCGATCTTTCATTATTTTGTTTTATTTACCAATTTATGTTTTAAGTGCTCTGGAAAATGTCCGTTTTATGGTTTGAATCAACATTTGCCACATTTTGTGCGCTCGCACTATATGCCAAGTAGGCCTACGTATTGTCTTTTTATATTTCATATAAGATTATCTAAATATACCTTTTCAGGTGTCTCGATTGTAAAAAAAAATAATAAAGGCCTATGAGCTAGTGCTGTGCACTCGCATTTTGATTGGTGAGTTATGTATACCTATATATTAATTTTATAACAAACTACTTAAATCCCCCCATTAAAAAATTCCGGATCGCGATTTGCGCTCGCATTATTTGCTAAAAATATATCAACCAATTAATGAATCCTATTCATGATTACAAAAATACTTAAAATATCCAGTTTTTAGGCCTCATGCACTGTCAACAAATTTCACAGGCTTAACAGATTAATAAATATGAAATAAAATTTGTATAAATTTATTATAACTAAATTGTCCCTTTTTCAGAAATAAATATCAACAAGTTTTAGAAAAAAGAAAGAGAAGATAGTCATCATTCTTATATGATGACAAAATGTCCTTAGGCCTAAAATGTCTCGATCCTAAGTCAAATAAATAATAAAATATCAGCTCGCACTTCGCGCTCGCATTATTTATATAGTGCTATCAAATTTCCCTATATACACAGTGCTGTAAACAGTGCTTAAATTGACCCTTTTCATATCGGAATTTCAAATATTATTTTCAGCTCGGGCTCTGCGCTCGCATTATTGATTTTTATGATGAAAAATGAAATGTATTCAGATTGCCAGGATTCTGTCTAACTCTAAAACACGCACACGCATGTTTTTAGGATACAAAGCTTGATCTTATTCAAAACGTGCTAAAATTATCCAGTTTCGAATCAGAATATCAAAAAAAATTTGCTCGCGCTTTGCGCTCGCATTATTATTGTAGGAAGATACCAAAAATTACCCATCCTTTTTCATGATTGACAAACATGAATCGAATGTCCCATTGGGGGATTTGAAATCTCATCTTTTTAGGTTGGAATATCAAAAATGTTCAGCTCGCGCTTCGCGCTCGCATTATTTAATCGTTGAAATATGTATCGTCTTAATGGCTAACTGCAAAACATCCTTAACATGTCCCTTTTCGACCAGGCCAGAACGAATATTTAACATTTCTGCTCGGCTTCGCGCTCGTGGTAATTATCTAGTTACATACGCTGTTCAGGTTCACAAACATTGCCCAAAATGTTCAATTTTCAGGACAAAATACAATAAATTTCATTTTTAGATTACATAGGGCTTAAGAGATTATTACACATTTATTTTGCTTATAAAGTAAAGCTAGGAAATGACTGTTAGGACATGGGTGTTTTGCCCCCCCCCCAAAAAAAAAAAAAAAAAAAAAAAAAAAAAGAGAGAGAATCAAGACTAAGAAAAAACAGAGAGAAAAGGAAAGGGATTAGGGTAAAATATAATATCATTTTCCAAATATTATGTCAAAATCTATCACAACCTTGTATTTTTGTAATAAAAATGTCAGCATATTTGCTTGCTCGCTTCGCTCACTGGCAACTTCTGATTAATTTTATGCGATACACCATATCGAGCCCCCTCGAAATTGTTGGCTCATTTATACGGCACTGTGACAACCCCTTCAAAGAAACAAAAAAAATCAACTTTGAGCGGCCGATCGGGGAAAATATGGGTGAAAAAATGGCCCCTCACCCTAATGGCGGAAGCTGGGTCCGCCCCTGACTTAGGCTTTCAGGATATAATACATGATAAATCTATTTAAAAAATCAGATCGCGCTTCGCGTTCTCATTATTTATTTAGGCCTTATGAGATACCTCAATTTGTTTTTAAGAATGAAATATCAGATTTTCTTTGACGTCTACCCCCCCCCCATTTCATTTATTTTTTTTTTAACTTGGTGCCCTCGCCACCCACCCTCCCCCCCCCCCCCCCGTGCACCCATGCTGAATAAATACGCCACTGATGAGGAGAATTAGTCGATTGCTACGAGATTGCATTATTCCCAAGAGGTTATCATTAATATTATTGAAGGGTATTCTAACACAACAGTACAGAAACTACAGCTCCCGTTCACAGAATATTCTAGTAGGGCCTACTCTGGTTAGAAGTTAAACCAAATTGAACCCCCCCCCCCAAAAAAAAAAAAAAAAAAAAATCGCTCGTGCTTTGCGCTCCCATTGATATTACATTATATATTCATGGATTTTTTTTTTTCAAGAACACATGAAAAAGTGGTCTTTTTAAAATGTGATTATAAGATAATTCAAAATCCATTTAAGGCACTTTAGTTAGCCTGGCCGGGAGGGAGTGGGCGCCATTTTTCGAAAAGTACACATATGGGCGCCAAAAATCAGGTCAAATTTGCCCCCCCCCCCTCCCTCCCCACGAAATCCTGGATCCGCGCCTGGGTTCTATAACAATAACCCAATTAGGGCAATCACCCCCTGACAACTACTTCAAGGAAAATATTATCCCCATATTTTTACCGCCGGGGACTGTTACCCCCCCCCCCCCCGGAAATTTACCCTCCAGATAATTACCCCGGATAATTACCCCTAGTATGGAGCCTTGAAAATGCCATTAACGTGACGACATGGCGTGGTACTTTATCTTGCCATGTCTTAATTAATCATTGGCGGCGGAAGGCAAAAATATTTAGGGGGGTCCACCTGAAATTTTGGGATGGACACAGGTAAAAAAATTGACAAGCAAATCAACCAAAATTTATAGAAAGGACCACCAATTTTGAAATTTTTTTGACAAGAAAAAAAGGTTAGAACCAAAATTAGGGGGACAAAAAGATTTTAGGGGGGTCCACCTTAATTTAGGGGGGACGTAGAAAACAAATTGACAAGCAAAAGAAAAGGTTCTCAACTAAAAATCTAGGGGGACCGTCCCCCACCTCAAATTTAGGAGGAAAGGTCCCCCCCCCCCCCCCGCTTCCGCCGCCTAAGTAATTAATACGCTTATTATTTCGACATAGCGATATATTCTATCTTGTCAAGTCGATATGTCCACATGGCGAGATATGAAGTGTACAAGTCCCGGCGAGAATCCCGATATATCGCTATGTTATTAAGTCGACTTGGCAAGATAAAATATCTCGCCATGTTGACATATAACTTTTTATAAGTGGACTGACTTGGCAGGATAACGTATCGCGCCATTATTTAGTCGACATGGCAAGATAAAGTATCTCGCCATGTCGTCAAGTCGATGGCTCCGTATGGCGTCTAGAGGGTAAATTTCCGGGGGGGGGGTAACAGTCCCTGACGATAAAATATGGGGATAATATTTTCCTTGAAGTAGATGTCAGAGGGCGATTGTCCTTTGGGTCATCGTTATAGAACCCCAATGGACTCGTATCATTGGCCTTTTGACCTCTTGATGGCATTGGATCTCACTATATCCTGACCATAATTTTACACACACCGCGGGCTATCGGACCCGCGGTCTATCGGACCCGCGGACTATCGGACCCGCGGTCTATCGGACCCGCGGTCTATCGGACCCGCGGACTATCGGACCCGCGGTCTATCGGACCCGCGGTCTATCGGACCCGCGGACTATCGGACCCGCGGTCTATCGGACCCGCGGGCTATCGGACCCGCGGTCTATCGGACCCGCGGTCTATCGGGCTGTAACCATTTCGTATATTGCCAATTTCTAGGAAATTCGCCATTTTGGAGCCTCATTGAGACAAACGGCGTTTCTGCTTTGCAGAAAGTCACTTTTATTGTTTTGTAACTCATAGGAGACAAAAAGTAGGATTTTCTCCATCAACTTCATTTCAAGACGTGCTCGCACACAGAAGTCCACCCCCGTCATAGGCTGCCGAATCCCCCCACCCTTTTGCCTATTTTCCCACTTTTTCAGTTTATTGAATAATTCACAGTGTTGACCCCCTCGTTCGGGCAAAAAAGCATTCCTGCTATATAATGAAGTCAATTAGATTTTTTTTAAGCAACTTAAAGATGAAAAATAAGCTTTCTTCTATCAGCTACATGCACAAAACGTGCTGGCGCATCGAAGCTACTCAATTCAGAGACTGTTGAAGTCACCCCACCTTTTTGCCTATTTTCCCTCTTTATTGGAAAATTCTCAATGTTTAACCCCATTGATGCAAAAAAAGGTATTTCTGCCATGAAGTAAAAACACTTTTATTATTTCAACTTCCCTGGGCTTGGGGATAAAAGAGTAAGCTTTTTGAATAAAGAAGGGCTGGCACGTCAACGCCTACCCTCTTCAGGGGCTGCCGAATATTAAGTCACCCCATCCTGTTTATCCATTTTGTCTAATTATTAGAGAATTTGTCATTTGGAGTCACCATTGAGGCAAAGTGCGTTTCTGATATAACAGTAAAGTCACTTTTATTTTTTTAACCACATAGAAATGAAAAAGAAGGCTTTATTATATATATCAGCTACATAATTTATAAAAAGGTGCTGGCACATCGACGCCTACCCTCTTCAGTGGCTTACAATTTGCAGATTTTTCAATAAATTGGCAAAATTCGGAAAGGGGCGCGGGACTTCAACAGCGCCCTGAGGGGGTAGGCTTCGATGTGCCAGCAATTTTGTTATATGTAGCAGATAGAGAAAATACTACTTTTTTCGTATCCAAGTGGTTTTAAGACAATGAAGCGGTTCGCTATATAGGAGAAACATCTTTTTGCCTCAATATGGGCTCCCAATTTGCACATTTTCTAATAAAAAGGTAAAATACGGAAAAGAGGTGGGTAATTTCAGGAGCCCCTGACGGGGTTATGCTTTGCTGTACCAGCACTTCTTTATATGTAACTGATAGAGGAAAAGCAACTCTTTCATCTCCATGTGGTTTGAAGACAATGAAAATAATTGCTTTCTTAGCAGAAACACCTTTTAGCGTCAGTAGGTGCTCAAAGCTTCCAGATTTTCTAATAAAAAAGTAAAATACGGAAAAGGGGTGGGTGATTTCGGGAGCCCCTGACGGGGGAAGGCTTCGGTGTGCGAGCGCGTCTTCAAATGAAGCTGATAGAGAAAATCCCACCTTTTCGTCTCCCAGGAGTTAAAAAGCAATAGAAGTGACTTTTCTGCAGAGCAGAAACGTCGTTTGTCATGTTTGTCTTAATGGGGCTCCAAAATGGCGAATTTTCCTAGAAATGGGCAAAATATGAAATAGGGGTTGGGTGACTTCAGCTGCCCCCTGAGGGGATAGGCTTCAATGTGCCAGCACTTCGTTATAATGTAACAGATATAAAAAATACTACTTATCTGCATCCAAGTGGTTTTAAGACAATGAAAGTGGTTTGCTATTTAGAAAAAAACATCTTTGTGCCTCAATGTGGGCTCCAAATTCGCAGATTTTCTAATAAAAATGTAAAATATGGTAAAGGGCTGGGTAAATTGGGGAGCCCTTGACGGGGGTAGGCTTGCTGTACCAGCACTTCTTTATTATGTAACTGATAGAATAAATGCTACTCTTTTGTCTCCAAGTAGATTTAGGCAATGAATTAGATTGATATATATAGCAGGAACACCTTTTTGCCTCAATGGGTGCTCCAAATTGACAGATTTTCATATAAATTGTAAAAATGAGAAATGGGGGTTTCGTTATATGAAGCAGATAAAAAAAATACTTTGTTTTATCCAAGTGGTGTTAAGACAAAATGTTTTTTTATAGGAGAAACATCTTTTTGCCTCAATGTGGGCTCCAAATTCGCAGATTTTCTAATATAAAGGTAATCTAAGAGAAAAGGGGTGGGTAACGTCAAGAGCCCCTGACGGGGGTAAACTTTGCTGTGCCAGCACTTCTTTATATGTAACTGATAGAGGAAAGGCAACTCTTTTTTCTCCATATGATTTTAAGACAAAGAAAATTGATTTCTTTTTAGCAGAAACATCCTTTAGCCTCAGTGGGGGCTCCAAACTTGAAGATTTTTTCCATAAATTTGCAAAATACGGAAAAAGGGGATAGTGTCTTGGGCAACCCACTGACAGGGGTGGCTTCGATTTTCCAGTAATTCTTTATATGTAATGAATGAAAAATTTCTACTCTTTTGTCTCCAAGTGAAACAGATCTAGGCATGTCTTCATGAATATTCAATGAGCAAACTGATGATATCATACCCCCACTTGTTCTTATGTATTTTATATGAAATTAGGTTTATTGAAAAAAAATGTTACAATTTGATTGACAAATGATTAAGTGCATTAATTAGTTATTACTGTAACTTATTTAATTATAATGGAGACACATCATTAACACATGAGTATGAAAAATGAAGCAATTATGATTTTGTGTAATAACACAAGGAGAGGAAAGTGGGAATGTGTCATCAGCCCACCTAGTGAATATTCATGATTATGACATAGACTTAGGACTAGGCCACTCAAAGGTTCATTACATGCCTCCGTGCACAGGAAAATCCAGGCACGACACATGCAAATCTTTATATAAGCTGATCCTTCCACTTCTTTGGAGATTCCTGGAGTCCAGATGAAACAATTCCATGCAATTGCACGAATGAAGCCCCTTTGGTGACCATTTAAGCACTCTGTTCTTCATCTTTTCCTTCTCTTGACGTTGCTGCCTGTAGAACTGCATAATATTTTTTTGGCCTAAAGAGGGCGTGCGATTTCTTTTCATATCAACAACACAACAAGGCAAAGAATAGGCACTTTGACTATTTTACACGCAAATCGACGCATAGGACTAAGCAGTAGAGTGTCCAATCTTTTCATTCTATAGACTTTAGTAGACCGTAAATTATTGACATAACGAACAAAGCTTGTACTGCTCGTTTTGTTCAAGGTACGTAGATTTTTTCTATTTTTTTTTATTCCAGGTGGTCATCATTTTAAACTATTTGAAAAAAAAAAGTATTTTCAAAATAATCGCCAATAATATTCTTAAATTATGTTTTTGAAGGTACCGGTATTTCATTTATTGGTGCCCGTATTAATCAAGTAATTATAAGAATTGCGCATTAAAAGAATTTAGATACACTTATAAAACTAGAAATTTGATGTGATGCCCCTGCTTAAAGCGATCAGAAATTCATTCAATATGATTAAACTTAATATCATGCAGAAACCAATATGTATAAAATGAACAAATTTAGACCTTTGGCCTAAAGACTTGTCCTTTTTTCAATCTGTTGAATATTTCATAAGTTATCATAAGGAAACAAACTCGCATATTTAATGAGCTCTGAACTTTGACCTGCAGACGACTCCAAATTCAAACTTAGCCTGTATTTTGGTGTCATTTACCTACACTCCCTCATTTTTTACAAATCTGTTGAATATTTCCTAAGTCATCATGCGGAAACCAACTCCCTTATTTCATGAGCTGTGACCTTGGACCTGCAGACTCCAATTTCAAACTTAGCCTGCAATATTTATGGTGTCATACTGTCATCTACCTACACACTAAAAACTTTTTAAATCCAAGATATTTTGATTTATGCATGGAAACCAAGTGGGAGGGGAGGGGGTGGACGAATTGATGGACAGGGGCAATGCTTATGGGGTAACGCTTAATGCCCCCTCCGGACTTTCTGCAGGGGCATAATTACAGAGGAGCTGAAGTTGAAGCGAGCCTGAATCAAGGCTGCAAAATTTATTGGCGCCACCATCAGGCTTCATTTTATTTCTGTAGAAAGAGACACGCTAAGTCACTTTCCAGGCCTAAGTAATCACATTTTTTTGTGTGATTTTGATTTAAAGGACAAGTCCACCCCAACAAACGGTTGATTTGATTAAAAAGAGAAAAATCAAACATAATACTCAAAATTTCATCAAAATCAGATTTTTACAAAATAGTTATATGCACATCCTGGTCGGTATGCAAATGAGGAGACTAATGACGTCATTCACTCACTATTTCTTCAATATTTTATTATGTGAAACATGTAATATTCTTATTTTCTCCCCATTGTCAAGTGAAACAAAGACTAATTCCTCCCTGAATGTGTGGAATTAGCATTATTCAATACTATTCAGTCAAGCTGGTCCTTATGGTCAAATCTGTAAAAAATGACATATTGTGTAATTCAAACAATAAAAAACAAAAGAAATAGTGAGTGAGTGACATCATCGACTGTCTCATTTGCATGTCACCGAGTTCTGCATATCACTGTTTTGTGAAAAGTGAGCGAATCTTTAAAATGTCAAAACTTTCTTATTTTACTTCCGATTTTGATGAAATTTTCAGCGCTATGCTCGTTTGATTTTTCTCTATTTATTTAAATCTTCATTTTTCTGGGATGGACTTGACCTTTAAGAATTAAAAAAATATATACTATTGTATAATGGCTACTCACCGGAAAGCGCCGCGGTGAGTAGTGAGGGGACTCTAGACTAGTAGAGTCTACGCCTACCGCCAAGCCTTGCCCTTTCCCTGGCTTGGCAGCTGTGGGCCTAGACCAAAAGCTTCGGTCTCTGTTATGTTGGTTGTTCCGCTGATCTACGTTGGCTCCACTCACCAAATACAGACACCGAAGTTCCAGCGTGATCTGTACAGGGGACTCAATCGCCATATGTTAATGTACTTAAGTTCGAAAAAACGGGGGATTGAAGTTGCGTGACAGCCAAAGTAAGTCACTGTTTTTCCCCTTTTAAGTTTATTTTGCCCGTTTTGGCCTGAAATGCACCAAAACGGAATAATAATCTCTATTTTGGTTCAATTCTTTTTCAATATTTTAATAAAACAAACACAAATCGAAGTGCCCTGTCGGGCCGGGGGGATTTTGCATTGTAAGTCCCCTAATGGTGGCTGCACGATAGCAAGCCGTCTGTGAAAGGAGAAAAAAAAAAAAAAAAAAACATGCTGAAAAACTCCTCGAAACAAACGGCTGGCAGCTGTCTACCACGGGCCAAGCTGTACAATAATTTCAATCACTCCTAGTACCAATGAGGTTCAAACATTACATGTATGGACCTCATAGGCGACATAAGTGATAAAACCGGTTAGATATTGCCGTTTCTATTTGCACCCAAGGACTTTGGCAAATGTACGCCTTAATACAAATTGGATGGTAAAAATTTTGGTATAAATTACTTCTAAACATCATAAATAAACTTTTACAATGTTTAAAAGTTAATGGATTGAGGTTAAACTTACATTTTCAGTTTTTTTCTTGAATTCTTGGTGAGCATTTCAAACGCTGTGAGGACTGATCAACTCCGATGTGATTCACGTACTGGTCAGCTGATCGGTCAGGTGATCGGTTGGTTATCTTTTTGTCAGACGTTCATAATTTATATTACAATATATCAATCTTCAGTATCTTCATTTCAAGCATCAGTATTGCGGAGAAAAGTCATTATAGATTGGAATCAGTGGCAGATCGGGAGGAGGGGGGGGGGAGGGTGTGAGCATTTCTGGCCCGTTCCACCTTTTGAGCTTCATAGTCAATATTTTGGATGTAAAAAAATATGTCGTTCATACAAAGTTATGTCCCCACCTCCCTTATGAGAATCATAGCAATATTTGTAATGGGGATATTTTGTTCATATTCTTTGCTCTTTTTCGGCCTTCTCTTTGTTGCTTCTCAATTTTACTTTGAACAATATGACTTTCTATATTTAGTGACAAACTTTTTTATGGGGGGTGGGGGATTGCCAAAAAAAACGCGGGACAAGATGACCTTCTTTTTTTAGTGACAACTTTTTCTTTTTTATTTGTCAAATTTTATGAGAGACAAAATGACCTTCGATCATTATTAGTTAAACCTTTTTTTTTTGGGGGGGGGTAGGGGGCTCGCCAAATAGTGACAAATTTTTTTTGTGTAAAATTTTACGCAAGAAAAAATTATCTACAATCATTATCAGTTACCTTTATTTATTTTTTTTTTGGGGGGGGAGCTTGCCAAATATTACACGGACAAAATGAGTCTTTTATTTTTAGTGACCATCTTTTTTTTCTGCTTGTCAAATCTTATGCGAGACAAAATGACCATTTTTTTTGTTATAACCTTTTTTTGGGGAGTTGTCAAATTTTACTTGAGAAAATGCACCCCCTACTTTGGAAAATCGAAGATTAAGAACATGAGTATAGCCTACATCTCAGAGGCGTAAACAGGTGGGGGCATGGCTGGCCCTCCCCCGAGTGGAATTCACCTGGAAAAAAAACGGGATAAGAGCAAATGAAGGAAGAAAGAAAGAAAGAAAAAAAAATGAAAGAAAGAAAGAAAGAAAGAAAGAAAGAAAGAAAGAAAGAAAGAAAGAAAGAAAGAAAGGAAGGAAGAAACGGAAAAGTGAAAAGAAAAGGGAAATGAGAACATAAAAAAAGGCAAACGAAAGGAAAATTTAAAAAGGAAGGAAAGTCATGTGAGAAAGAACCAATAATCCGGGGGGGGGGGCGGGGGGCTACGCAGATAATAATAAAAATCTGCCATCTGTAATTAAATTGGATTAGTTAAAGGGGAATCCTTGTTTTGTTTTTATAAGAAAATAAAAATTAGACAAGTTGATAGGTGAAAGTTTAAACAATATTGGACAAACAACAAGAAAGTTATGAATTTTTAAAAGTTGTAAATAGTGGTAATCACAATACCCATGGAGACTTCAAATTGGCCGCATATGGGATGTCATAGTGATGTAAGGCAAGGACTACTCTTCCATGTACTCCAATACATATTATGGCTAAAATGTACTTTTCCCAAAAGTTTTATTTCAAATTATATTTTTCTTTCATGAGGACATAAAACAATATACTACCTGGATTATATTTATATTACTGCCCCAGGGGAATGGGAACTTAGGAGAAAACCACAAATCCCTGATAATAAAGTACATGGCCTATGGGAAAGTTGTCCTTGCCCCTTGTCATGATTTACTTACACAGTTGCCAATTTGAAATCTACATACTATTAGTGATCTCGATTTTAAAGCAGCTATAACTTTCTTATTGCTTGTCTGATTTCTTTCAAACTTTCGCCATTCTGTTTAATTTATTTTTCTCCTTCCCAACACGACATTGTATGGCCAAGGCTGGAGAGGTCCCAAGGCTACAAACATGTAGCGCGGTGGGTATTAAGGGTTTGGACCATGGCGCTGAAATGTTCTAGGAGGAATTAAAGGGGAAAAATGTAACATTGTCAAAAATCTATCTCAAAGTTAGATTCTCATGAAAAGTCTTTTTTCGCTTGCTTTGCTCACTCGGGACCAGTGGCGTACCTAGGATTTACCACAGGGGGGGGGGGGGGTGGGTGGGCAAAATCGGCCGAAAATATGACAACCAAAAAAAAGGTCTCCAAGCTCGTCAGGGGGGAGGCAAAATAGGTATTCAAGCTCGCCAGGGGGTGGGCAAAATAGGTTTTCAAGCTCGTCGGGGGGGGGACAAAATAGGTATTCAAGCTCGTCAGGGGGGGGGGCAAAATAGGTTTTCAAGCTCGTCAGGGGGCAGGAATACGTCATTTGCATGGGTTGTGATTCATCGGGGGGGGGCAGACTAGCTGCACCCCCCCCCCCCCCTGAGGAACGCTGGTGCTCGGGACTTACATTTCGTAACTTTTATCTTCCACACGCGATATGTGCTATGCCCCCTCTTATGCCCCTGCACATACTCGTCTACATTGATTTCGATATTTAAGCGTCATTATAAAATTATAACAAAAAGCACGCCTTGATTAAAGGCCATAAAGCCTAGAGACTCGCGAACGTCATGTGACAACTCGCCCTGGATTTGCATGTACAGGATCCTATGGCGACAAAAGCTGTCGCAAAAGTTGGCCAGAGGCCACCCATGGTTTCAATACTGCCGCCGTGCACAGTAAAATCAAGGCATGTCGCATGTATCTCACTCTATGAGCTGATCCTTCCACATAATTTGGAGATTCCTGGAGACCAGATGAACTATTTGCTTGCACATAGCCGAATCGATATTGCTATTATTATAAATATTCCATAAAATTATTTCATTTCACTTACCAATCCATATGAAGTCCATTTGGAGACTTATTTGAGTACTCTATTCCCCTCTGTTCCTCGTCTTTTCTTGCTCTTGACGATCGCGTGGCTGTACGATCGCGGATAAACGACAACATTATGTATTCCAGATGACCATGTTTGGATTGTTTACACAAGCATGCTTTTCATACTTTGAATCTTAAACTGAATTGCATTATTGGGGCATATATAACATTTGACAATTTCGGTTACATCACCGAATAAAACGCAACTTAGGTCATCTTGTGTATCTGACCTTTTTTAACGCAAAGGTCATTTGTCAACTGACTTTCTAACAAAGTTTATCATGTTTAAAGAGTCACCTTGATGCAATTCAAAATTTTAAGATTGTAAAATAAACAACAGATCGGTCTGCCTGGGAATTCAGGGAAAAAAAAATTCAGGGAATTTTCCTCTTTTTATGACAATTGACCTGATGGTTGAAGGGAGTGTTTGTTAACTGATGAATGTACTTCAATTACAGGAGTCTGTTTGAACCAAGACTGCCTTCTGATTATTTCTGACCGATCAGTCGTAAGGTTGTCTTCAAATTGTTAGGAATAACTACATTGTTTAAAGAAAAGACGCAAATGTTAATTTGAAAAGATGCAAATGTTAATTTGCCCTCTAATGAATGTAATGAATGTAACGGTCAACTGACTTTCTGACAAACTTAAACAGACATAAAAGGTTCTCTGATGTAATCTGGATTTTAGAATTGTCATTAATGGACCGGTTTGAATTCAGATAAGATGTTCTGGGAACATTTTCTCTTTTCATGGTAATTGGCCTGATGGTTGAAGGGAGTGGCTGATAACTGATGAATGTACATCAGTTATACGAGTCTATTTGGTCAAAAACTGCCTCCTGATTATTATTTACCAATCAGTCTTGAAATTTAAATTGTAAGGAATATTGTTTAAAAGAATAGACTGACTGACAAAAAAAACCACGGAGAAAAGGGACAGTTTAGCAAACAGATCCATTGATTGCAAGGATATTTATATTGATATCGAATTCAAACGATTTTGTTGGTAATCCGGAATTTCTTCGAGACGCAAAGGTCATATGCCTTTTTAAAAAAAAAGAAAGAAAGTCTTACATAGTTCATCATGTTTAAAAAAAGTCCCTTTGATGTAATTCAAAATTTTAGGATTGTAAAAATAAACAACAGGTCGGTCTGCCTGGGAAGTCATACAATTTTCAGGGAATACTTTCTCTTTTTTATGACAATTGGTCTGATGGTTGAATGGTGTGGTTGTTAAGTGATGAATGCACTTTAATTATATGGGTCTGTTTTGAACCAAGACTGCCTTCTGATTATTTCTGACCAATCAGTTTTAAGATTATTTTTAAATTGTTGGGAATAACAACATTGTTTAAAAAATGCACTAGATGAATGCACATCAATTGTACGAGTCTATTTGGTCCAAAACTGCCTCCTGATCATTTCTGACCATTCAGTCTTGAAATTTAAATTGTTAGGCATATTGTTTAAAAGAATGTACTGACAAAAGAAAACAAAAAGACAGATTCATTGATGACAAGGGTCTGTATATTGATATCGAATTCAAACGATTTTGTCGTGTGTAATCCTGAATGTTATGAAGATAGAAACAATGTAATTACTAATGCATAGAGATTCCTTATGTCGTACTCATGCAAAGGTAGACAACTACTTTTCAATCTTCACTTGCATTATTGTAGGGTACGGAACATTTTGAATATATTACATTTCGCTTGTGTCGTCAAAGAGCTTGGTAGTCTTCTCATAGTAATTAATTCATTATGTATCTGTCCTTCGAGACTCAAGGGTCAATTGCCTTTAAAAAAAGTCAACTGACTTTCTAACAATGTTTATCATGTTAAAAAAAAAGTCCCTTTGATGTAATTCAAAATTTTAGGATTGTAAAATAAACAACAGATCGATCTGCCTGGGAATTCAGTTAAAAATTTTCAGGGAATTATTTTCTCTTTTTTTTTTACAATTGACCTGATGGTTGACGGGTGTGGTTGTTAACTGCATGAATGCACTTCAATTATAGGAGTCTGTTTGGACCAAGTCTGCCTTCTGATTATTTCTGACCGATCAGTCGTAAGGTTATTTTCAAATTGTTAGGAATAACAACATTGTTTAAAGAATGCACTGTAGCTTTTTCATGGTGTTTATTTCGTTTTATCAATAGGTATCTGACATTCATTTAGACGCAAATGTTAATTTGCCCTCTAATGAATGTAATGAATATAAAGGTCAACTGACTTTCTGACAAACTTTAACATACATAAGAAAGTTCTTTGATAAAATTTGGATTTTAGAATTGTCAAACAATGGACCGGTTTGAATTCAGATAAGATGTTCTGTGAATATTTTCTCTTTTCATGGTAATTGGCCTGATGGTTGAAGGGAGTGGCTGATAACTGATGAATGCACATCAATTATACGATTCTGTTTGGTCCCAAATTGCCTCCCGATTATTACTTTCCAATCAGTATTCAAATTTAAATTGTTAGGAATATTGTTTAAAAGAATGTACTGTCAACAAAGCAGAGAAAAGGAACAGTTTGACAAACAGGTCCATTGATTGCAAGGGTCTTTATATTGATATCGAAACTCAAACGATTTTGTTTGTAATCCGGAATTTTAAAAAACTAAACAATGTAATTGCTAAAGCATAGCAATTTCTTACTTAGTACTCATGCTAAGTGGCCATTATAATTGTAAGTCAGTTTAGATGTGAAAGGAGATTTTTCCCTTTTCTATAGACGGACGGAATGTTGTGTTTCCAGGTGTGTTTCTGAAGGTTAATACCTTGGTCACATTTGCTCTGCGGAGGCCGTGCGGCGGGTCGGGAGCGGCCGTTTTATTCATTTTATTCAAACCACCTATATTTAGCTGGTACAAACATGTTAAGGCGGCTGCTTTCGGCTCGCCGTGCGGCCGCCGTGGGGCGGGTGTGACCATGGTATAAGAGTTTTGCTCAAGTATAACAAGTTCCTATTTGTAGTCAATTTTTTTTTACAACTGTTACCTTTGTTTACAGTAATGTTTGTTCAAGGTTACTTGTACCAAATATGTGTAACAATGCGGAACGATATAGCTTGAGCACTGTATTTTTTTTCTATGTGTATATGCGTGTATGTGTAATCATAGAACCTTGTTAATTAGAAATCGGGATATATTTCAAACCCTATTAAGAATGGTGAAATGTGGGCGGGATTTGGTTCTCTTGCAAGGTCCAGTTAGCTGTCACTCAGGAAGTCACTTTCTGCAGTAGACAGTTTTCGTCGTTTTTATTTTTTTTCGAGGGTTTTTTTTTTCGTTTTTTATTTTTTTTTTGCTCCCCCCTCGGTTGAAGGTCTGTGAGGTTGATTTATTTTAGGATGGTGGATAATGTATTAAATGTATTTTCATGCCATTTCCTCACACTTAATGTAAAAGGAATACGAGATAAAACAAAACGAGGGAAAATCTTTAGTTGGTGTAAGACGAAATCTGTTGACATAGCATGCTTACAAGAAACATATAGTTCGCCAGATATTGAGGGAGAATGGCAATCAGAGTGGGGTGGGAAATGTATCTTTAGTCATGGTACGCACCATGGAAGAGGAGTTATTGTGTTAATAGACAGTAAGATAGACATTGATATTGGTAATAACTGGGTAGACGAAAATGGTAGATATGTTTTAATTAAATGTAAGATACAAGGTCAGAAGTTGCTACTTGGAAGTGTTTATTTTCTCACGGGAAATAACGAAAATGACCAAATACAATTTTTAAGTGATTTAGGTCAATTATTATTAAGGAATAATTTAGAGGGAAGTTCAGTTGTACTTGGCGGTGACTTTAATGTTATAAGAGACACCAATTTAGATTATTTTGGACATGTATCAAAAAAAGATTCAAAATTCAGTAAAAAATTACAAGAGTTTATGGACAGTTTTTTATTAATTGATATATGGAGAAACAAAACTAAAGACAAAAAACAATATACGTATGAACAGCTAAATCCATTTATGCAGAGTCGCTAAGATTATTGGATCATATCAGAGAACTTAGAACAGATAACATCCAACTGTGATATCGTTCCCTCCATAGCCCCAGACCATGCTACAGTTAATCTAGTTTTCCATAAAAGATCCCAGTCAAAAAATAACAATAAAAGATCTTATTGGAAATTCAATGATAGTCTTTTAAGCGATAATGATTACGTTCAGAAAATGAGAGAAAAAATAAAGACTTTAAAGAAGAAATTGTCAGTTGAAATTAAAGATAAAAGAGTATTGTGGATTTTATGAAAATGGAAATAAGGAAGTTTACTATTAAAATATCGAGAGAAAGGGCGAAGGAAAGAAAAGAAAAAATTGAAAAACTGGAGGAAGAGATAAAGAACTTAGAGAGTCTTTTGTCGATTGATAGTGGACATCCGAAAGATATTTTTGAAAATATAAGAACTAAGAAACAACAACTAAGTTTACTTTACGATTATGTTAATGAAGGTTTGAAAGTCCGGTCAAGGTCCTCATGGTATGAATGTGGAGAAAAGAATACAGCATTTTTTCAAACAGTTAATACAATCAAATAGGAAAAACAGTATAATACAGAAATTAATTATAGATGGAAATATCACTACTAACGAAAAGGAAATTATTGAAGGAATAAAATCATTCTACATGCAACTATATAAGAAAACATATACTATAGAAGACGACACTTTAAATTTCTTTTCTAGTAACCTACCAAAATTAAATGATACATCACAAAATTCATGTGAGGGAACAATCGTTGAAAGAGAATGTGTAGAGATATTGAAAGGTATGACACTCAACAAATCTCCTGGAAATGATGGTTTAAGTGTAGAATTTTATCAAAAATTTTGGTCAGTAATTGGAGATTTAGTACTTGCATCTTTTAATGAGGCTCTGCGATTGGGAGAATTATCAGCCTCTCAAAGACAAGCAGTTATTACCTTGATACACAAAGACGGCAAAGATCCAGAACTTATTAAAAACTACAGACCGATTTCGTTACTAAACGTAGATTACAAAATTTTATCTAAGGTACTTTCAAAGAGAATACAAGAAGTTTTACCGGAAATTGTAGGTTTTGATCAGCTGGGCTACGTTGGGGAACGAAACATTGGAGAAGCAATCCGAATAATAGATGATATGATCTTTCATACTTCTTTCTATAGAGAAAGGGCTTTTTTGGTAGCCATTGACTTCGAAAAAGCGTTTGACTCTGTGTCACATTTATTTTTACACAAGGTACTAAAATCATTTAATTTTGGACCAAGGTTTCGTAAATGGGTAAATATTTTTTATACTAATACTGAAAGTTGTGTTATAAATGGATGCGCATCGACAGGTTACTTTAAGATTGAAAGAGGAGTAAGACAGGGAGATCCTCTTTCTCCATATCTATTTGTTTTGTGTATCGAAATTTTAGCTCACATGATTAGGAATAATCATCAGATAAAAGGGATCAGTTTTGGAAATACAGAAGTAAAACAGGTTTTGTACGCAGATGATATAACGCTTTTTATTAAAGACTTACCTTCATTTAAGGAGACTGGACGCATTTTTGAAGCATTTTATAGAATATCAGGATTGAAAATAAACAATGACAAGACGTTTATATTACTTTTAGGCCCACATTTTTCTACTCATAACTTTCCTTTTGGGAAGCAAGTCCATATTGTTAAGATATTAGGAATTTATTTTTCGATACACGAAGATATCAAGGAAAAAATGAACTACAAAGAAATATTAAGTAAAATAAAAAAAAAATATTTAATTGGTGGAAGCAACGTGATTTAACATTAATGGGAAAAATTCAATTAATGAAAGTATATGGTTACTCCAAACTGATATATTTATCATCATTGATGCCAGTTCCAGAGTGGGTACATTGTGAGATTGAAGAAATAAGTTTTCATTTTTGTGGAAAGGTAGAAACAAAATTAAAAATACCATAATAACTTTAGACTATTCGCAAGGGGGGCTCAAAATGATGAATTTCAGACTGTTTGTGAAAGCACAGAGAATAATGTGGATAAAGAGGCTTGTTACAGGAAAACAAGGTATTAATTGGAAAAAATACTACAAATATTTGATGAGACCAATGGGAGGTAATTTAATTTTTTATTGTAACTATTGGGATAAGTTTGTGAATATCAAGCTACCCACCTTCTATCAAAGTTTAATAGAAACATGGACGGATATGAAAAATTATGTTAAAGCAGAAGAGAATTACAAGGGAAATGAAATTTTTTATAACAATAAATATATTCAGCTCGATGGCAAAACATTATTTGATGAAAATTTGTTTTTGAAAAATATATATCGACTACACCATATTTGTTATAAAAAAGGGCTATTGAAAAATGACGCCTATTTTATTTTAAAGGGTTTAAGTAAAGAAGAAATTACAAAAATTTGAAAAATATATTCAATAATTCCTCATGAATGGAAAAGAAACGTTCAGCCGAAAAAGGAAGTCTATCCACTGTGGCCTCAGCCTAGGAATAGTATTTACAAAGAAAGTTTATAAATTTGAAGAAATAAATGCAAAAATGGTGTATAGAAGTTAAATAAGCAATAACGTGGAAATTAGCTCTGCTTTTTATAACTTAATGGAAGTTTATAATATAACAGTTAAGGAAGTGGAAAAGATTTTTGTTCAGCCAAGGTTGTGCACATTAGTTAGCAAATTTAGAGAGTTTCAGTTTAAATTATTGTATAGAATAGTCTATACGAACCATCATCTACACAGATTCAAACTTCGGATAAATGGGTTGTGTTCATATTGTAATATTTTAGAAGAAACATATCAACATGTATTTTTTTAGTGTAATATAATTAAAAGACTGTGGGAGAAATGTGCTGATAAATTAAACTTACCGTTTCTTAAGAGAATAACTTGGAAACAAATTCATATTGGAATAAATGGAACTAATGTTAAAACAGAACAATTATCAAACCACATTATAATTTTGATAAAATTCATGATCTTCCATGGTAGAGAAAAGGGGTTACCTCCAAATGTAAAGGAAATTAGAGATAGATTAATTGAAGATAGAAAAGAAGAGAAACGGCTTGCAACCGAAAGGGGAACTTTGGAATTTCATTTAATAAAATGGGAGCACTTTGACAAATCAGCCTCACAGTCTTCAACCACTTAGTAGGGTTTTTTTTTTTTATTACCTTTATTTTTCTTATTATTTATTCGTCGTTTATGGGGGTTGGGGGGTGTTAAGCGTAGCTAAGGTTTTTTTTTTAAGTTGTGTGTATGTTTGTTTGTTTATTTGTTGTTTTAAATATAATTTCCTCATTAATCAGTTTGATTGAAGAGTATAACGAGGGAGAAAAAGAGAATGTTGCATAACTTGAGTTTTATATACAGATTATAAGTGTATTTCCGTTATTCAGCTATGTTGTACCCGGATTCTGTTCTGTATTAATCCCTTTTGTTATTATAAGTTTACATTTGAAATTCATATATATTCCTTTTCTTACTATGTTAAAATGTTTATGCGTAAACTTGAAACAATTATGTTAATGATGTCATGTTATATTCCTTTTTTTTTACATGTGATATGAGGAAGAAATTAAATATGATTAAAAAAAAAAAACATCAATTTTTGGCCTAAAGAGGGCGCGTGATTTATATTCATATCAAAGACATGACAAGGGCCAAGACTAGGCACCTAAATTATTTTACACTCAAATCGACCCAAAGCACTACGCGAAGTCCTTAAAGTGACCAATCTTTTCGTCGTATAGACTTCGGCAGACCGTACCGTATTGTTGACGTTTGTTATAGCTTGTACTGCTGGTTTCGTTCCAGGTACGTAGATTTTGTTCTATTTTTGTTTATTAGTCATCGTTTTAAATTATTTGCAATAAAGTGTTATCATCGCCAATAATAATCTTGAATTATGTTTATGAAGGTATTCCATTTATTGGTGCCCATAATTAGTCAAGTAATCATAAGAATAGCGCATTCAAAGAATTTGGACACGGTTATGAAATTACCGAGGAGCTGAATCAAGGTTGTGAAATTTATTAGCGCCACCAACGGGCTTCCTTGTATTTCCGTAGAAGAGACAAGCGAAGTCACTTTCCAGTCCGAGGTAGGCGAATTTGCTTTTTTTGTACTATTATAATTTTCAAATAATGACAACTTTTTTGTTAGTGTGTTGCTACTTACCGGAAAGAGCCCCGGTGGGTAGCGAGAAGGAGTTTCGGCAAATATTACTCCAGCAATGAAGCGATGTTTGCCGACTACTTCGAAATCCAGGGTCAAACGCCGTCCGGTGTACGAGGTTAGTATACAATACTAACCTCGTACTAGTGTGAGTGGCCAGGCCCAGAGGCAGAAGAGGCGATGAAAACACAAAATTTGGAAAGAAAAGAACCAGGGAGTACCCATTTTACATTATAATTAGGAAATTGATATAGGCCTATAATGAATAAGTTAGACCTAAATTTAGGCCGTAATTTATATGAATGGGCTGGAAATTCAAGGCCAAAATGTACCCGTCTGGCGTCGCCCAGATCGCCTTTTCCAACACGCGTTGCCGTTGGAATAGCGGTGTTGCCCCAGAGTGAATTTCAATAACTTTATTTGTCATCCAATTTTGATGAAATTTTCAGCATCTTTTTGCTCTGAGTATGGTTTTTACATCATTTATGCTCTTTTTATTAAGATCTAGGCCGAAATATCTTCAGCCTGTATAATGCATTACCATTTTAGATGTGCAGAAAAGACCAACCCCCCCCCCCCCCCTGACTGACTGACTACAGTACATAAACTTGAATACACGGGACTAGCATAGTTAAACAGCTTTTTGCAAAAGCAAGTTTGGTAACGACTAACGAATTCCCATTTTCTTTTTTTAACGTAACTTTTGAGTCGAAAACATAGCTGAACTTACGAATGCAATGTCCGTCCACATTCTAGCGATTAGAGCAGTTGTATGCAGCTTATGTAGGCATGAATAACGTGAAATCTAAGCTAAGTTCACCAACACGTCAACAACGACGTGAACGGCCCGGAGCGAAAACAGCTGTTAGGCGCTGGCAATCAGCGACCCCTAGCAGACAGAGGAGACGAAATTTTTTGCGTTATGACACAAAATCATTACGTCGACGGAATAGATTTCGCATCAGAACGAAATGAATTTTGTGGACGCAATTTTATTTCGTCTGGACGAAATTGATTAAGGGTGACACAAATTAAATTTCGTATACGAAATCACACTGCATCACAACGAAATGATTTTCGTTTGAATGAAAAACAAAGTTTGCATACAGAATCTTCCATTGGACACTTTGGCGCCATTTCGTTAGACGAAATAAATTTTCTTCGAGACGAAATGTAATTACGTCCACAAAAATTATTTCGTACATACGAAATTAATTTTGAGTGTGACAAAAAATAATTTCGTTTACAAAATAAAACTGCATCATGACGAAATGATTTTCAAATGAACAAAACATATTTTATGTACGGAATGTCGTGAATCGGACGGAATTTACCATCGGACATTTGGTGCGCCATTTCGTTTGATCAAAATTCATTTCGTATGGCAAGCCAAATAAACTTTTGGACGCAATTACATTTCGTCTAGACGAAATTGTTTTCGTGAGACAAAATTGAATTTCGTATACGGAATAAAAAAAGCGTCATGACGAAATTATTTTCGTCTTAATAAAGACATATTTTGTGTACGGAATTGCATGAATTTCACAGAATATACAGGCGGACACTTGGCGCCCCATACATAACATATATCTTTTTAAAATGGACAATTTTTTGTTCATTTTTGCCTAAAATTGAAGTTTTATTGACCATTTCTTTATGTTTTCATACCGGTAATAGTATATTGTAGCAATAATGCAAGAAATGATTCGGTGTCGTTATCGCTTGTTTCTTCGATTTGAACATGTATTTTTTTATATCGAAATTGTTATTATGGTCTGCCATTAGGATATTTATGAAATCAACATCAACATGGTCATAATCATTGCTATAACTTTCATCATCATCCAAATAATAATCACATGCAGTCATCTAGTTTTTGCTCCTAAAAAGCTGAGGAAGGGCTTAACTTGAACTAAAAACATATACACGTTAACAACTGTGGAGACTATACAAGCAGGATCCTGGTTCCTACAACGACAGGAAGAGAGAGGAGCAAAGTAGGAAGGCACTCTCCATGTTCACAATAAATTGGTATTGATTTTTAGGATGAAAACAAAAGACGGGAAGTAGTGAAAGTATCAACTCTCGCTCGACCATTCCCTAAAATCCCCAAACAGAAATGTGTAAACGAGAGATAGATAGAGGGAAATCAAACAAGTATAAAATTTCATCAAAATCAGATGTAAATAAGAAAGTAATGACATAATATTGTTTTGTTTTTTACAACACTAATAATTAGGCAAATCTCAGTCAGGAGCGTGTCACTGACACAACGAAACGTTTGTTTCTTATGATTATGAATTATTTGTTCATAGTGATAAATTCGGTTTGATTTCACTGAACATCCTAACATTGAACATGTAACGTAAGCGGGGTGTCCCCATCCTACGAAAAGGGCTGGATCCTGCCCTTTTATATCTCTTTTCTCCTTCTCTCGTTTTCTTCCTTCACCTAACTCTTCGATCCATTTTTTTTTAGTTCTCTTCGCATATTGTCCCCATTTCCAGTGTCTTGCTGCCTAATCCTCATGTTTCTTTATCCATTTCGTTACCTCTCTTTTTCATCATTTTTCCCCTTTTGTCTATCTTCTACTTGACCACCTTTTTTGTCGTTTTCATCTGTATGTTACAAATTCTTTTCCGTCCCTTCTATTTATTTCCCCGTTCTGTAATCCAATATCCCTCAGTCACTTTTTCCTACCTTTTTCCCCCTTTCTTTATTTTCGTATTTTTTGCCTGATCCTTATATTGCTCTTTCTTATCCTTCTATTCTCGTTTTCATCAGTGATCTTGTGCCTCCATATCTTTGTAATTATATTTTCTTCTCCATTATCGATCACCTCAATCTACCTCTTTCCCTTTTCTTTGATCCTCTTTTTACCGATCCCGTTTCTAATCATTGTCAATCACCATCATCTTTATCATAATTTTTGTTTACGTTTTCTCTCTCGCTCACTTAATATTCCTTATCTCATAAGCCCCTCCCCCATCCAGCCCTTTCTTACTCTGTCACCATTCAAGGGAAAGGGAATTCCTTTTCCTATTTCTCACATCAAAATTCCTTTCGCTTGTGGGTTCAAAACAGGGTTAAATTTCTGTGCAATCGTACTCTAACAACGAAACTACGAATTCTGAATAGCACAAAAGGTACAAAATAACGTTATAAGGAGTGTTGGGATGATATCGTTGATTATTGAAATATGGGCGTTGTGTTGTCATGATACACGCAAAGTATTATTGGATACTAGCTTGTGCACGGCGCGCGTGTGTCCGCTCTTAACCCGTATACGTGCATATCTATGGACCAGTTTCAGCGAAAAAAATACACTCAGAACTTAGTCACCGATTTTGGAAAAAGAGGTTTTTCTCAGAAATTTCAAATCTGAAGCATGTTATTTTTTGCACAATAGTGTTATTTGGTCATCTGCGGAAGAACACCAACACTTTTTTAGCTGAATTTATCACTCTTTTTGCTACGTCATATTCAACTGCAATTGATTTGTGGCGAGTTGCAGGGCCCTAATCACTGTCTCTGCACAAGTTATTCTGCTACATTATGGTCCTACTATTGCATTTGGGTGACACCAGTAAACACGTTTATACACTCCTGGTCTGGTCAATTTTATCATAGTCCTGGCCTTTTCTGATTTTTTGGATTTGATTTTAATTTATTTTTATTCAAAACAAGGAGTTTGCAATTACACTCATGAATTAGGATAAAGACCGAAATGATTATTTTGACGTGCTAATGACCAAAATCAATACACTTGCCCTTTATTTTTTTCACATCACAATGCATTTTCCCCTTCTGGGTCATGCTATGTTCTGGTGAAAAAATAGAATAAATGGCCGTGCACAGATATTTATCATTTGCACTCTCTAAATAATATCCTGTCATTAACCTCTATACAAAAGTGCAAATTATATTTCATAATCAAGGCAAAGCATTATACATATTTTATACATATCTTAACTTCCCTTGCTTTGCTATATTAAAGATGCGATATAGGATAATAACGTGATATTTATATAGCTTTCCACCTAGTTTCCAACAGAGAAAATAAGAAATGAAACAAAAAACATATTTTAACAATAAAAGGATTGTAATTTGTCAAAGACAAAAACTAAGAAAAATAGTATAGTATAGTATGAATATTTATTATGGTTTGTACATTTGTGTATTTTGTGCCACATTATACCTATCAGAATTGATCATTATTTCAATTTGTCATATTTTAGATTTAGATTTAGATATATTCATTTTCCATTCACAAAGCACAACAAAATCAAAGTAATAATACATAGTCAAATTTAAAGTACAACATCAATCGGAATAATGCATTAGAATTAGTAGGTATAAACAATGATAACTAATGCGAACTAAAGTAACTTTGACTAATAACTAATATTCCCTGTTTGTCTAATGATAACTTAGTATAGACAGCTAGTTGGAGGATCCATGGTCAGCAAAAACGAAATTAAATATAAAGTTAAAGCCTGTCTTGTCTAGGGCCTACATGTTTGTTCATATCTCTTCAGTCCTGGCAGATTAAGATGTAAAATAATTATTTTTCTATACCATGAAATATTTTCCAACATTATTTACACTATTTACAATCAGCAGAGAAATAACAAGGGATAATGATTTTTCTACACCATGAAATATTTTGCAACATTATTTACACTATTTAGAATTAGCAAAGAAATAACAAGGGATAACTCAAATTACCAATAGCTTTTGTGATTTTTTCACTGTAAAAAACGAGTAGGCACCTGGTTCGGGCCCGGACCAAACATGTCCAAGCCAAGCTTGTTAACACAGTAGAATATTTGGATGCCTGGCGTTAAAAAAGAACACATTTTAAAAACAGTTTGGGAACACCTTTTCATGTTCTCCTACTGATAATTTAGTTCAGGAACACCATCTTGAACACCACATTGACACATGGATGTTCACATTTTTCTTAATGTAGTGGCGCCCTTGGTTGCACACACACTGGATAGCTCCCATGATGACCATGCACTAGAAGTGCTCAACCTATCCACTCTTGATAAGCGGAGAGAAGGACTATGTATGAGACTAGCAAAGGGCGTGAGTCTTTATTCCTCCCCCTTTCACAACTGGCTACCTTCAACTCGTGAAGCGGTCCACAAACGTTCACTACGTCACAGCAATATGTACACTGAAATACGCTGTAGAACAGAACGTCGTCGTAAAAGCGCTGTCCCATACATGGTCCGACTACTGAACAATCAATCGAATATGTAATTAATTTCCAAAACTATGATTAATTAAAACATGCCTTTTCAGTTAATACATGATACGACATCTCAAAAAGCAATCAACGTGTTAACAATATCCAAATTATGGAAATAGATTTCATACACAACTATATTAATATGCCATCGTCTAATATGATGATATTATGATGTTTTCGTTTACTTTAAATTCTGGCTACGATTCTTTGTAGAAAAATGATAACGATAATAAAGCTTACATATATGTGCCCAATATTACTTTTATCACATCTAGCACTGCTTGTTTTCAGTGGGCATAGTTGTTTTATCCCATCTTGGTATAATCGTTTAATATCCTAATTCCATGTTTATACATGTACAACCAGAAATTATTTAATCAATCATTAGATTTATGATATCTCTCATCTCCTTGTGAGCTAGGTGAAATACACATATCTCATTGAATTATTCTACTCTTCTCCTTTGTTAACTTTCAACATATAACATTTATTTTATTACTTTTACATGTCATTTTGTTATAGTCACTGTTATTGTATATATTTTGTATTTTACCTTGTACAGAATTTCGCAATTTAGCCTTCGGCTGCGATGAAGTTTTCTGAATAAACCATTTCAATTCAATTCAATTCAAAGTGTTTATGTTTTGAACATTTATGTGACTAGAACATCCTGGCACATTGTAGATGGCACGCTGCAAGAAATCCCACACAGCGATGCGTGTTGCCTGATATTCCACATTAAGAACATAAATCAGCTTGAAACACTAATCTACAGCTTTTGTGAGGGTGCTGAATTCAACTGCTCGTCGCTCCACCATAACCAAATTTGATGTGGCTTAATTCTTGAACCCATAATAAACTGATTACATGTAGTTACAGCATTGTTGATCTAACGGGTGAAACGGCCGAATATTATCGTACATTTTTTTTCTTCTTTCAAAGGCCGTAAATCAAAAGGTTGACGCACTGACATTTTCAGTTAATCAGCCTCTATTTATTTTAAACATGTTAAGGCATTTGAACAAAAATCATTCTTTGTCAGTTTAACCAATGGGGGCAAAGCAAAGTTTTACATAATGTTTCACATACATGTACATGTTACACCCATTAGACCGGCCTATTATAATCACTCGAGTCGCGGGCGCGTTCGAAATCACTCGGGTTTTGGATTTTTTTTTTCAAAGCGATTTTTTTTTTAACGGTGTCTTCAATGAGAAAAACACGCTAAGAAAATAAAATGAAATTGAAATTCGAGTTTCGTTTTAAGCCAGCAAGTGCCTTAAATAAAATGTACTTGACTACTGTTTTAACATAACGAACAAGCAAATTAGCCATGTGGCTCAAATAACTTAGAATAGATCCGGACTTCTACTGTGTCCTATACGAGGACTCCGAGTCGGAACTTGCCATATCCGCCACATCGATATTACATCGCATCATTCCCATATGCGGACATGCCTGCATGCAATGGCCCCAAGGCGGGACCTGGCCGCGGTCGGACACGACGTGCATCGGTATCATGGAACAAGCTAACGTGAGTCGAACCGAGGTAGATCCAACGTACGTTATACAGTGCCAGTCAGTCCGCAGCCCGTCCGAAAGTATTTTATTCAGCAGTATGCATAGCCATCCGTGGTTTAATGCATATTCGTATTGAGCTGTGAAGACGATCTTTCCGATCGGCGTTTTAAAATGTTGCTCTTAAAATTGTCAATTTCTCATAAAATTTGTCTTATTTTATAGATAAAAGGGCCATATCGTGTTTTTTGTAACTGGAGACCTGAACAACTCCCCACCTAAAATTCTTTCTCTCTCTCTGTCTCTTCTACCTTCCGAAATTAAAACAGTCCCTCGGACACAGTTTAGACGCAGGACAAATAACGCTCTGAAAACCAAACTAACTTCTCGTTAGCATCAGTAAAAATGTGAATGGGCTTTAAAACTAATACTAAATCTGATCTAAAATTGAACTTAAATCAATTTTGAAATTGATTTTAAAATCGATTTTAAAATCAATTTTCGTATTTATACCTGTTCTTATTATTTCATAAACCCCTCTTTTCCCTCCTCTTCAAAACCACTCTGCCACTTTTAGACAGTTATAATTCTAAAATCGATTTCAAAATCGTATCTTAAATTGATTTTATAAGCTCAAAATATTCGTTAAAACAGTTGGCTAGCCACGAAATCACCGGTGACAGCCCGCGAGACCGAGGGTCCGCGAGACCGAGGGCCCGCGAGACCGAAGGCCCGCTAGACCGATTTTTTCCCTTCATCGGTTGCCGCGGTCGAGTGGTTTAAGGCGCCTCGTTGCAGCGCACAGTGGGCCAGAATGAATTGAAAGTGCGCCAAAATTATATTCCGTGTTAAATTTTTACATTAACATGTTGTTTATGGGTAATTTTTGGCGTAGAATCGACTGAACATAATTTAAAGCCGAAAAGACGTCACCTTGATACCAAATTTTGATTGGATACTTGAAATATCTGTGAAAAGACAGATTACACTAAGCAAATTGTGTAGTATATAAATTGTGTTATGTGCTACTTTAAAATTGGCCAGAGTGAATGTTGGTTTATGCCTAAAAAGTGTTTATGAGATGCCGAAAATAATTTTCATTGCATCAAATGATTATTAATTACATTTATAAAAAAAACCTTTATAATCTGAAAAATATTAACCGTGCTTTATCAAGCTGTGTTGACTTGTGTAAAACGCAGAGTATATAACACCACGAATGTATCACTATGAGGAGGGTTTGGGGCTGAAATTATTCTAGAAGTAAGTTTTATCCCTTGAAGAGTTGTGGGTATAGCCCTTATAAGCTTTAGCTACCTTTGCCTGGAATTCATGTCATTTTCATGAAATTGAAGGGGAATCGTCCTCGCCGTGCAAAGAGAGCGAACGGCAATGTACCCATGCGATGCGCTACGATGACTGCGCGGTATAAAAATGACCGTTTTTAACAGGTTTTTGGGGTGTTGTGTCAAGTTAAATCGGCTCTCACATGACAACGGGCAAAAACGGGCAGCTAAATTTGGTATCGACTTAAAGCTTAGACATCGGGAAAATGATGCTTATAGAATTTAGACGGAAATCCACGGAAATCTAAACGATTCTATTGTAAATGCAAAAAACATGCATTTTTCAGCCTATTTCGAGGAAAAATCAGCCTATAAACCTCTTAAAATGTGTCTTTTATCTACTTTGTTCCCTTTCACACAAAAGAAGAATATATCAACATTATGTGGGAGCCATTTCAGATTCCTACATGAAAAACCTCCTGTGAAATGGCCTGTTTTTCAACTAGGATGTCATATACGCGATATTTCGCAAAATGTCACATTTTACGATTTGAGGTAGGAAATTAACAACCTTTATGCAAATTCCGGAATGAAATATTTTGCTGAAATATTCTTCAAAGTATTGTCTTTCAGCTGGGCATGACAAAAATTAAAAATCTGAAATTGCCTAAAATGACTTTTGGCGCACTTTTGTTTCGCCCCGGCCCACTGTGCAGCGGCGTAACAGGTGCCTGTTATCAGGGGGGGGGGGGGGGCAGCGCCAGCATTTCCCAGTAATTCCGTCTAGAATTAGTGGCATAACTAGAATTTCAGTTTAGGTGGCAGTAGTGAGCACGGGAAGCGCGTTCCGGGGGGTGCAGGGAAGGGAGTGTATACCTACCCGCGAGAAGCGCGGAAGGTCCGACGTTCCTTTGAATTGTTCTTATCTGTTGTCGCTCATCTTAATACATCCTTTGCCTGTTATTGGAGGGGGGGGGCAGAGCAAAACAATTCCCGGTAACTATTAAAGTCTAGAATCAGTGGCTAAATTGCTATAGGATTTCATTTTGGGGGGCGGTGGTGGGCACGCGAAGTGTGAGAAAAACTTAATAATGCGCACGAAAGGCGATCCATATTTTAAGAGGAGTTTTCCCCCTCCCGCGTGAAGCACGGAAGCTCCGACGTTTTCTTGGAATTGTTCACCTTGCCTGCTCCGGCCTGCTCTTCTCACGTTCTCTGCCTGTTAACGAAGACAGGGGGATTTTAATTGCGGAAGCTCCGACGTTTCTTTGACTCGTTCCTTGTCTGCATCCACTCGTCCAGTGGGGTAACAGGCGGGGGTGCAGGGGGGGGGGGGCAAGCTTCCTCCACCCCTGGCGGAGTTCACCGGGAAAATAAAAAAACGGAAAAAAAAAAAAGTGGGGGATCGAAAGAAAGAAAGGGAAAGGGAAAGGAAAAGAAAAAAAGAGGAAAGGGGAAAAGGAAAGGAGAAAAGAAAACTAAGAAAAAAAAACATAAAAAGGGAAAACGGAAAGAACTTGGGAAAAGGAAGGAAAGAATTTCCCCGATATACAAATACATTAGCATGATTAGTAAGACAGGGAAATAATAAAATTAAAGATGACAAAAAGGCAAACAAAAGCGGGAAATGAAAATAGAATGGAATGAGGCAAAATTTAAATTGGAAAATAAAGAAAAAGGACAAAATATTACTACTGGGCTGCTGAGGATTGAAGATAACGAGCGGGAAGAAAGATGGATGGTATATGACCTAATTTCGTATGAGAGTCTATTATAAACTTGCTCAATCTCCAAAGCTACCGGGAGCTCTGTCCAAGAGTCAAGACCCCGTGCAGTGGGGGCTCTTCATCTTTAACCATTAAAAGGCTCTATAACGAGCCCCTAAATGGACCCTTTTTGCATTAAGCTTTGCGTTGAAGCACTGGCGTACTGGGGGATAGTTCCATAGCCAAGGGGAAATAAAAGAGAATGAAGGAGGCAACGAAATAAGATGAATGAAAAAAAATACATGACATGATATTTGCTATGATGTAAAAATCTATCACATAATTAGAATTTAATTTCAAAAGGCAATTTTTCTTTCTGGCTCGTTTCGCTCGCTGACGACTTTTTACAAATTTTCCCACATTTGCTATGGTGTGCCCCCTCAAAATATTTGGATGATTACGATACACAACTGCACTGAATTTATGTGTTGTGTGAAAGTTATATAAATATACATGCAATTTGATTAAAATTAGTGGCCATCTGTAAGGTTTAAAATGACTTTAATATCAAGAGGTTCCGGGGTGGAGCACTGTTGTATGGATGAGTTTGAACCATGGCCCCCAAAAGTTCTACAACCAAACAACAACAAAAAAAGGAGGAAAGAACGAAAAGCAAACGAAAAGTGTATAATATTTTTCTGAATATCACGTCAAAATCTATCTTCATGTTGATTCTCATGAAAAGGTAATTTTTTATCTCGCTCGCTTCGCTCTCTCGGGAGTTATTAAGCTACTTCTTGCCACAAGCGCCATACTGGGCCCCCTCGAGCATATAGAGCTTCGCCCTGATGCGCACAATCATAACAAATATTCTGTTCAACGTGGCGTACAAAAAATATTATTTTATTTTATTTATAACATTATGCCAAAGTCTATCACAAAATTGGATACATATATATATATATGAATATAAATATATATATAAATGTGTAAAGTTATACATGTACAACAGCTTTTGGCAACTCTTTTTTATTTAAATATTGTAAAAAAAATGGATGAAGAGAACAAAGGTAGGCGTAGCTTAGATCAAGGTTCCCCAGAGCTATCTACCCTTTGGAAAAATTGGTGATGCCGAAAAAATGTCTCTGCCGGGAATCGAACCCGGGCCCCCAGATTTGAACGCCGGTGCCTTAACCACTAGACCACAGAGACGGGTTAGTGGCTAGGGCGACCCCGATCCGATTGACTGTCAGATAGACAGATTTTCGACACCATGCCAATTATAATTTCCTTTGTCGGGTGAAGGTGGCATGGTGTCCTTCTCCTATACCTTTCTATTTTCTCGCTCACGTTCCCCCTCTTTTTTTTTTTTTTTTTTTTTTGGGGGGGGGGGTTGGCGTTTCTTTTTGTTGCTACGAGGGTGTAATCAATTGATAAATATAATTGATAATTTTGTTCATTCATTCATTCAGCTATTCATTAATATATTCATTTTTTAATATCAATTTTCAGATAACATTTCAGCTTCTGCCGGAGTATTATTAGACTGGGGATAGTTTGCAAAAATGCCTTTCATAATATACTACGAAATCGGACACCCCATCCCCTCTCTCACTTCATCGTATAATGAAATCATACCATAGTCTCTGAAGAAATCTACACAACCGAGGTGAAACCAAAAAATGTTACAACAATTAGATTGACGAACCCAAATACAATGGCGCCGCATCCGAAGTGAGCTGTTGCAAATTTCAAGAATTTTTTAAAATAGAAATATCCTAACCATATTTTGAATAGAATCGCACACACTCATCCCACACACCGAGACAGAGCACATTCAAATAAATTGGATATTCTTCAAAGTTTTTTTTCCTCTGTACTTTTCTCACAGCTCTTTTTACTTTCAATTTCTCCTATCGTTCCTCTTGACCCCCCCCCCCCCCTCGATCCTCTCTCTCTCCTCCGTTCTCTTTATATATATAATTATGTTAACATCTAATTCCTAAATAATTTCGCTTCTTTTTTCTCCGTGAGTTTTGTCTATGCTCTATTGTAGATGGACTCGGCGCTTCTATCTATTTATTTTCCTTCCCTTTTACGGTCATTTTTATCATCATTTACCTCACCTACCATTTTTTTCTTCATCTGGATTTCAGAGACATGCCTTTAACATACAGGACTGTTTATAAAACGTTGTCTGGTTTTAGGAAAGTATTCATCCATTTATTTGGAGTGTCGGTATTAAACATTGATTCAATAAACTTAAGTGATGAATGAAACAAAGGAGACAAAATGAAACAAGGCAAAACAAAAATGCCGAATAATGTTAAGGACTTAAATGATAGTAATAATAATGATAATAATGATGATAAAAACAACAATGACAATGTAACTGCTACTACTACCATAGGCGGATCCAGGGGGTCCGAGGCCCCCCCCCCCCCCCCTTATTGGCGGAGCATGAAAAAAGGAATGAAAGAATAAAAAAGGGAAAATAAAGAGGACAAAAAAGAAGTGGAAGAAGACGAATGAATAAAATAAGATGAGGGGAAGACTTGGAAATAAAATGAATATTTCATGTCACTATATTAAATTTTTGCTCGCGCTTCGCGCTCGCATTATTTGATTTTTAAAATATGTAACGTCTTCATGTCTAACTGCAAGCAGTCTTCAACAGTACTTTTTCCATTAGTTCATTTCTGCTCGCGCTTCACGTTCGTAGTAATTATCCATTTGCATACACATCTTTTTCAACAAAAATTGGCCAGAATTTTTTTTTTTTTTGAAAAAATACAGAAGATTCCAATTTCGCATTATATAAATAAGGACTATCGTATTATATATATATGTCTCTTCATAAGAATAAAGCTAAAGAACTGACTAATAGGTCTACCCCTTGAAAGAAACCAAAAATCCCTGCAAAAAGCATCTTCGTGCGGCCGATCGGGGAAATATGGCTGACAAAAAAATCCCCACCCCCCTATTGGCGAAGGCTGGATCCGCCCCTGACTACTGCTACTACGACAACTACTACTACGACTTCTAACTCTACTACTGCTGCAGCTGCTGATATCATGATAACAAAAATAGTAACAACAACAATAGAAAATGGGAGTTTGGACTACTCCTCCGGAGGGCGATCTCCCCCATGACAACTCCCCGATGAAAACATTCTCGGAATGACCATTCTCCCGAGGACAGGCTTCCCGGAGGAAAACTGATTTAAACCGGCACTTTTATTTGAGTGACAAATTGATTTTCGTTCTTTTTTTTAGAACTTTCACCTTCTTGTTCTTCTTAGTATTCTGTTTAAATTAATGAAAAAAAAAATGCTAAGATAATATTGCCCATAATGAAGGTTCAATGTTCCAGGTGTATGTATACAAGATCATGAAGCAGAATTACCATGAAAATAAACGTTAAATGAGTAGAGTCAACGATTAGGTAGTGTCAGTGAAATAAGGCATCGTAAGTTTATACTGTAAGTAGCAGAAACACCCCCTCCCTGCACCCCCCCCCCCTCTAGAGAGACGTTTCGTGCGCGCAGTACGTGTTTCGCACAATTCGCGTGCTCACCACCGTCCCCTAAAATGAACTCCTAGCAACGCCACTGATTCTAAACTTAGTTACCGGGAATTATTTGCCCCCCTCCTCCCCCCGATAACCGGCACCTGCTACGCCGCTGCAACGAGGCGCCTTAAATCACTCGACCGCGGCAACCGATGAAGGGAAAAATCGGTCTCGCGGGCCTTCGGTCTTGCGGGCCCTCTGTCTCGCGGGCCCTCGGTCTCGCGGACCCTCGGTCTAGCAGACCCTCGGGCTCGCGGACCCTCGGTCTCGCGGACCTTCGGTGAAGTGGTCGGACCCCAAATCACCTTGTCAATCCCTCTTATTTTCTCCTTTTTTAGGGCTCTCCCTGTATTTAAAAAACATTAAAATCCCATAGAAGGAGCCCTAAAGGAGGACTAAATAATAAGGATTTACAAGGCGATATCGTGGGTAGCCAACTGTCTTAGAAAATGTTTGAGCTTTTAAAACCAATTTGAAATACGATTTTGCAAACGATTGTAAAATTGATTTCAAAATCGATTTTATAATCAATTTTAAATTCATAATCAACCGAATTATTCCATCAACCCTTCTTTTCCCTCCTCTTCAAAACCACTTTGCCACTTTCAGACAGTTGGCTAGCCACGATATCGCCCTGTCAATCCTTATTATTTAGTCCTCCTTTAGGGTTCTGTCTATTAGATGTTAATGTTTTTTAATACAGGGAGAGCCCTAAAGAAGGAGTAAATAATAGGGATTGATAAGGCGATATCGTTGCTAGCCAACTGTTTTAAATTTGTTTGAGCTTTTAAATTCGATTTATAATACGATTTTAAAATCGATTTTAAAATCAAAACTGTCTAAAAGTGGCAGAGTGGTTTTGAAGAGGAAAAGAGGGTTGATGGAATAATTAGAACAGGTACAATTACGATTAAAAAAATGATTTAAAATCGAATTTTAAAATCAATTTTAAAATCGATCTAAGATAAATTTTAGATCAGCTTTATTATTAGTTTTAAACGCCCATTCACATTCTTACTGATCCTGACGAGAAGTTAGTTTGGTTGTGAGAGCATTTTTTGGCTTGCGTCCGATCGAGGGACTGTTTTAATTTCGGAAAGGTAGGAGAGACAGATAGAGAGAGAAAGACTCCCCTTTCAGCTCAACGTATACGTTTTGCACGCGAGCACAAAGAAGATCAATCAAGCACATCACCTAGTGCAATGTCTCGAGAATTTAGGTAGGGAATTATTTAGGTCTCCTGTTACTTAGACAATATTTGTCTATAAAATAAGACCAATTTTATGAGAAATGGACAATGATTAAGAGCAAAATTCAAAACACCGATCGGAAAGATCGTCCTCATAGCTCCTTGCATATTAGACAGCTGGCAGCCGTCTGTTTCGATAGTTTTTTTCCCCCTTTTTTATTTTTCCTCGTACACAGACGGCTCGCTATCGTGCAGCCACTATTAGGTGGTTAACAATGCAAAATCCCCCAGACGGAGCTCATCGACTTTTGTCCTTACATTATTAAAATCATTAAAACTGTACCAAAATAAAGATTATTATTCCGTGTTGTCCTAAGATGCACCAAAACGGGGAAAATAAACTTAAAAGGCGGAAAAACAATGACTGATTAGTTCGGCTGTCGCGCAACTTCACTTCCCTGGTTTATTGGAACTTGATACATATTGCCATTGAGTCCCTGTACAGATCGAGCTAGAACTTCGGTCTCTGTATTTGGTGAGTGGAGCCTACGAAGTTCAGCGGAACAACGAACATAACAGAGATCAAAGCTGTTGGTCTAATTACGTATATATATGCATTTAACCACGGATGGCTGGCTATGCATACCGCTAAATAAAATACTTTCGGACAAGCTGCGGACTGACTGGCACTGTAGCGTGGGATCTAACTCGACTCGACTCACGTTAGCTTGTGTCCATGCTACCGATGCACGTCGTGTCCAACCGCGGCCGGGTCCCGCCTTGGGGCCATTGCATGCAGGCAATGCTGTCCGTTCATTTGTTCTGTCTCGTGTCGATTATTGCAATGGGCTCCTTTCTACAATTCCCTCTAATCAATTAGTCCATGTTCAACGACTACAAAATTGGGCAGCACGATTAATTTTACAGTTTTCCCGGGATCATCCTTCCCAACCACTCTTTAATTCTCTTCACTTGCTTCCTTTAAAACAGAGAATTACGTTCAAATTACTCGTGATTGTCTACAAAACACTGAATAAACAGGCTCCACAGTATTTAAGTAACTGCTTGAATCTGTAACTAGAGCTCTTAGATCGGCCAGTGCTCACATTCGCCTCACATTCGCTGGTGACAGAATTTTTACGGTGTCGGCTTCAAAATCCTTGAACAACCTGCCACTAATAATTAGACAGTCTCCATCATTAGCAATCTTCAAAAAGTCATTAAAAACTCATCTCTTTCATACTTTGTAGTTTTTAAAATATTACATCTTATTAATTCATTGTAAGCGCTTTGGGCCTAATGGTAGGGGTGGGCAAATGACAAAAAAAAATTGAAACGGGTGGATTCTACAGTGTATGGCCATTTTTGCTGCTAAACCCATATCTGACAACCATTTTGACCTACGATGTAGTTTGATATGGGTTCCAAGCGATTTTTCAAAATGGCCGCCAAATTTGTTCTAAATCAGTGTTTTAACAGGTAAATCCTTAAATATCTGTACAAATAAGGCTTGTAATATGTCTAAATATATGTTTTCAAGGTCAATGAGCACAAAATACATGAATCCGATAATTTGAGTCATTTAAAATAACGATTTTTGGTGAAAAACAGCATTTTGAGGTCATTTTTTGTAAAAATTGCCTCCAAATCACAATTTATACATAAAACCTCAATATTCTAATCATCTATAGTTTTTCATATGTCTAAATATTTGTTTTCATAGCCACTGAGTTCAACTATAGTTAAAACAAACATGTTTTGGGATTTTGTACTGTTATTTTTAATAGAAAAATAATGTTTTCTGTAATTTTTGGAAAAAAATTACTAAATACAGACTGCAAATATGCAACTACAGCTTGTAATCTGGCTATAACCTTGTTTTCTTGCTATTTGTTAGTTACAATCAATTGTATGGTCTGAATTAAAAGAATGTGTATTTTAGTGGATTTTTGTCAAATATGACCCCCCCCCCCAAAAAAAAAAATGAATACAATATCAAAGGATTTCACACGCATGCATGTCATGCAACTATTTCTGTATATATATATATATATATATATATATATACACACTGTATAAGTGGATATTTTCAGTTTTTCGCAGAGTATCTCCACATCAATTATAACTAAATGAAAAAAAATAAAAGAGGACAAGTGTACATATTTTATGTTGTCAAACATTTGGGAAAACAAGTTCCCGCTAATTTCACAAAAATAGCATTTTGGCACTATTTTAAAATTGAACGGCATAAAATGGATGTCCAATCTATCTTGTTAAATATTTTCAAGAGTGCTGAGTTCAAATATTAGCGTAAGTAAAAGATTAGAAGCATCGTCATTGTGTTAATTAAAAAACAAGAAAAAAAAAGATTTTTAAAAATATCGGTATACAGAATACATACTTTGAGCCTATAGCATACTGGGGAACATTTCATTACCATTTGCATTCCACAACTTTCCTTAAGAACAATTGACCAAAACCCACTGTTACCATGGTAACTGTCAGATAAAACAGCAATTGTTAAACTTCTGACAAGTTTTTTTTATGAAACCCTGGGTGGCAGAAAATATGATAGAGCACCAACATTTAAAGGGTTCATAGCCAATAGATTCAGTACTTGCTTAGGAGTTTATGTTATGGCATGATATTCAATCAAAATAGTTCATCAATTAAGTTCATATCCACAAATTCAGTCTCTATAATTATTCAGAATGAATGTTTCACATGCTGTTTTATACTACATAATATATACATAATAATGGATTAGCTTGCCATATTCCCCATGATAATGATGATGGAACTGCTGGGCATCAATAAAAATGGGTGATAAGGGTACTGTAGACAAAACATGAATAAGAATGAAAATTTCCCTTTCTCCTCCAGACATGTTCATGTAAGTTGAGTTTAAGAAGATAATGTATACAGGTAATTATAATTATGTAAGACATAGACTTGCTAAGAGTCAGACTCCCAAAACTGACTACTTATGAAAATCAGACAATAATCATGATAATACCAACAATGCCTGTCTGTGTATTATCACTTGGGGTACGATTTGTAATTTTGTTAAATAATTCCATCATCATCAATCTTGCCTACGCCGATCAACTGGGATGCATTACCATTCCCATTTCTGGACTGATTTTTTTTTTTTAACTGTTGTCATTTTATCATGCTTTATACGTCTGTATTTTAACAAAATCATATTGACTGATGATTTGTATATGTATTATCATCATTGACTGTTTTTAATTGTATATATATTTGTATTGTTTGTTATCCAGGGCCTCATGGAAGATCAACTTTTGTTGAATGAGCTACCCCGGTGAAATATGAATAAATGAATAAATAATTAAATAAATATTTAAATAAATAAATAAATAAATAATTAAATAAATATTTAAACAAAGAAATAAATAAAAAAATAAATAAATAAATGAATAAAAAAATAAATAAATAAATAAATAAATAAATAAATAAATAAATAAAAGCTAGACTAACATAGTTATTGATGGAACTAAGTTCCAGGAAGAATATACCTATAAGTTGTTAATTTAAAAAGCAAGGAAATATGCATGATATATATGAAATGCTTGGTAAATTGTTTTTCCTTAGGTTTGACAGCTTAAGATATGTACATAAGTCTGGTATTTGATATCATTTTTTTCATTTTGTTATAAATAATGTGGATATATTCTCAGTAAAATTGAAAATATTTATATATATATATATATATATATATATATATATATATATTTATTTATTTATTCCATAAAATGATCAACCTTTTTGTCAAGTCTTACTTCACTTCATAAACTGACCAAATCATGGTCCTTTGAAAACATTACAGACTGTTAAAAGAACAAGAAATCAGAGACAAAAAAATCATGAAGGTCCCACATATAGGGGTTGGATATGCATATTTTACGGAATGCCCATATATATACACACACACACAGCAATAGTTGCAATACTTGTATGCATCTGATATCCTGCTTTGAAATTATTTAATTTTGGGAAGGGGGGGGGGTAATATTTAACAAAAATCCACTAAAATACAGATTCTTTTCAATAAGATGATACAATTGATATTTGTAACTGTCTACCAAATCACAATAAAAAACGAGGTTATAGACAACTTACAAGTTGTAGTTAGATGAATATATGCAGTGTGTATTCAGTCATTTTTACCCCAAAAATACAGATAATGTGATTTTTTACTGAAAATGACTGTACAAAAGACCAAAACATGTATGTTTTATGTATTGTTGGACTTAGTGGCCATGAAAACATGTATTTACACATTAACAAACTACAGATGAACAGATAATCAAGTTCAATGTACAAAAAATTGTCATTTGGGAGCAATTTTTACCAAAAATGACCCCAAAACGCTGTTTTTTACCAAAAAATCCTCATTTTAAATGGCTCAACTTATCTGATTCATGTATTTAAGTGCTCAATGACCATGAAAACATATAGTTGGATACATTACAGTCCTCATTTGTATAGATATTTAAGGATTTACCTGTTAAAACACTGATTTGGAAGGAATTTGGCGGCCATTTTGAAAAATCGCTCGGAACCAATATCAAACTACATCGTAGGTCAAAATGGTTGTCAGATTTGGGTTCAGCAGCTAAAATGGCCATATAATCCACCCGTTTGAAAATGAATTTCCCAAAAAAGGTTTTATTTGCCCACCCCTACTAATGGGAAAAGCGCAGTACAAATAATAAGTAATAATAATAATGTCCGCATATGGGAATGACGATGTAATATCGATGTGGCAGATATGGCAAGTTCCGATCGACTCGGAGTCCTCGTATAAGACACAGTAGAAGTCCGGATTTTTTTTAAGATAGTTGAGCCACATGGCTGATTTGCTTGTTTGTTCGGGATAGTCGAAGTGCATTCTAAAAGTTCTGACTGCATTCTGAGTGCATTCCAAATATTCTGGTCCATTCTTGTGTTAGGCCCGAATGTTTTGCTCATGCTCAAAACTTTCGAGGTAAGGTGCATTTGAACTGGAAAAAATATCGAACGGCATTCAAAGTGCAGTCCAGCGGCTTAATTTTTGGCCTATTGTAACCGAGGATCAAATATACTAGGGAGTGGTCACTAAATCCTCATGAGTTCTTGAATGCCTTACTGCTACAAAAAGTTATTCATGTAGGCTTTTGTATAAGCTGGGTTGAAAGGTGGAAGTGAAGGAGGGGAGATGGGCTGTACATTCGAGCCATAACACATTACTGGCCGATTTTAAGCATTTGTTATTTCTTCATAAAAAATTGGACTGATTTCATATTCGTTTCATACAACTTGACATATTTTCGCGATGTATTATTACCTACATCCTATATTTACATGTCTTCAAATTGTTCTGTCAGTCACAATCCTTTTGAGCTTTCAATTCGACCCATATTCTCTCTACCTCTTTAGGGGGATCTTTGTCACATGGGCATGTGAAATAATGTCGGAACTGGCAATAGGAATATGGTATGAATAAATTATGAAAAAGATTATGTTTGATGGGTATTATGTTTAGTTTATTTAAACAAATACTAAAGAATACATCTTCAAGGTATAGATATGGCGTGTAAAGTGATATTTCGTATACTTTTTTTGCAACATCTCCCGAAAACACGTACCCCGATCCAGAACAAAATGGTGGATAACGATCGTCAGGGTAAATTGATCTAGGCATGTACCACTTGCTTTTGGGACTACGAATAGGACCGCCGTGAATAACAAATCCGGTAACATAATTCAAAGTTGGAATAACCAAATTGGTAAGGTGTGAGATGATGTTAACGTAATTGACATACATATCATCATCTGTCTTCATGATGAAATTCGCATTGGGGCAAAATGTACTGGCCCACTTTACACCCATAACAGTTTTGTATGTAAGATTTTTGTATGTGTCTGTAAAATCTTCCATCAGTATGTCCTTATATTGCATGCTTTCTTGTTCTACCGAGGATCCGTTTTTGAAAGTCGTATCGTTTGCTAAGAGGAACAAAGTTACTATGTGTTTGCCTTTGATGTCTTTTGGACTTCCCCATGTTCTTCGTATAGCGTTCCTTCGGAGGGAATTTCGTTGTAAACTGAAAATAAGAACTAGAAAAAACACCGGACTGTCATTACCTTCTTCATTCTTGCACTTGTTTGGTTCATTTAAAATCATATTGAAGTTATGGGGGGTAATAATTGGGTTTTCAGTATTACTTCCACCAATAATTTTCGGAAGCTTTGCAGAATCGAATGAGTTATTTGTGGGTCGCGATTTCCCTGTCATCCTTGCGTGATTAAATGTTTCCTGTTGCCTGTACTTCTGATAAGTATCATGTATGGTCTGGTTCTGCTTACTGGTATGCCAATCATTAACTGCATTAATGTCTGCCTTTTCCTCTATGATCCGGGGAGTAGATCCGAATAGTCCCGCCCGTATATCTTCTTCTCCTGACATCGTGAGGTATAGAATGCCTCCCACAACCACAAAGGGGAAAATATATACTAAACACATTTGTATCCGCCCCATCTTTCAATGTTGCATCAGTGGAGGCCAGTATGTGGGTCTAGACAGCATCAATCGTTACATATTACCTGATAAAAAGAGGGAGATTCGAAAATATATTACTTGACGTTGACCTTATCGAGCAGGCCCTTATTTCATGAAGACTTCTCAAAAAACATACGCACAATTATTGGAAATGTATTGACACCAAGTATCTCAATAGTATACTATTGGAACACCATTCAATTTACCAATTGGACAAGCAATATATTCAGCATTGGAAATCCATTGACAAACATATATCAAGTACCATTGAGCCACCATTGAAACACCATCGGAACTTATCTAAATAATTGGAACCCTACTTTAAATATCCGATGGCAGTCCAATAGTAGTGTAATGGAAACATAATGGTAATACACCAATGGTAGGCGCCATTGGGCCAACTACCTTGAATAAATGAATGTTGCCTATCATTGGTATACCCTTTGACCACAATTGATTGAAATACCAATCGCAGCCAACAATTGGCATAGCATACATCAACCATTGACCTACCATTTATTTATCCGTCATTGGTATAACATTCACTATCCACCATTGGCCTCCATTCACTTATCAAAAATGGTAAACCATTTGCTATCCAACACTGCCATACCATACATTCTTTATAGCCCTAGCTCCACCATTGATATATACACAACAAAAAAAGTAAGTCCCCCCTTGAACAAACATCAATAATTTCCAAACCAATGCGATTTTTTGATATATTTTTACATGAGCGTGTAGGTAATTTTATAAGCTACCCTCTGAGTAAATGTTATGGACGTATTTTACGTCATGCTTCAGTGAGCACCGCCAGGAGGCAAAAATGTCACTTTTCAAAAGTCACAAGCCAAAAATCATGACTTTGATTACATTTTATTGGAACTGATTCCACATTCTCATCATGAAAAATAGTCAGAAGGCTTGTAAAATGTACTTTCTAAAAGACTATACAATTTTTTTGGCTAAATTTCACGGTTGAATAAACACAAGTCCAAATTTGCTATAATTGGATTTTTTCACACATTTTCATCAATAAAAACGATAGAATATGATGACAGTTATTTTTGGGAAGAGTATCTTCAACAATATTCATCGTTTCACGGTTCAATGAACATTTATTGAAAACAAAAAATACGATTTTCAAATATCATAGGCAAGTATTGTTTCATTTTGGTAACTGAAACTGATCTTTTATAAACTTTTTCGTTATTTTCATGACCAATTAACATGCTTCAATGATTCAAAGGCGTTTAATTAAACATGTGAATGTGATTAGCTCTTTTTTACGTTATAGGAAAAAATGCAATTTGTAACTATGGATATCTGTCACAAATCTCCCTGCATGGTTCATTTGATTTGATTTTTATGAAAATCCCGATGATTAATGCATCAGTGAGCACACAATATTTGAAAATTATGCAAATGAGAAGAAAGTTCAAGGCCTTGGCCCCACTCTGTGCCGTATCGAATTGTTATTTTGGTGTGCGTGCCTTTTGGATAATGTTACTCTGAAGCCATGTGCGAAGTTTCATGAAATAACTGTTGGCAGAAGTAACAAAAACCGTCCATGAAACAAACCCCTTATTTCATATTTGTTAAAATTTTGACTTCCTCTCTCATAGACTTGTGTACATTATGGGTGCATATGTTTAAGAATAAGTAGCCCCTTATTCAATATGGTGGAACTTTTTTTTAAGGTTGTCTTTAGCAATGTAATTTTGCAGTAATGTTTATCAACCTATGGGCAGAATTCTGTGCAAAAATGAGATCGATTTGCTCATTTACGGATGAGTGAGCACGCATTAAAGTGGGAAAATGGGTATTTTCAATGTCACAGACTCATTTTAAAGGGTAATAAGGTGAATATTGGGGGCAAATTCGGTTTCAAATGTGACTTTAATTGATGCTGTTTTTATCATCCATCATTTCTATCACCACACACTTTCCGAACTTTTAAAATTTTCATGGTTGAGCGAGCACATTCGAAAACTGAGGAATGAATACTCTTTATACTGCATAAATGTATTCTTTTCTAACAATTTCTCATGATCAGTTTAATTTATGGACAAATCAGTGGTGGATCCAGAATTTAAAAATGGGGGAGGGGCCTATAATCGGGGGAGCCACCAACATTTTTTTAAATTTCAATATGACCTAACAAGTGGTAGAGGATACTACCAAAAGCCCTATGATGATACGTAACAATACAGGGGGCGCCGAACGGTTTTCAAAGTGTGGGGTAGCGGCTGAGCCAAAAGTGGGGGGGGGGGGCTGACCATGCAAAAAATCACAATCGTATGGTCATTTTTGTACATGCTTTTGGAAGAAAGTGGCCCTCCACCCCGCTTCCGCGGCCCCTTCGATATTATGCTCACTCAACCATGAACATACGATATCAAAATTGTGTGTGGAGTGGCGAAATGATGGATAGTAAAACAGCATAACACCATAAAATCAACAACTTTTGCCCAACTTTGTATTAGCACAATCTGAAAAAAAGACTCTTGTGACTTTCAAAAATTGTCCTTTTTAATTCAATCTTTAATTACTCATGCATGACTCAACCGTTCAATTTCATTTTTTCCCAGGAGTTGCTTAATGAGTGTAGAAAACTACCTAAGAAATATTATATCTCAAAATAACTCTTTTCAAAAGTTACAACAATTTGATTTAGGGGGGACTTACTTTTTTTGTTGTGTATAAAAAAAAATGCTTAAATGTTCAAAATACTAATTTCAACACTACATGAGGATAAATTTATCCTGATTTCAAGGCTACACGAGGATAAAGTTATCTTAATTTCAAAGCTTCTTGAGGCTAAATTTATCCTAATTACAACACTACATGAGGATGGTTGCTTGCTCACAGGCATTCGTGCTTTCTTAGCAGTCAGGTAAAAACCTCGATATAACATAACATAACATAAATTTATCCTAATTTCAAAGCTACACAAGGATAAATTTATCTTAATTTCAAGGCTACACGAGGATAAATTTATCTTAATTTCAAGGCTACATAAGGATAAATTTATCCCAATTTCAATACTACATGAGGATAAATTTATCTTAATTTCAAGGCTACATGAGGATAAATTAATCTTAATTTCAAGGCTACACGAGGATAAAATCATCTTAATTTCAAGGCTTCATTAGGATAAATTTATCTTAATTTCAAGGCTACATGAGGATACATTTATCCTGATTTCAAGGCTACACGAGGATAAATTTATCTTTATTTCAAGGCTACACGAGGATAAATTTATATTAATTTCAAAGTTAAACAAGGATAGATTTATCTTAATTTCAAGGCTACACAAGGATGAATCTATTTCAATTTCAAAGCTACAAAAGGATTAAATTATCTTAATTTTAAAGCTACACGAGGATATATTTATCCTAATTTCAAGGCTACACGAGGATAAATTTATCTTAATTTCCAAGCTACATGAGAATAAATTTATCTTTATTTCAAAGCTTCTTGAGGATAAATTTATCCTAATTACAACACTATATGAGGATAAATTTATCCTGATTTCAAGGCTACACGAGGATAAATTTACCTTAATTTCAAGGCTACACGAGGATAAATTTATCTTTATTTCAAGGCTACAAGAGGATAAATTTATATTAATTTCATAGTTAAACAAGGATAGATTTATCTTAATTTCAAGGCTACACAAGGATGAATCTATTTTAATTTGAAAGCTACAAAAGGATTAAATTATCTTAATTTTAAAGCTACACGAGGATAAATTTATCCTAATTTCAAGGCTACACGAGGATCAATTTATCTTAATTTCAAAGCTTCTTGAGGTTAAATTTATCCTAATTAGAACACTACATGAGGATAAATTTATCCTAATTTCAAAGCTACACAAGGATAAATTTATCTTAATTCCAAAGCTACATGAGGATAAATTTATCTTAATTTCAAGACTTCATGAGGATAAATTTATCCTAATTTCAAGGCTACATGAGGATACATTTATCCTAATTTCAAGGCTACACGAGGATAAATTCATCTTAAATTGAAGGCTTAATGAGGATAAATTAATCTTAATTTCAAATTAAACAAGGATAAATTTATCTTAATTTCAAGGCTACACAAGGATGAATCTATTTCAATTTCAAGGCTACACGAGAATAAATTTATCGTAATTTCAAGGCTAAAATTACAAAAGGATAAAATAAGCTTAATTTTAAAGCTTCACGAGGATAAATTTATCTTAATTTCAAGGCTACACGATAATAAATTTATCGTAATTTCAAGGCTTAATGAGGATAAATTTACCTTAATTTCAAAGCTACACGAGGATAAATTTACCTTAATTTCAAAGCTACACGCGGATAAATTTATCTTAATTTCAAGGCTTCTTGAGAATAAATTTATACTAATTTCAAGGCTACACGAGGATGAATTTATCTTAATTCCAAAGCTACACGAGGATAAATTTATCTTAATTTCAAGGCTTCTTGATAATAAATTTATACTAATTTCAAGGCTACACGAGGATGAATTTATCTTAATTTTAAGGCTACATGAGGATAAATTTATCCTGATTTCAAGGCTACACGAGGATAAATTTATCTTTATTTCAAGGCTACATGAGGATAAATTTATCCTGATTTCAAGGCTACACGAGGATGAATTTATCTTAATTCCAAAGCTACACGAGGATAGATTTATCTTAATTTCAAGGCTTCTTGATAATAAATTTATACTAATTTCAAGGCTACACGAGGATGAATTTATCTTAATTCCAAAGCTACAAAAGGATAAAATTATCTTAATTTCAAGGCTACATGAGGATAAATTTATCCTGATTTCAAGGCTACACGAGGATAAATTTATCTTTATTTCAAGGCTACACGAGGATAAATTTATATTTATTTCAAAGTTAAACAAGGATAGATTTATCTTAATTTCAAGGCTACACAAGGATGAATCTATTTCAATTTGAAAGCTACAAAAGGATTCAATTATCTTAATTTTAACGCTACACGAGGATAAATTTATCCTAATTTCAAGGCTACACGAGGATCAATTTATCTTAATTTCAAAGCTTCTTGAGGATTAATTTATCCTAATTAGAACACTACATGAGGATAAATTTATCCTAATTTCAAAGCTACACAAGGATAAATTTATCTTAATTCCAAAGCTACATGAGGATAAATTTATCTTAATTTCAAGACTTCATGAGGATAAATTTTTCCTAATTTCAAGGCTACATGAGGATACATTTATCCTAATTTCAAGGCTACACGAGGATAAATTCATCTTAAATTGAAGGCTTAATGAGGATAAATTAATCTTAATTTCAAAGTTAAACAAGGATAAATTTACACAAGGATGAATCTATTTCAATTTCAAGGCTACACGAGAATAAATTTATCGTAATTTCAAGGCTAAAATTACAAAAGGATAAAATTAGCTTAATTTTAAAGCTACACGAGGATAAATTTATCTTAATTTCAAGGCTACACGAGAATAAATTTATCGTAATTTCAAGGCTTAATGAGGATAAATTTACCTTAATTTCAAAGCTACACGAGGATAAATTTACCTTAATTTCAAAGCTACACGCGGATAAATTTATCTTAATTTCAAGGCTTCTTGAGAATAAATTTATACTAATTTCAAGGCTACACGAGGATGAATTTATCTTAATTCCAAAGCTACACGAGGATAAATTTATCTTAATTTCAAGGCTTCTTGAAAATAAATTTATACTAATTTCAAGGCTACACGAGGATGAATTTATCTTAATTCCAAAGCTAAAAAAGGATAAAATTATCTTAATTTCAAGGCTACATGAGGATAAATTTATCTTAATTTCAAGGCTACACAAGGATAAATTTACCTTAATTTCAAAGCTACATAAGGATAAATTTATATTAATTTTAAGGCTACACAAGGATAAATTTACCTTAATTTCAAAGCTACAAGAGGATAAGTTTACCTTAATTTCAAAGCTACAAGAGGATAAATTTGTCTTATTTTCAAGGCTACACGAGGATACATTTACCTTAATTTCAAAGCTACACGCGGATAAATTTATCTTATTTTCAAGGCTACACGACAGTAAATTTATCTTGATTTCAAGGCTTCTTGAGGATAAATTTATACTAATTTCAACACTACATAAGGATAAATTTATACTAATTTCAAGGCTACATGAGGATGAATTTAACTTAATTCCAAAGCTACAAAAGGATAAAATTATCTTAATTTCAAGGCTACATGAGGATAAATTTATCTTAATTTCAAGGCTACACAAGGATAAATTTACCTTAATTTCAAAGCTACACGAGGATAAGTTTACCTTAATTTCAAAGCTACACGACGATAAATTTGTCTTATTTTCAAGGCTACACAAGGATAAATTTACCTTAATTTCAAAGCTACACGCGGATAAATTTATCTTATTTTCAAGGCTACGCGAGGATAAATTTATCTTAATTTCAAGGCTTCCTGAGGATAAATTTATACTAATTTCAACACGACATGAGGATAAATTTATATTAATTTCAAGGCTACATGAGGATAAATTTATCCTAATTTCAAGGCTACATGAGGATGAATTTATCTTAATTCTAAAGCTACATGAGGATAAATTTATCTTAATTTCTAGGCTACATGAGGATAAATTTATCTTAATTTCAAAGCTACACGAGGATAAATTTATCTTAATTTCAAGGCAACACGAGGATAAATTTATCTTATTTTCAAGGCTACACAAGGATAAATTTATCTTAATTTCAAGGCTTCTTGAGGATAAATTTATACTAATTTCAACACTACATGAGGATAAATTTATCTTAATTTCAAGGCTACATGAGGATAAATTTATCTTAATTTTAAAAAGCTACACGACGATAAATTTATCTTAATTTTAAAGATACAAAAGGATTAAATTATCTTAATTTTAAAGCTACACGAGGATAAATTTATCCTAATTTCAAGGCTACACGAGGATAAATTTATCTTAATTTCCAAGCTACATGAGGATAAATTTATCTTTATTTCAAAGCTTCTTGAGGATAAATTTATCCTAATTACAACACTCTATGAGGATAAATTTATCCTGATTTCAAGGCTACACGAGGATAAATTTATCTTTATTTCAAGGCTACACGAGGATAAATTTATCTTAATTTCAAGGCTACACGAGAATAAATTTATCGTAATTTCAAGGCTTAATGAGGATAAATTTACCTTAATTTAAAAGCTACACGAGAATAAATTTACCTTAATTTGAAAGCTACACGCGGATGAATTTATCCTAATTTCAAGGCTACACGAGGATAAAATTATCTTAATTCCAAGGCTTCATTAGGATAAATTTATCTTAATTTCAAGGCTACATGAGGATAAATTTATCCTGATTTCAAGGCTACACGAGGATAGATTTATCTTAATTTCAAGGCTACACAAGAATGAATCTATTTCAATTTCAAAGCTACAAAAGGATTAAATTATCTTAATTTTAAAGCTACACGAGGATAAATTTATCCTAATTTCAAGGCTACACGAGGATAAATTTATCTTAATTTCCAAGCTACATGAGGATAAATTTATCTTTATTTCAAAGCTTCTTGAGGATAAATTTATCCTAATTACAACACTATATGAGGATAAATTTATCCTGATTTCAAGGCTACACGAGGATAAATTTATCTTTATTTCAAGGCTACACGAGGATAAATTTATATTAATTTCAAAGTTAAACAAGGATAGATTTATCTTAATTTCAAGGCTACACAAGGATGAATCTATTTCAATTTCAAAGCTACAAAAGGATTAAATTATCTTAATTTTGAAGCTACACGAGGATAAATTTATCCTAATTTCAAGGCTACACGAGGATCAATTTATCTTAATTTCAAAGCTTCTTGAGGATAAATTTATCCTGATTTCAAGGCTACACGAGGATAAATTTATCTTTATTTCAAGGCTACACGAGGATAAATTTATATTAATTTCAAAGTTAAACAAGGATAGATTTATCTTAATTTCAAGGCTACACAAGGATGAATCTATTTCAATTTCAAAGCTACAAAAGGATTAAATTATCTTAATTTTTAAGCTACACGAGGATAAATTTATCCTAATTTCAAGGCTACACGAGGATAAATTTATCTTAATTTCCAAGCTACATGAGAATAAATTTATCTTTATTTCAAAGCTTCTTGAGGATAAATTTATCCTAATTACAACACTATATGAGGATAAATTTATCCTGATTTCAAGGCTACACGAGGATAAATTTACCTTAATTTCAAGGCTACACGAGGATAAATTTATCTTTATTTCAAGGCTACAAGGGGATAAATTTATATTAATTTCAATGTTAAACAAGGATAGATTTATCTTAATTTCAAGGCTACACAAGAATGAATCTATTTTAATTTGAAAGCTACAAAAGGATTAAATTATCTTAATTTTAAAGCTACACGAGGATAAATTTATCCTAATTTCAAGGCTACACGAGGATCAATTTATCTTAATTTCAAAGCTTCTTGAGGTTAAATTTATCCTAATTAGAACACTACATGAGGATAAATTTATCCTAATTTCAAAGCTACACAAGGATAAATTTATCTTAATTCCAAAGCTACATGAGGATAAATTTATCTTAATTTCAAGACTTCATGAGGATAAATTTATCCTAATTTCAAGGCTACATGAGGATACATTTATCCTAATTTCAAGGCTACACGAGGATAAATTCATCTTTAATTGAAGGCTTAATGAGGATAAATTAATCTTAATTTCAAAGTTAAACAAGGATAAATTTATCTTAATTTCAAGGCTACACAAGGATGAATCTATTTCAATTTCAAGGCTACACGAGAATAAATTAATCGTAATTTTAAGGCTAAAATTACAAAAGGATAAAATTAGCTTAATTGTAAAGCTTCACGAGGATAAATTTATCTTAATTTCAAGGCCACACGATAATAAATTTATCGTAATTTCAAGGCTTAATGAGGATAAATTTACCTTAATTTCAAAGCTACACGAGGATAAATTTACCTTAATTTCAAAGCTACACGCGGATAAATTTATCTTAATTTCAAGGCTTCTTGAGAATAAATTTATACTAATTTCAAGGCTACACGAGGATGAATTTATCTTAATTCCAAAGCTACAAAAGGATAAAATTATCTGAATTTCAAGGCTACATGAGGATAAATTTATCTTAATTTCAAGGCTACACAAGGATAAATTTACCTTAATTTCAAAGCTACATGAGGATAAATTTATATTAATTTCAAGGCTACACAAGGATAAATTTACCTTAATTTCAAAGCTACAAGAGGATAAGTTTACCTTAATTTCAAAGCTACAAGAGGATAAATTTGTCTTATTTTCAAGGCTACACGAGGATAAATTTACCTTAATTTCAAAGCTACACGCGGATAAATTTATCTTATTTTCAAGGCTACACGACAGTAAATTTATCTTGATTTCAAGGCTTCTTGAGGATAAATTTATACTAATTTCAACACTACATAAGGATAAATTTATACTTATTTCAAGGCTACATGAGGATGAATTTATCTTAATTCCAAAGCTACAAAAGGATAAAATTATCTTAATTTCAAGGCTACATGAGGATAAATTTATCTTAATTTCAAGGCTACACAAGGATAAATTTACCTTAATTTCAAAGCTACACGAGGATAAGTTTACCTTAATTTCAAAGCTACATGACGATAAATTTGTCTTATTTTCAAGGCTACACGAGGATAAATTTACCTTAATTTCAAAGCTACACGCGGATAAATTTATCTTATTTTCAAGGCTACGCGAGGATAAATTTATCTTAATTTCAAGGCTTCCTGAGGATTAATTTATACTAATTTCAACACGACATGAGGATAAATTTATATTAATTTCAAGGCTACATGAGGATAAATTTATCCTAATTTCAAGGCTACATGAGGATGAATTTATCTTAATTCCAAAGCTACATGAGGATAAATTTATCTTAATTTCTAGGCTACATGAGGATAAACTTATCTTAATTTCAAAGCTACACGAGGATAAATTTATCTTAATTTCAAGGCTACACGAGGATAAATTTATTCAAATTTCAACACTACATGAGGATAAGTTTATCCTAATTTCAAGGCTACATGAGGATAAATTTATCCTGGTTTCAAGGCTACATGAGGATATATTTATCTTAATTTCATTGCTACACAAGGATAAATTTATCTTAATTTCAAAGCTACATGAGGATAAATTTATCTTAATTTCAAAGCTTCTTAAGGATAAATTTATCCTAATTACAACACTACATGAGGATAAATTTATCCTAATTTCAAAGCTACACAAGGATAAATTTATCTTAATTTCAAAGCTACACTAGGATAAATTTATCTTAATTTTAAGGCTACAAGAGGATAAATTTATCTTAATTTCAAAGCTACACGAGGATAAATTTATCCTAATTTCAAGGCTACACGAGGATAAATTTATCTTAATTTCAAGGCTACACGAGGATAAATTCATCTTAATTTGAAAGCTACACGACGATAAATTTATCTTAATTTCAAGGCTACACGAGGATATAGTAATCTTAATTTCAAGGCTACATGAGGATAAATTTATCTTAATTTCAAGGCTACATGAGGATAAATTTATCTTAATTTCAAAGCTACACGAGGAAGAATTAATCTTAATTTCAAGGCTACACGAGGATAAATTTATCTTAATTTCAAGGCTACACGAGGATAAATTTATATTAATTTTAAAGTTAAACAAGGATAGATTTATCTTAATTTCAAGGCTACACAAGGATGAATCTATTTCAATTTCAAAGCTACAAAAGGATTAAATTATCTTAATTTTAAAGCTACACGAGGATAAATTTATCCTAATTTCAAGGCTACACGAGGATAAATTTATCTTAATTTTCAAGCTACATGAGAATAAATTTATCTTTATTTCAAAGCTTCTTGAGGATAAATTTATCCTAATTACAACACTATATGAGGATAAATTTATCCTGATTTCAAGGCTACACGAGGATAAATTTACCTTAATTTCAAGGCTACACGAGGATAAATTTATCTTTATTTCAAGGCTACAAGAGGATAAATTTATATTAATTTCAAAGTTAAACAAGGATAGATTTATCTTAATTTCAAGGCTACACAAGGATGAATCTATTTTAATTTGAAAGCTACAAAAGGATTAAATTATCTTAATTTTAAAGCTACACGAGGATAAATTTATCTTAATTTCAAGGCTACACGAGGATCAATTTATCTTAATTTCAAAGCTTCATGAGGATAAATTTATCCTAATTTCAAGGCTACATGAGGATAAATTTATCTTATTTTCAAGGCTACACGAGGATAAATTTATCTTAATTCCAAAGCTACATGAGGATAAATTTATCTTAATTTCAAGACTTCATGAGGATAAATTTATCCTAATTTCAAGGCTACATGAGGATAAATTTATCTTATTTTCAAGGCTACACGAGGATAAATTTATCTTAATTTCAAGGCTACACGAGGATAAATTTATCTTAATTTCAAGGCTACATGAGGATAAATTTATCTTAATTTCAAAGCTACACGAGGAAGAATTAATCTTAATTTCCAGGCTACACGAGGATAAATTTATCTTAATTTCAAGGCTACACGAGGATAAATTTATATTAATTTCAAAGTTAAACAAGGATAGATTTATCTTAATTTCAAGGCCACACGATAATAAATTTATCGTAATTTCAAGGCTTAATGAGGATAAATTTACCTTAATTTCAAAGCTACACGAGGATAAATGTACCTTAATTTTAAAGCTACAGGCGGATAAATTTATCTTAATTTCAAGGCTTCTTGAGAATAAATTTATACTAATTTCAAGGCTACACGAGGATGAATTTATCTTAATTCCAAAGCTACACGAGGATAAATTTATCTTAATTTCAAGGCTTCTTGATAATAAATTTATACTAATTTCAAGGCTACACGAGGATGAATTTATCTTAATTCGAAAGCTACATGAGGATAAATTTATCTTAATTTCAAGGCTTCATTAGAATAAATTTATCTTAATTTCAAGGCTACATGAGGATAAATTTATCCTGATTTTAAGGCTACACGAGGATAAATTTATCTTTATTTCAAGGCTACACGAGGATAAATTTATATTTATTTCAAAGTTAAACAAGGATAGATTTATCTTAATTTCAAGGCTACACAAGGATGAATCTATTTCAATTTCAAAGCTACAAAAGGATTAAATTATCTTAATTTTAAAGCTACACGAGGATAAATTTATCCTAATTTCAAGGCTACACGAGGATAAATTTATCTTAATTTTAAAGCTACACGAGGATAAATTTATCCTAATTTCAAGGCTACACGAGGATAAATTTATCTTAATTTCCAAGCTACATGAGGATAAATTTATCTTTATGTCAAAGCTTCTTGAGGATAAATTTATCCTAATTACAACACTATATGAGGATAAATTTATCCTGATTTCAAGGCTACACGAGGATAAATTTACCTTAATTTCAAGGCTACACGAGGATAAATTTATCTTTATTTCAAGGCTACACGAGGATAAATTTATATTAATTTCAAAGTTAAACAAGGATAGATTTATCTTAATTTCAAGGCTACACAAGGATGAATCTATTTCAATTTGAAAGCTACAAAAGGATTCAATTATCTTAATTTTAACGCTACACGAGGATAAGTTTATCTTAATTTCAAGGCTACATGAGGATAAATTTATCTTAATTTCAAAGCTACACGAGGAAGAATTAATCTTAATTTCAAGGCTACACGAGGATAAATTTATCTTAATTTCAAGGCTACACGAGGATAAATTTATATTAATTTCAAAGTTAAACAAGGATAGATTTATCTTAATTTCAAGGCCACACGATAATAAATTTATCGTAATTTCAAGGCTACACGAGGATAAATTTATATTTATTTCAAAGTTAAACAAGGATAGATTTATGTTAATTTCAAGGCTACACAAGGATGAATCTATTTCAATTTCAAAGCTACATGAGGATAAATTTATCTTTATGTCAAAGCTTCTTTAGGATAAATTTTTCCTAATTACAACACTATATGAGGATAAATTTATCCTGATTTCAAGGCTTCACGAGGATAAATTTACCTTAATTTCAAGGCTACACGAGGATAAATTTATCTTTATTTCAAGGCTACACGAGGATAAATTTATATTAATTTCAAAGTTAAACAAGGATAGATTTATCTTAATTTCAAGGCTACACAAGGATGAATCTATTTCAATTTGAAAGCTACAAAAGGATTCAATTATCTTAATTTTAACGCTACACGAGGATAAATTTATCCTAATTTCAAGGCTACACGAGGATCAATTTATCTTAATTTCAAAGCTTCTTGAGGATTAATTTATCCTAATTAGAACACTACATGAGGATAAATTTATCCTAATTTCAAAGCTACACAAGGATAAATTTATCTAAATTCCAAAGCTACATGAGGATAAATTTATCTTAATTTCAAGACTTCATGAGGATAAATTTATCCTAATTTCAAGGCTACATGAGGATACATTTATCCTAATTTCAAGGCTACACGAGGATAAATTCATCTTAAATTGAGGGCTTAATGAGGATAAATTAATCTTAATTTCAAAGTTAAACAAGGATAAATTTACACAAGGATGAATCTATTTCAATTTCAAGGCTACACGAGGATAAATTCATCTTAAATTGAAGGCTTAATGAGGATAAATTAATCTTAATTTCAAAGTTAAACAAGGATAAATTTACACAAGGATGAATCTATTTCAATTTCAAGGCTACACGAGAATAAATTTATCGTAATTTCAAGGCTAAAATTACAAAAGGATAAAATTAGCTTAATTTTAAAGCTACACGAGGATAAATTTATCTTAATTTCAAGGCTACACGAGAATAAATTTATCGTAATTTCAAGGCTTAATGAGGATAAATTTACCTTAATTTCAAAGCTACACGAGGATAAATTTACCTAAATTTCAAAGCTACACGCGGATAAATTTATCCTGATTTCAAGGCTTCTTGAGAATAAATTTACCTTAATTTCAAGGCTACACGAGGATAAATTTATCTTTATTTCAAGGCTACACGAGGATAAATTTATATTAATTTCAAAGTTAAACAAGGATAGATTTATCTTAATTTCAAGGCTACACAAGGATGAATCTATTTCAATTTGAAAGCTACAAAAGGATTCAATTATCTTAATTTTAACGCTACACGAGGATAAATTTATCCTAATTTCAAGGCTACACGAGGATCAATTTATCTTAATTTCAAAGCTTCTTGAGGATTAATTTATCCTAATTAGAACACTACATGAGGATAAATTTATCCTAATTTCAAAGCTACACAAGGATAAATTTATCTAAATTCCAAAGCTACATGAGGATAAATTTATCTTAATTTCAAGACTTTATGAGGATAAATTTATCCTAATTTCAAGGCTACATGAGGATACATTTATCCTAATTTCAAGGCTACACGAGGATAAATTCATCTTAAATTGAAGGCTTAATGAGGATAAATTAATCTTAATTTCAAAGTTAAACAAGGATAAATTTACACAAGGATGAATCTATTTCAATTTCAAGGCTACACGAGAATAAATTTATCGTAATTTCAAGGCTAAAATTACAAAAGGATAAAATTAGCTTAATTTTAAAGCTACACGAGGATAAATTTATCTTAATTTCAAGGCTACACGAGAATAAATTTATCGTAATTTCAAGGCTTAATGAGGATAAATTTACCTTAATTTCAAAGCTACACGAGGATAAATTTACCTAAATTTCAAAGCTACACGCGGATAAATTTATCTTAATTTCAAGGCTTCTTGAGAATAAATTTATACTAATTTCAAGGCTACACGAGGATGAATTTATCTTAATTCCAAAGCTACACGAGGATAAATTTATCTTAATTTCAAGGCTTCTTGAGAATAAATTTATACTAATTTCAAGGCTACACGAGGATGAATTTATCTTAATTCCAAAGCTACAAAAGGATAAAATTATCTTAATTTCAAGGCTACATGAGGATAAATTTATCTTAATTTCAAGGCTACACAAGGATAAATTTACCTTAATTTCAAAGCTACATGAGGATAAATTTATATTAATTTCAAGGCTACACAAGGATAAATTTACCTTAATTTCAAAGCTACAAGAGGATAAGTTTACCTTAATTTCAAAGCTACAAGAGGATAAATTTGTCTTATTTTCAAGGCTACACGAGGATAAATTTACCTTAATTTCAAAGCTACACGCGGATAAATTTATCTTATTTTCAAGGCTACACGACAGTAAATTTATCTTGATTTTAAGGCTTCTTGAGGATAAATTTATACTAATTTCAACACTACATAAGGATAAATTTATACTTATTTCAAGGCTACATGAGGATGAATTTATCTTAATTCCAAAGCTACAAAAGGATAAAATTATCTTAATTTCAAGGCTACATGAGGATAAATTTTTCTTAATTTCAAGGCTACACAAGGATAAATTTACCTTAATTTCAAAGCTACACGAGGATAAGTTTACCTTAATTTCAAAGCTACACGACGATAAATTTGTCTTATTTTCAAGGCTACACGAGGATAAATTTACCTTAATTTCAAAGCTACACGCGGATAAATTTATCTTATTTTCAAGGCTACGCGAGGATAAATTTATCTTAATTTCAAGGCTTCCTGAGGATAAATTTATACTAATTTCAACACGACATGAGGATAAATTTATATTAATTTCAAGGCTACATGAGGATAAATTTATCCTAATTTCAAGGCTACATGAGGATGAATTTATCTTAATTCCAAAGCTACATGAGGATAAATTTATCTTAATTTCTAGGCTACATGAGGATAAATTTATCTTAATTTCAAAGCTACACGAGGATAAATTTATCTTAATTTCAAGGCTACACGAGGATAAATTTATCTTAATTTCAAGGCAACACGATGATATATTTATTCCAATTTTAACACTACATGAGGATAAATTTATCCTAGTTTCAAGGCTACATGAGGATAAATTTATCCTGGTTTCAAGGCTACATGAGGATATATTTATCTTAATTTCATTGCTACACAAGGATAAATTTATCTTAATTTCAAAGCTACATGAGGATAAATTTATCTTAATTTCAAAGCTTCTTAAGGATAAATTTATCCTAATTACAACACTACATGAGGATAAATTTATCCTAATTTCAAAGCTACACAAGGATAAATTTATCTTAATTCCAAAGCTACATGAGGATAAATTTATCTTAATTTCAAGACTACATGAGGATAAATTTATCATAATTTCAAGACTACATGAGGATACATTTATCCTAATTTCAAGGCTACACGAGGATAAATTCATCTTAAATTGAAGGCTTAATGAGGATAAATTAATCTTAATTTCAAAGTTAAACAAGGATAAATTTACACAAGGATGAATCTATTTCAATTTCAAGGCTACGCGAGAATAAATTTATCTTAATTTCAAGGCTTCCTGAGGATAAATTTATACTAATTTCAACACGACATGAGGATAAATTTATATTAATTTCAAGGCTACATGAGGATAAATTTATCCTAATTTCAAGGCTACATGAGGATGAATTTATCTTAATTCCAAAGCTACATGAGGATAAATTTATCTTAATTTCTAGGCTACATGAGGATAAACTTATCTTAATTTCAAAGCTACACGAGGATAAATTTATCTTAATTTCAAGGCTACACGAGGATAAATTTATTCAAATTTCAACACTACATGAGGATAAGTTTATCCTAATTTCAAGGCTACATGAGGATAAATTTATCCTGGTTTCAAGGCTACATGAGGATATATTTTTCTTAATTTCATTGCTACACAAGGATAAATTTATCTTAATTTCAAAGCTACATGAGGATAAATTTATCTTAATTTCAAAGCTTCTTAAGGATAAATTTATCCTAATTACAACACTACATGAGGATAAATTTATCCTAATTTCAAAGCTACACAAGGATAAATTTATCTTAATTTCAAAGCTACACTAGGATAAATTTATCTTAATTTTAAGGCTACAAGAGGATAAATTTATCTTAATTTCAAAGCTACACGAGGATAAATTTATCCTAATTTCAAGGCTACACGAGGATAAATTTATCTTAATTTCAAGGCTACACGAGGATAAATTCATCTTAATTTGAAAGCTACACGACGATAAATTTATCTTAATTTCAAGGCTACACGAGGATATAGTAATCTTAATTTCAAGGCTACATGAGGATAAATTTATCTTAATTTCAAGGCTACATGAGGATAAATTTATCTTAATTTCAAAGCTACACGAGGAAGAATTAATCTTAATTTCAAGGCTACACGAGGATAAATTTATCTTAATTTCAAGGCTACACGAGGATAAATTTATATTAATTTTAAAGTTAAACAAGGATAGATTTATCTTAATTTCAAGGCTACACAAGGATGAATCTATTTCAATTTCAAAGCTACAAAAGGATTAAATTATCTTAATTTTAAAGCTACACGAGGATAAATTTATCCTAATTTCAAGGCTACACGAGGATAAATTTATCTTAATTTTCAAGCTACATGAGAATAAATTTATCTTTATTTCAAAGCTTCTTGAGGATAAATTTATCCTAATTACAACACTATATGAGGATAAATTTATCCTGATTTCAAGGCTACACGAGGATAAATTTACCTTAATTTCAAGGCTACACGAGGATAAATTCATCTTTATTTCAAGGCTACAAGAGGATAAATTTATATTAATTTCAAGGCTACACGAGGATAAATTTATCTTAATTTCAAGGCTACACGAGGATAAATTTATCTTAATTTCAAGGCTACATGAGGATAAATTTATCTTAATTTCAAAGCTACACGAGGAAGAATTAATCTTAATTTCCAGGCTACACGAGGATAAATTTATCTTAATTTCAAGGCTACACGAGGATAAATTTATATTAATTTCAAAGTTAAACAAGGATAGATTTATCTTAATTTCAAGGCCACACGATAATAAATTTATCGTAATTTCAAGGCTTAATGAGGATAAATTTACCTTAATTTCAAAGCTACACGAGGATAAATGTACCTTAATTTTAAAGCTACAGGCGGATAAATTTATCTTAATTTCAAGGCTTCTTGAGAATAAATTTATACTAATTTCAAGGCTACACGAGGATGAATTTATCTTAATTCCAAAGCTACACGAGGATAAATTTATCTTAATTTCAAGGCTTCTTGATAATAAATTTATACTAATTTCAAGGCTACACGAGGATGAATTTATCTTAATTCGAAAGCTACATGAGGATAAATTTATCTTAATTTCAAGGCTTCATTAGAATAAATTTATCTTAATTTCAAGGCTACATGAGGATAAATTTATCCTGATTTTAAGGCTACACGAGGATAAATTTATCTTTATTTCAAGGCTACACGAGGATAAATTTATATTTATTTCAAAGTTAAACAAGGATAGATTTATCTTAATTTCAAGGCTACACAAGGATGAATCTATTTCAATTTCAAAGCTACAAAAGGATTAAATTATCTTAATTTTAAAGCTACACGAGGATAAATTTATCCTAATTTCAAGGCTACACGAGGATAAATTTATCTTAATTTCCAAGCTACATGAGGATAAATTTATCTTTATGTCAAAGCTTCTTTAGGATAAATTTATCCTAATTACAACACTATATGAGGATAAATTTATCCTGATTTCAAGGCTACAAGAGGATAAATTTACCTTAATTTCAAGGCTACACGAGGATAAATTTATCTTATTTTCAAGGCTACACGAGGATAAATTTATATTAATTTCAAAGTTAAACAAGGATAGATTTATCTTAATTTCAAGGCTACACAAGGATGAATCTATTTCAATTTGAAAGCTACAAAAGGATTCAATTATCTTAATTTTAACGCTACACGAGGATAAATTTATCCTAATTTCAAGGCTACACGAGGATCAATTTATCTTAATTTCAAAGCTTCTTGAGGATTAATTTATCCTAATTAGAACACTACATGAGGATAAATTTATCCTAATTTCAAAGCTACACAAGGATAAATTTATCTAAATTCCAAAGCTACATGAGGATAAATTTATCTTAATTTCAAGACTTTATGAGGATAAATTTATCCTAATTTCAAGGCTACATGAGGATACATTTATCCTAATTTCAAGGCTACACGAGGATAAATTCATCTTAAATTGAAGGCTTAATGAGGATAAATTAATCTTAATTTCAAAGTTAAACAAGGATAAATTTACACAAGGATGAATCTATTTCAATTTCAAGGCTACACGAGAATAAATTTATCGTAATTTCAAGGCTAAAATTACAAAAGGATAAAATTAGCTTAATTTTAAAGCTACACGAGGATAAATTTATCTTAATTTCAAGGCTACACGAGAATAAATTTATCGTAATTTCAAGGCTTAATGAGGATAAATTTACCTTAATTTCAAAGCTACACGAGGATAAATTTACCTAAATTTCAAAGCTACACGCGGATAAATTTATCTTAATTTCAAGGCTTCTTGAGAATAAATTTATACTAATTTCAAGGCTACACGAGGATGAATTTATCTTAATTCCAAAGCTACACGAGGATAAATTTATCTTAATTTCAAGGCTTCTTGAGAATAAATTTATACTAATTTCAAGGCTACACGAGGATGAATTTATCTTAATTCCAAAGCTACAAAAGGATAAAATTATCTTAATTTCAAGGCTACATGAGGATAAATTTATCTTAATTTCAAGGCTACACAAGGATAAATTTACCTTAATTTCAAAGCTACATGAGGATAAATTTATATTAATTTCAAGGCTACACAAGGATAAATTTACCTTAATTTCAAAGCTACAAGAGGATAAGTTTACCTTAATTTCAAAGCTACAAGAGGATAAATTTGTCTTATTTTCAAGGCTACACGAGGATAAATTTACCTTAATTTCAAAGCTACACGCGGATAAATTTATCTTATTTTCAAGGCTACACGACAGTAAATTTATCTTGATTTTAAGGCTTCTTGAGGATAAATTTATACTAATTTCAACACTACATAAGGATAAATTTATACTTATTTCAAGGCTACATGAGGATGAATTTATCTTAATTCCAAAGCTACAAAAGGATAAAATTATCTTAATTTCAAGGCTACATGAGGATAAATTTTTCTTAATTTCAAGGCTACACAAGGATAAATTTACCTTAATTTCAAAGCTACACGAGGATAAGTTTACCTTAATTTCAAAGCTACACGACGATAAATTTGTCTTATTGTCAAGGCTACACGAGGATAAATTTACCTTAATTTCAAAGCTACACGCGGATAAATTTATCTTATTTTCAAGGCTACGCGAGGATAAATTTATCTTAATTTCAAGGCTTCCTGAGGATAAATTTATACTAATTTCAACACGACATGAGGATAAATTTATATTAATTTCAAGGCTACATGAGGATAAATTTATCCTAATTTCAAGGCTACATGAGGATGAATTTATCTTAATTCCAAAGCTACATGAGGATAAATTTATCTTAATTTCTAGGCTACATGAGGATAAATTTATCTTAATTTCAAAGCTACACGAGGATAAATTTATCTTAATTTCAAGGCTACACGAGGATAAATTTATCTTAATTTCAAGGCAACACGATGATATATTTATTCCAATTTCAACACTACATGAGGATAAATTTATCCTAGTTTCAAGGCTACATGAGGATAAATTTATCCTGGTTTCAAGGCTACATGAGGATATATTTATCTTAATTTCATTGCTACACAAGGATAAATTTATCTTAATTTCAAAGCTACATGAGGATAAATTTATCTTAATTTCAAAGCTTCTTAAGGATAAATTTATCCTAATTACAACACTACATGAGGATAAATTTATCCTAATTTCAAAGCTACACAAGGTTAAATTTATCTTAATTCCAAAGCTACATGAGGATAAATTTATCTTAATTTCAAGACTACATGAGGATAAATTTATCATAATTTCAAGACTACATGAGGATACATTTATCCTAATTTCAAGGCTACACGAGGATAAATTCATCTTAAATTGAAGGCTTAATGAGGATAAATTAATCTTAATTTCAAAGTTAAACAAGGATAAATTTACACAAGGATGAATCTATTTCAATTTCAAGGCTACACGAGAATAAATTTATCGTAATTTCAAGGCTAAAATTACAAAAGGATAAAATTAGCTTAATTTTAAAGCTACACGAGGATAAATTTATCTTAATTTCAAGGCTACACGAGAATAAATTTATCGTAATTTCAAGGCTTAATGAGGATAAATTTACCTTAATTTCAAAGCTACACGAGGATAAATTTACCTAAATTTCAAAGCTACACGCGGATAAATTTATCTTAATTTCAAGGCTTCTTGAGAATAAATTTATACTAATTTCAAGGCTACACGAGGATGAATTTATCTTAATTCCAAAGCTACACGAGGATACATTTATCTTAATTTCAAGGCTTCTTGAGAATAAATTTATACTAATTTCAAGGCTACACGAGGATGAATTTATCTTAATTCCAAAGCTACAAAAGGATAAAATTATCTTAATTTCAAGGCTACATGAGGATAAATTTATCTTAATTTCAAGGCTACACAAGGATAAATTTACCTTAATTTCAAAGCTACATGAGGAAAAATTTATATTAATTTCAAGGCTACACAAGGATAAATTTATCTTTATTTCAAGGCTACAAGAGGATAAATTTATATTAATTTCAAAGTTAAACAAGGATAGATTTATCTTAATTTCAAGGCTACACAAGGATGAATCTATTTTAATTTGAAAGCTACAAAAGGATTAAATTATCTTAATTTTAAAGCTACACGAGGATAAATTTATCCTAATTTCAAGGCTACACGAGGATCAATTTATCTTAATTTCAAAGCTTCTTGAGGTAAAATTTATCCTAATTACAACACTACATGAGGATAAATTTATCCTAATTTTAAAGCTACACAAGGATAAATTTATCTTAATTCCAAAGCTACATGAGGATAAATTTATCTTAATTTCAAAGCTACACGAGGAAGAATTAATCTTAATTTCAAGGCTACACGAGGATAAATTTATCTTAATTTCAAGGCTACACGAGGATGAATTTATATTAATTTCAAAGTTAAACAAGGATAGATTTATCTTAATTTCAAGGCCACACGATAATAAATTTATCGTAATTTCAAGGCTTAATGAGGATAAATTTACCTTAATTTCAAAGCTACACGAGGATAAATGTACCTTAATTTCAAAGCTACAGGCGGATAAATTTATCTTAATTTCAAGGCTTCTTGAGAATAAATTTATACTAATTTCAAGGCTACACGAGGATGAATTTATCTTAATTCCTAAGCTACACGAGGATAAATTAATCTTAATTTCAAGGCTTCTTGATAATAAATTTATACTAATTTCAAGGCTACACGAGGATGAATTTATCTTAATTCGAAAGCTACATGAGGATAAATTTATCTTAATTTCAAGGCTTCATTAGAATAAATTTATCTTAATTTCAAGGCTACATGAGGATAAATTTATCCTGATTTCAAGGCTACACGAGGATAAATTTATCTTTATTTCAAGGCTACACGAGGATAAATTTATATTTATTTCAAAGTTAAACAAGGATAGATTTATCTTAATTTCAAGGCTACACAAGGATGAATCTATTTCAATTTCAAAGCTACAAAAGGATTAAATTATCTTAATTTTAAAGCTACACGAGGATAAATTTATCCTAATTTCAAGGCTACACGAGGATAAATTTATCTTAATTTCCAAGCTACATGAGGATAAATTTATCTTTATGTCAAAGCTTCTTTAGGATAAATTTATCCTAATTACAACACTATATGAGGATAAATTTATCCTGATTTCAAGGCTACACGAGGATAAATTTACCTTAATTTCAAGGCTACACGAGGATAAATTTATCTTTATTTCAAGGCTACACGATGATAAATTTATATTAATTTCAAAGTTAAACAAGGATAGATTTATCTTAATTTCAAGGCTACACAAGGATGAATCTATTTCAATTTGAAAGCTACAAAAGGATTCAATTATCTTAATTTTAACGCTACACGAGGATAAATTTATCCTAATTTCAAGGCTACACGAGGATCAATTTATCTTAATTTCAAAGCTTCTTGAGGATTAATTTATCCTAATTAGAACACTACATGAGGATAAATTTATCCTAATTTCAAAGCTACACAAGGATAAATTTATCTTAATTCCAAAGCTACATGAGGATAAATTTATCTTAATTTCTAGGCTACATGAGGATAAATTTATCTTAATTTCAAAGCTACACGAGGATAAATTTATCTTAATTTCAAAGCTACACGAGGATAAATTTATCTTAATTTCAAGGCTACACGAGGATAAATTTATTCAAATTTCAACACTACATGAGGATAAGTTTATCCTAATTTCAAGGCTACATGAGGATAAATTTATCCTGGTTTCAAGGCTACATGAGGATATATTTTTCTTAATTTCATTGCTACACAAGGATAAATTTATCTTAATTTCAAAGCTACATGAGGATAAATTTATCTTAATTTCAAAGCTTCTTAAGGATAAATTTATCCTAATTACAACACTACATGAGGATAAATTTATCCTAATTTCAAAGCTACACAAGGATAAATTTATCTTAATTTCAAAGCTACACTAGGATAAATTTATCTTAATTTTAAGGCTACAAGAGGATAAATTTATCTTAATTTCAAAGCTACACGAGGATAAATTTATCCTAATTTCAAGGCTACACGAGGATAAATTTATCTTAATTTCAAGGCTACACGAGGATAAATTCATCTTAATTTGAAAGCTACACGACGATAAATTTATCTTAATTTCAAGGCTACACGAGGATATAGTAATCTTAATTTCAAGGCTACATGAGGATAAATTTATCTTAATTTCAAGGCTACATGAGGATAAATTTATCTTAATTTCAAAGCTACACGAGGAAGAATTAATCTTAATTTCAAGGCTACACGAGGATAAATTTATCTTAATTTCAAGGCTACACGAGGATAAATTTATATTAATTTTAAAGTTAAACAAGGATAGATTTATCTTAATTTCAAGGCTACACAAGGATGAATCTATTTCAATTTCAAAGCTACAAAAGGATTAAATTATCTTAATTTTAAAGCTACACGAGGATAAATTTATCCTAATTTCAAGGCTACACGAGGATAAATTTATCTTAATTTTCAAGCTACATGAGAATAAATTTATCTTTATTTCAAAGCTTCTTGAGGATAAATTTATCCTAATTACAACACTATATGAGGATAAATTTATCCTGATTTCAAGGCTACACGAGGATAAATTTACCTTAATTTCAAGGCTACACGAGGATAAATTCATCTTTATTTCAAGGCTACAAGAGGATAAATTTATATTAATTTCAAGGCTACACGAGGATAAATTTATCTTAATTTCAAGGCTACACGAGGATAAATTTATCTTAATTTCAAGGCTACATGAGGATAAATTTATCTTAATTTCAAAGCTACACGAGGAAGAATTAATCTTAATTTCCAGGCTACACGAGGATAAATTTATCTTAATTTCAAGGCTACACGAGGATAAATTTATATTAATTTCAAAGTTAAACAAGGATAGATTTATCTTAATTTCAAGGCCACACGATAATAAATTTATCGTAATTTCAAGGCTTAATGAGGATAAATTTACCTTAATTTCAAAGCTACACGAGGATAAATGTACCTTAATTTTAAAGCTACAGGCGGATAAATTTATCTTAATTTCAAGGCTTCTTGAGAATAAATTTATACTAATTTCAAGGCTACACGAGGATGAATTTATCTTAATTCCAAAGCTACACGAGGATAAATTTATCTTAATTTCAAGGCTTCTTGATAATAAATTTATACTAATTTCAAGGCTACACGAGGATGAATTTATCTTAATTCGAAAGCTACATGAGGATAAATTTATCTTAATTTCAAGGCTTCATTAGAATAAATTTATCTTAATTTCAAGGCTACATGAGGATAAATTTATCCTGATTTTAAGGCTACACGAGGATAAATTTATCTTTATTTCAAGGCTACACGAGGATAAATTTATATTTATTTCAAAGTTAAACAAGGATAGATTTATCTTAATTTCAAGGCTACACAAGGATGAATCTATTTCAATTTCAAAGCTACAAAAGGATTAAATTATCTTAATTTTAAAGCTACACGAGGATAAATTTATCCTAATTTCAAGGCTACACGAGGATAAATTTATCTTAATTTCCAAGCTACATGAGGATAAATTTATCTTTATGTCAAAGCTTCTTTAGGATAAATTTATCCTAATTACAACACTATATGAGGATAAATTTATCCTGATTTCAAGGCTACACGAGGATAAATTTACCTTAATTTCAAGGCTACACGAGGATAAATTTATCTTATTTTCAAGGCTACACGAGGATAAATTTATATTAATTTCAAAGTTAAACAAGGATAGATTTATCTTAATTTCAAGGCTACACAAGGATGAATCTATTTCAATTTGAAAGCTACAAAAGGATTCAATTATCTTAATTTTAACGCTACACGAGGATAAATTTATCCTAATTTCAAGGCTACACGAGGATCAATTTATCTTAATTTCAAAGCTTCTTGAGGATTAATTTATCCTAATTAGAACACTACATGAGGATAAATTTATCCTAATTTCAAAGCTACACAAGGATAAATTTATCTAAATTCCAAAGCTACATGAGGATAAATTTATCTTAATTTCAAGACTTTATGAGGATAAATTTATCCTAATTTCAAGGCTACATGAGGATACATTTATCCTAATTTCAAGGCTACACGAGGATAAATTCATCTTAAATTGAAGGCTTAATGAGGATAAATTAATCTTAATTTCAAAGTTAAACAAGGATAAATTTACACAAGGATGAATCTATTTCAATTTCAAGGCTACACGAGAATAAATTTATCGTAATTTCAAGGCTAAAATTACAAAAGGATAAAATTAGCTTAATTTTAAAGCTACACGAGGATAAATTTATCTTAATTTCAAGGCTACACGAGAATAAATTTATCGTAATTTCAAGGCTTAATGAGGATAAATTTACCTTAATTTCAAAGCTACACGAGGATAAATTTACCTAAATTTCAAAGCTACACGCGGATAAATTTATCTTAATTTCAAGGCTTCTTGAGAATAAATTTATACTAATTTCAAGGCTACACGAGGATGAATTTATCTTAATTCCAAAGCTACACGAGGATAAATTTATCTTAATTTCAAGGCTTCTTGAGAATAAATTTATACTAATTTCAAGGCTACACGAGGATGAATTTATCTTAATTCCAAAGCTACAAAAGGATAAAATTATCTTAATTTCAAGGCTACATGAGGATAAATTTATCTTAATTTCAAGGCTACACAAGGATAAATTTACCTTAATTTCAAAGCTACATGAGGATAAATTTATATTAATTTCAAGGCTACACAAGGATAAATTTACCTTAATTTCAAAGCTACAAGAGGATAAGTTTACCTTAATTTCAAAGCTACAAGAGGATAAATTTGTCTTATTTTCAAGGCTACACGAGGATAAATTTACCTTAATTTCAAAGCTACACGCGGATAAATTTATCTTATTTTCAAGGCTACACGACAGTAAATTTATCTTGATTTTAAGGCTTCTTGAGGATAAATTTATACTAATTTCAACACTACATAAGGATAAATTTATACTTATTTCAAGGCTACATGAGGATGAATTTATCTTAATTCCAAAGCTACAAAAGGATAAAATTATCTTAATTTCAAGGCTACATGAGGATAAATTTTTCTTAATTTCAAGGCTACACAAGGATAAATTTACCTTAATTTCAAAGCTACACGAGGATAAGTTTACCTTAATTTCAAAGCTACACGACGATAAATTTGTCTTATTTTCAAGGCTACACGAGGATAAATTTACCTTAATTTCAAAGCTACACGCGGATAAATTTATCTTATTTTCAAGGCTACGCGAGGATAAATTTATCTTAATTTCAAGGCTTCCTGAGGATAAATTTATACTAATTTCAACACGACATGAGGATAAATTTATATTAATTTCAAGGCTACATGAGGATAAATTTATCCTAATTTCAAGGCTACATGAGGATGAATTTATCTTAATTCCAAAGCTACATGAGGATAAATTTATCTTAATTTCTAGGCTACATGAGGATAAATTTATCTTAATTTCAAAGCTACACGAGGATAAATTTATCTTAATTTCAAGGCTACACGAGGATAAATTTATCTTAATTTCAAGGCAACACGATGATATATTTATTCCAATTTCAACACTACATGAGGATAAATTTATCCTAGTTTCAAGGCTACATGAGGATAAATTTATCCTGGTTTCAAGGCTACATGAGGATATATTTATCTTAATTTCATTGCTACACAAGGATAAATTTATCTTAATTTCAAAGCTACATGAGGATAAATTTATCTTAATTTCAAAGCTTCTTAAGGATAAATTTATCCTAATTACAACACTACATGAGGATAAATTTATCCTAATTTCAAAGCTACACAAGGATAAATTTATCTTAATTCCAAAGCTACATGAGGATAAATTTATCTTAATTTCAAGACTACATGAGGATAAATTTATCATAATTTCAAGACTACATGAGGATACATTTATCCTAATTTCAAGGCTACACGAGGATAAATTCATCTTAAATTGAAGGCTTAATGAGGATAAATTAATCTTAATTTCAAAGTTAAACAAGGATAAATTTACACAAGGATGAATCTATTTCAATTTCAAGGCTACACGAGAATAAATTTATCGTAATTTCAAGGCTAAAATTACAAAAGGATAAAATTAGCTTAATTTTAAAGCTACACGAGGATAAATTTATCTTAATTTCAAGGCTACACGAGAATAAATTTATCGTAATTTCAAGGCTTAATGAGGATAAATTTACCTTAATTTCAAAGCTACACGAGGATAAATTTACCTAAATTTCAAAGCTACACGCGGATAAATTTATCTTAATTTCAAGGCTTCTTGAGAATAAATTTATACTAATTTCAAGGCTACACGAGGATGAATTTATCTTAATTCCAAAGCTACACGAGGATACATTTATCTTAATTTCAAGGCTTCTTGAGAATAAATTTATACTAATTTCAAGGCTACACGAGGATGAATTTATCTTAATTCCAAAGCTACAAAAGGATAAAATTATCTTAATTTCAAGGCTACATGAGGATAAATTTATCTTAATTTCAAGGCTACACAAGGATAAATTTACCTTAATTTCAAAGCTACATGAGGAAAAATTTATATTAATTTCAAGGCTACACAAGGATAAATTTATCTTTATTTCAAGGCTACAAGAGGATAAATTTATATTAATTTCAAAGTTAAACAAGGATAGATTTATCTTAATTTCAAGGCTACACAAGGATGAATCTATTTTAATTTGAAAGCTACAAAAGGATTAAATTATCTTAATTTTAAAGCTACACGAGGATAAATTTATCCTAATTTCAAGGCTACACGAGGATCAATTTATCTTAATTTCAAAGCTTCTTGAGGTAAAATTTATCCTAATTACAACACTACATGAGGATAAATTTATCCTAATTTTAAAGCTACACAAGGATAAATTTATCTTAATTCCAAAGCTACATGAGGATAAATTTATCTTAATTTCAAAGCTACACGAGGAAGAATTAATCTTAATTTCAAGGCTACACGAGGATAAATTTATCTTAATTTCAAGGCTACACGAGGATGAATTTATATTAATTTCAAAGTTAAACAAGGATAGATTTATCTTAATTTCAAGGCCACACGATAATAAATTTATCGTAATTTCAAGGCTTATTGAGGATAAATTTACCTTAATTTCAAAGCTACACGAGGATAAATGTACCTTAATTTCAAAGCTACAGGCGGATAAATTTATCTTAATTTCAAGGCTTCTTGAGAATAAATTTATACTAATTTCAAGGCTACACGAGGATGAATTTATCTTAATTCCTAAGCTACACGAGGATAAATTAATCTTAATTTCAAGGCTTCTTGATAATAAATTTATACTAATTTCAAGGCTACACGAGGATGAATTTATCTTAATTCGAAAGCTACATGAGGATAAATTTATCTTAATTTCAAGGCTTCATTAGAATAAATTTATCTTAATTTCAAGGCTACATGAGGATAAATTTATCCTGATTTCAAGGCTACACGAGGATAAATTTATCTTTATTTCAAGGCTACACGAGGATAAATTTATATTTATTTCAAAGTTAAACAAGGATAGATTTATCTTAATTTCAAGGCTACACAAGGATGAATCTATTTCAATTTCAAAGCTACAAAAGGATTAAATTATCTTAATTTTAAAGCTACACGAGGATAAATTTATCCTAATTTCAAGGCTACACGAGGATAAATTTATCTTAATTTCCAAGCTACATGAGGATAAATTTATCTTTATGTCAAAGCTTCTTTAGGATAAATTTATCCTAATTACAACACTATATGAGGATAAATTTATCCTGATTTCAAGGCTACACGAGGATAAATTTACCTTAATTTCAAGGCTACACGAGGATAAATTTATCTTTATTTCAAGGCTACACGATGATAAATTTATATTAATTTCAAAGTTAAACAAGGATAGATTTATCTTAATTTCAAGGCTACACAAGGATGAATCTATTTCAATTTGAAAGCTACAAAAGGATTCAATTATCTTAATTTTAACGCTACACGAGGATAAATTTATCCTAATTTCAAGGCTACACGAGGATCAATTTATCTTAATTTCAAAGCTTCTTGAGGATTAATTTATCCTAATTAGAACACTACATGAGGATAAATTTATCCTAATTTCAAAGCTACACAAGGATAAATTTATCTAAATTCCAAAGCTACATGAGGATAAATTTATCTTAATTTCAAGACTTCATGAGGATAAATTTATCCTAATTTCAAGGCTACATGAGGATACATTTATTCTAATTTCAAGGCTACACGAGGATAAATTCATCTTAAATTGAAGGCTTAATGAGGATAAATTAATCTTAATTTCAAAGTTAAACAAGGATAAATTTACACAAGGATGAATCTATTTCAATTTCAAGGCTACACGAGAATAAATTTATCGTAATTTCAAGGCTAAAATTACAAAAGGATAAAATTAGCTTAATTTTAAAGCTACACGAGGATAAATTTATCTTAATTTCAAGGCTACACGAGAATAAATTTATCGTAATTTCAAGGCTTAATGAGGATAAATTTACCTTAATTTCAAAGCTACACGAGGATAAATTTACCTAAATTTCAAAGCTACACGCGGATAAATTTATCTTAATTTCAAGGCTTCTTGAGAATAAATTTATACTAATTTCAAGGCTACACGAGGATGAATTTATCTTAATTCCAAAGCTACACGAGGATAAATTTATCTTAATTTCAAGGCTTCTTGAGAATAAATTTATACTAATTTCAAGGCTACACGAGGATGAATTTATCTTAATTCCAAAGCTACAAAAGGATAAAATTATCTTAATTTCAAGGCTACATGAGGATAAATTTATCTTAATTTCAAGGCTACACAAGGATAAATTTACCTTAATTTCAAAGCTACATGAGGATAAATTAATATTAATTTCAAGGCTACACAAGGATAAATTTACCTTAATTTCAAAGCTACAAGAGGATAAGTTTACCTTAATTTCAAAGCTACAAGAGGATAAATTTGTCTTATTTTCAAGGCTACACGAGGATAAATTTACCTTAATTTCAAAGCTACACGCGGATAAATTTATCTTATTTTCAAGGCTACACGACAGTAAATTTATCTTGATTTCAAGGCTTCTTGAGGATAAATTTATACTAATTTCAACACTACATAAGGATAAATTTATACTTATTTCAAGGCTACATGAGGATGAATTTATCTTAATTCCAAAGCTACAAAAGGATAAAATTATCTTAATTTCAAGGCTACATGAGGATAAATTTATCTTAATTTCAAGGCTACACAAGGATAAATTTACCTTAATTTCAAAGCTACATGAGGATAAATTTATATTAATTTCAAGGCTACACGAGGATAAATTTATATTTATTTCAAAGTTAAACAAGGATAGATTTATCTTAATTTCAAGGCTACACAAGGATGAATCTATTTCAATTTCAAAGCTACAAAAGGATTAAATTATCTTAATTTTAAAGCTACACGAGGATAAATTTATCCTAATTTCAAGGCTACACGAGGATAAATTTATCTTAATTTCCAAGCTACATGAGGATAAATTTATCTTTATGTCAAAGCTTCTTTAGGATAAATTTATCCTAATTACAACACTATATGAGGATAAATTTATCCTGATTTCAAGGCTACACGAGGATAAATTTACCTTAATTTCAAAGCTACAAGAGGATAAGTTTACCTTAATTTCAAAGCTACACGCGGATAAATTTATCTTATTTTCAAGGCTACACGACAGTAAATTTATCTTGATTTCAAGGCTTCTTGAGGATAAATTTATACTAATTTCAACACTACATAAGGATCAATTTATACTTATTTCAAGGCTACACGAGGATGAATTTATCTTAATTCGAAAGCTACATGAGGATAAATTTATCTTAATTTCAAGGCTTCATTAGAATAAATTTATCTTAATTTCAAGGCTACATGAGGATAAATTTATCCTGATTTCAAGGCTACACGAGGATAAATTTATCTTTATTTCAAGGCTACACGAGGATAAATTTATATTTATTTCAAAGTTAAACAAGGATAGATTTATCTTAATTTCAAGGCTACACAAGGATGAATCTATTTCAATTTCAAAGCTACAAAAGGATTAAATTATCTTAATTTTAAAGCTACACGAGGATAAATTTATCTTAATTTCAAGGCTTCTTGAGAATAAATTTATACTAATTTCAAGGCTACACGAGGATGAATTTATCTTAATTCCAAAGCTACAAAAGGATAAAATTATCTTAATTTCAAGGCTACATGAGGATAAATTTATCTTAATTTCAAGGCTACACAAGGATAAATTTACCTTAATTTCAAAGCTACATGAGGATAAATTTACCTTAATTTCAAAGCTTCTTTAGGATAAATTTATCCTAATTACAACACTATATGAGGATAAATTTATCCTGATTTCAAGGCTACACGAGGATAAATTTACCTTAATTTCAAAGCTACAAGAGGATAAGTTTACCTTAATTTCAAAGCTACAAGAGGATAAATTTGTCTTATTTTCAAGGCTACACGAGGATAAATTTACCTTAATTTCAAAGCTACACGCGGATAAATTTATCTTATTTTCAAGGCTACACGACAGTAAATTTATCTTGATTTCAAGGCTTCTTGAGGATAAATTTATACTAATTTCAACACTACATAAGGATCAATTTATACTTATTTCAAGGCTACACGAGGATGAATTTATCTTAATTCGAAAGCTACATGAGGATAAATTTATCTTAATTTCAAGGCTTCATTAGAATAAATTTATCTTAATTTCAAGGCTACATGAGGATAAATTTATCCTGATTTCAAGGCTACACGAGGATAAATTTATCTTTATTTCAAGGCTACACGAGGATAAATTTATATTTATTTCAAAGTTAAACAAGGATAGATTTATCTTAATTTCAAGGCTACACAAGGATGAATCTATTTCAATTTCAAAGCTACAAAAGGATTAAATTATCTTAATTTTAAAGCTACACGAGGATAAATTTATCCTAATTTCAAGGCTACACGAGGATAAATTTATCTTAATTTCCAAGCTACATGAGGATAAATTTATCTTTATGTCAAAGCTTCTTTAGGATAAATTTATCCTAATTACAACACTATATGAGGATAAATTTATCCTGATTTCAAGGCTACACGAGGATAAATTTACCTTAATTTCAAGGCTACACGAGGATAAATTTATCTTTATTTCAAGGCTACACGATGATAAATTTATATTAATTTCAAAGTTAAACAAGGATAGATTTATCTTAATTTCAAGGCTACACAAGGATGAATCTATTTCAATTTGAAAGCTACAAAAGGATTCAATTATCTTAATTTTAACGCTACACGAGGATAAATTTATCCTAATTTCAAGGCTACACGAGGATCAATTTATCTTAATTTCAAAGCTTCTTGAGGATTAATTTATCCTAATTAGAACACTACATGAGGATAAATTTATCCTAATTTCAAAGCTACACAAGGATAAATTTATCTAAATTCCAAAGCTACATGAGGATAAATTTATCTTAATTTCAAGACTTCATGAGGATAAATTTATCCTAATTTCAAGGCTACATGAGGATACATTTATTCTAATTTCAAGGCTACACGAGGATAAATTCATCTTAAATTGAAGGCTTAATGAGGATAAATTAATCTTAATTTCAAAGTTAAACAAGGATAAATTTACACAAGGATGAATCTATTTCAATTTCAAGGCTACACGAGAATAAATTTATCGTAATTTCAAGGCTAAAATTACAAAAGGATAAAATTAGCTTAATTTTAAAGCTACACGAGGATAAATTTATCTTAATTTCAAGGCTACACGAGAATAAATTTATCGTAATTTCAAGGCTTAATGAGGATAAATTTACCTTAATTTCAAAGCTACACGAGGATAAATTTACCTAAATTTCAAAGCTACACGCGGATAAATTTATCTTAATTTCAAGGCTTCTTGAGAATAAATTTATACTAATTTCAAGGCTACACGAGGATGAATTTATCTTAATTCCAAAGCTACACGAGGATAAATTTATCTTAATTTCAAGGCTTCTTGAGAATAAATTTATACTAATTTCAAGGCTACACGAGGATGAATTTATCTTAATTCCAAAGCTACAAAAGGATACAATTATCTTAATTTCAAGGCTACATGAGGATAAATTTATCTTAATTTCAAGGCTACACAAGGATAAATTTACCTTAATTTCAAAGCTACATGAGGATAAATTAATATTAATTTCAAGGCTACACAAGGATAAATTTACCTTAATTTCAAAGCTACAAGAGGATAAGTTTACCTTAATTTCAAAGCTACAAGAGGATAAATTTGTCTTATTTTCAAGGCTACACGAGGATAAATTTACCTTAATTTCAAAGCTACACGCGGATAAATTTATCTTATTTTCAAGGCTACACGACAGTAAATTTATCTTGATTTCAAGGCTTCTTGAGGATAAATTTATACTAATTTCAACACTACATAAGGATAAATTTATACTTATTTCAAGGCTACATGAGGATGAATTTATCTTAATTCCAAAGCTACAAAAGGATAAAATTATCTTAATTTCAAGGCTACATGAGGATAAATTTATCTTAATTTCAAGGCTACACAAGGATAAATTTACCTTAATTTCAAAGCTACACGAGGATAAGTTTACCTTAATTTCAAAGCTACACGACGATAAATTTGTCTTATTTTCAAGGCTACACGAGGATAAATTTACCTTAATTTCAAAGCTACACGCGGATAAATTTATCTTATTTTCAAGGCTACGCGAGGATAAATTTATCTTAATTTCAAGGCTTCCTGAGGATAAATTTATACTAATTTCAACACGACATGAGGATAAATTTATATTAATTTCAAGGCTACATGAGGATAAATTTATCCTAATTTCAAGGCTACATGAGGATGAATTTATCTTAATTCCAAAGCTACATGAGGATAAATTTATCTTAATTTCTAGGCTACACAAGGATAAATTTACCTTAATTTCAAAGCTACAAGAGGATAAGTTTACCTTAATTTCAAAGCTACAAGAGGATAAATTTGTCTTATTTTCAAGGCTACACGAGGATAAATTTACCTTAATTTCAAAGCTACACGCGGATAAATTTATCTTATTTTCAAGGCTACACGACAGTAAATTTATCTTGATTTCAAGGCTTCTTGAGGATAAATTTATACTAATTTCAACACTACATAAGGATAAATTTATACTTATTTCAAGGCTACATGAGGATGAATTTATCTTAATTCCAAAGCTACAAAAGGATAAAATTATCTTAATTTCAAGGCTACATGAGGATAAATTTATCTTAATTTCAAGGCTACACAAGGATAAATTTACCTTAATTTCAAAGCTACACGAGGATAAGTTTACCTTAATTTCAAAGCTACACGACGATAAATTTGTCTTATTTTCAAGGCTACACGAGGATAAATTTACCTTAATTTCAAAGCTACACGCGGATAAATTTATCTTATTTTCAAGGCTACGCGAGGATAAATTTATCTTAATTTCAAGGCTTCCTGAGGATAAATTTATACTAATTTCAACACGACATGAGGATAAATTTATATTAATTTCAAGGCTACATGAGGATAAATTTATCCTAATTTCAAGGCTACATGAGGATGAATTTATCTTAATTCCAAAGCTACATGAGGATAAATTTATCTTAATTTCTAGGCTACATGAGGATAAATTTATCTTAATTTCAAAGCTACACGAGGATAAATTTATCTTAATTTCAAGGCTACACGAGGATAAATTTATCTTAATTTCAAGGCAACACGATGATATATTTATTCCAATTTCAACACTACATGAGGATAAATTTATCCTAGTTTCAAGGCTACATGAGGATAAATTTATCCTGGTTTCAAGGCTACATGAGGATATATTTATCTTAATTTCATTGCTACACAAGGATAAATTTATCTTAATTTCAAAGCTACATGAGGATAAATTTATCTTAATTTCAAAGCTTCTTAAGGATAAATTTATCCTAATTACAACACTACATGAGGATAAATTTATCCTAATTTCAAAGCTACACAAGGATAAATTTATCTTAATTCCAAAGCTACATGAGGATAAATTTATCTTAATTTCAAGACTACATGAGGATAAATTTATCATAATTTCAAGACTACATGAGGATACATTTATCCTAATTTCAAGGCTACACGAGGATAAATTCATCTTAAATTGAAGGCTTAATGAGGATAAATTAATCTTAATTTCAAAGTTAAACAAGGATAAATTTACACAAGGATGAATCTATTTCAATTTCAAGGCTACACGAGAATAAATTTATCGTAATTTCAAGGCTAAAATTACAAAAGGATAAAATTAGCTTAATTTTAAAGCTACACGAGGATAAATTTATCTTAATTTCAAGGCTACACGAGAATAAATTTATCGTAATTTCAAGGCTTAATGAGGATAAATTTACCTTAATTTCAAAGCTACACGAGGATAAATTTACCTAAATTTCAAAGCTACACGCGGATAAATTTATCTTAATTTCAAGGCTTCTTGAGAATAAATTTATACTAATTTCAAGGCTACACGAGGATGAATTTATCTTAATTCCAAAGCTACACGAGGATAAATTTATCTTAATTTCAAGGCTTCTTGAGAATAAATTTATACTAATTTCAAGGCTACACGAGGATGAATTTATCTTAATTCCAAAGCTACAAAAGGATAAAATTATCTTAATTTCAAGGCTACATGAGGATAAATTTATCTTAATTTCAAGGCTACACAAGGATAAATTTACCTTAATTTCAAAGCTACATGAGGATAAATTTATATTAATTTCAAGGCTACACAAGGATAAATTTACCTTAATTTCAAAGCTACAAGAGGATAAGTTTACCTTAATTTCAAAGCTACAAGAGGATAAATTTGTCTTATTTTCAAGGCTACACGAGGATAAATTTACCTTAATTTCAAAGCTACACGCGGATAAATTTATCTTATTTTCAAGGCTACACGACAGTAAATTTATCTTGATTTCAAGGCTTCTTGAGGATAAATTTATACTAATTTCAACACTACATAAGGATAAATTTATACTTATTTCAAGGCTACAATGAGGATGAATTTATCTTAATTCCAAAGCTACAAAAGGATAAAATTATCTTAATTTCAAGGCTACATGAGGATAAATTTATCTTAATTTCAAGGCTACACAAGGATAAATTTACCTTAATTTCAAAGCTACACGAGGATAAGTTTACCTTAATTTCAAAGCTACACGACGATAAATTTGTCTTATTTTCAAGGCTACACGAGGATAAATTTACCTTAATTTCAAAGCTACACGCGGATAAATTTATCTTATTTTCAAGGCTACGCGAGGATAAATTTATCTTAATTTCAAGGCTTCCTGAGGATAAATTTATACTAATTTCAACACGACATGAGGATAAATTTATATTAATTTCAAGGCTACATGAGGATAAATTTATCTTAATTTCAAAGCTACACGAGGATAAATTTATCTTAATTTCAAAGCTACACGAGGATAAATTTATCTTAATTTCAAGGCAACACGATGATATATTTATTCCAATTTCAACACTACATGAGGATAAATTTATCCTAGTTTCAAGGCTACATGAAGATAAATTTATCCTGGTTTCAAGGCTACATGAGGATATATTTATCTTAATTTCATTGCTACACAAGGATAAATTTATCTTAATTTCAAAGCTACATGAGGATAAATTTATCTTAATTTCAAAGCTTCTTAAGGATAAATTTATCCTAATTACAACACTACATGAGGATAAATTTATCCTAATTTCTAAGCTACACAAGGATAAATTTATCTTAATTTCAACACGACATGAGGATAAATTTATATTAATTTCAAGGCTACATGAGGATAAATTTATCTTAATTTCAAAGCTACACGAGGATAAATTTATCTTAATTTCAAGGCTACACGAGGATAAATTTATCTTAATTTCAAGGCAACACGATGATATATTTATTCCAATTTCAACACTACATGAGGATAAATTTATCCTAGTTTCAAGGCTACATGAAGATAAATTTATCCTGGTTTCAAGGCTACATGAGGATATATTTATCTTAATTTCATTGCTACACAAGGATAAATTTATCTTAATTTCAAAGCTACATGAGGATAAATTTATCTTAATTTCAAAGCTTCTTAAGGATAAATTTATCCTAATTACAACACTACATGAGGATAAATTTATCCTAATTTCAAAGCTACACAAGGATAAATTTATCTTAATTCCAAAGCTACATGAGGATAAATTTATCTTAATTTCAAGACTACATGAGGATAAATTTATCATAATTTCAAGACTACATGAGGATACATTTATCCTAATTTCAAGGCTACACGAGGATAAATTCATCTTAAATTGAAGGCTTAATGAGGATAAATTAATCTTAATTTCAAAGTTAAACAAGGATAAATTTACACAAGGATGAATCTATTTCAATTTCAAGGCTACACTAGAATAAATTTATCGTAATTTCAAGGCTAAAATTACAAAAGGATAAAATTAGCTTAATTTTAAAGCTACACGAGGATAAATTTATCTTAATTTCAAGGCTACACGAGAATAAATTTATCGTAATTTCAAGGCTTAATGAGGATAAATTTACCTTAATTTCAAAGCTACACGAGGATAAATTTACCTAAATTTCAAAGCTACACGCGGATAAATTTATCTTAATTTCAAGGCTTCTTGAGAATAAATTTATACTAATTTCAAGGCTACACGAGGATGAATTTATCTTAATTCCAAAGCTACAAAAGGATAAAATTATCTTAATTTCAAGGCTACACGAGAATAAATTTATCGTAATTTCAAGGCTTAATGAGGATAAATTTACCTTAATTTCAAAGCTACACGAGGATAAATTTACCTAAATTTCAAAGCTACACGCGGATAAATTTATCTTAATTTCAAGGCTTCTTGAGAATAAATTTATACTAATTTCAAGGCTACACGAGGATGAATTTATCTTAATTCCAAAGCTACACGAGGATAAATTTATCTTAATTTCAAGGCTTCTTGAGAATAAATTTATACTAATTTCAAGGCTACACGAGGATGAATTTATCTTAATTCCAAAGCTACAAAAGGATAAAATTATCTTAATTTCAAGGCTACATGAGGATAAATTTATCTTAATTTCAAGGCTACACAAGGATAAATTTACCTTAATTTCAAAGCTACATGAGGATAAATTTATATTAATTTCAAGGCTACACAAGGATAAATTTACCTTAATTTCAAAGCTACAAGAGGATAAGTTTACCTTAATTTCAAAGCTACAAGAGGATAAATTTGTCTTATTTTCAAGGCTACACGAGGATAAATTTACCTTAATTTCAAAGCTACACGCGGATAAATTTATCTTATTTTCAAGGCTACACGAGGATCAATTTATCTTAATTTCAAAGCTTCTTGAGGATTAATTTATCCTAATTAGAACACTACATGAGGATAAATTTATCCTAATTTCAAAGCTACACAAGGATAAATTTATCTAAATTCCAAAGCTACATGAGGATAAATTTATCTTAATTTCAAGACTTCATGAGGATAAATTTATCCTAATTTCAAGGCTACATGAGGATACATTTATTCTAATTTCAAGGCTACACGAGGATAAATTCATCTTAAATTGAAGGCTTAATGAGGATAAATTAATCTTAATTTCAAAGTTAAACAAGGATAAATTTACACAAGGATGAATCTATTTCAATTTCAAGGCTACACGAGAATAAATTTATCGTAATTTCAAGGCTAAAATTACAAAAGGATAAAATTAGCTTAATTTTAAAGCTACACGAGGATAAATTTATCTTAATTTCAAGGCTACACGAGAATAAATTTATCGTAATTTCAAGGCTTAATGAGGATAAATTTACCTTAATTTCAAAGCTACACGAGGATAAATTTACCTAAATTTCAAAGCTACACGCGGATAAATTTATCTTAATTTCAAGGCTTCTTGAGAATAAATTTATACTAATTTCAAGGCTACACGAGGATGAATTTATCTTAATTCCAAAGCTACACGAGGATAAATTTATCTTAATTTCAAGGCTTCTTGAGAATAAATTTATACTAATTTCAAGGCTACACGAGGATGAATTTATCTTAATTCCAAAGCTACAAAAGGATACAATTATCTTAATTTCAAGGCTACATGAGGATAAATTTATCTTAATTTCAAGGCTACACAAGGATAAATTTACCTTAATTTCAAAGCTACATGAGGATAAATTAATATTAATTTCAAGGCTACACAAGGATAAATTTACCTTAATTTCAAAGCTACAAGAGGATAAGTTTACCTTAATTTCAAAGCTACAAGAGGATAAATTTGTCTTATTTTCAAGGCTACACGAGGATAAATTTACCTTAATTTCAAAGCTACACGCGGATAAATTTATCTTATTTTCAAGGCTACACGACAGTAAATTTATCTTGATTTCAAGGCTTCTTGAGGATAAATTTATACTAATTTCAACACTACATAAGGATAAATTTATACTTATTTCAAGGCTACATGAGGATGAATTTATCTTAATTCCAAAGCTACAAAAGGATAAAATTATCTTAATTTCAAGGCTACATGAGGATAAATTTATCTTAATTTCAAGGCTACACAAGGATAAATTTACCTTAATTTCAAAGCTACACGAGGATAAGTTTACCTTAATTTCAAAGCTACACGACGATAAATTTGTCTTATTTTCAAGGCTACACGAGGATAAATTTACCTTAATTTCAAAGCTACACGCGGATAAATTTATCTTATTTTCAAGGCTACGCGAGGATAAATTTATCTTAATTTCAAGGCTTCCTGAGGATAAATTTATACTAATTTCAACACGACATGAGGATAAATTTATATTAATTTCAAGGCTACATGAGGATAAATTTATCCTAATTTCAAGGCTACATGAGGATGAATTTATCTTAATTCCAAAGCTACATGAGGATAAATTTATCTTAATTTCTAGGCTACATGAGGATAAATTTATCTTAATTTCAAAGCTACACGAGGATAAATTTATCTTAATTTCAAGGCTACACGAGGATAAATTTATCTTAATTTCAAGGCAACACGATGATATATTTATTCCAATTTCAACACTACATGAGGATAAATTTATCCTAGTTTCAAGGCTACATGAGGATAAATTTATCCTGGTTTCAAGGCTACATGAGGATATATTTATCTTAATTTCATTGCTACACAAGGATAAATTTATCTTAATTTCAAAGCTACATGAGGATAAATTTATCTTAATTTCAAAGCTTCTTAAGGATAAATTTATCCTAATTACAACACTACATGAGGATAAATTTATCCTAATTTCAAAGCTACACAAGGATAAATTTATCTTAATTCCAAAGCTACATGAGGATAAATTTATCTTAATTTCAAGACTACATGAGGATAAATTTATCATAATTTCAAGACTACATGAGGATACATTTATCCTAATTTCAAGGCTACACGAGGATAAATTCATCTTAAATTGAAGGCTTAATGAGGATAAATTAATCTTAATTTCAAAGTTAAACAAGGATAAATTTACACAAGGATGAATCTATTTCAATTTCAAGGCTACACGAGAATAAATTTATCGTAATTTCAAGGCTAAAATTACAAAAGGATAAAATTAGCTTAATTTTAAAGCTACACGAGGATAAATTTATCTTAATTTCAAGGCTACACGAGAATAAATTTATCGTAATTTCAAGGCTTAATGAGGATAAATTTACCTTAATTTCAAAGCTACACGAGGATAAATTTACCTAAATTTCAAAGCTACACGCGGATAAATTTATCTTAATTTCAAGGCTTCTTGAGAATAAATTTATACTAATTTCAAGGCTACACGAGGATGAATTTATCTTAATTCCAAAGCTACAAAAGGATAAAATTATCTTAATTTCAAGGCTACACGAGAATAAATTTATCGTAATTTCAAGGCTTAATGAGGATAAATTTACCTTAATTTCAAAGCTACACGAGGATAAATTTACCTAAATTTCAAAGCTACACGCGGATAAATTTATCTTAATTTCAAGGCTTCTTGAGAATAAATTTATACTAATTTCAAGGCTACACGAGGATGAATTTATCTTAATTCCAAAGCTACACGAGGATAAATTTATCTTAATTTCAAGGCTTCTTGAGAATAAATTTATACTAATTTCAAGGCTACACGAGGATGAATTTATCTTAATTCCAAAGCTACAAAAGGATAAAATTATCTTAATTTCAAGGCTACATGAGGATAAATTTATCTTAATTTCAAGGCTACACAAGGATAAATTTACCTTAATTTCAAAGCTACATGAGGATAAATTTATATTAATTTCAAGGCTACACAAGGATAAATTTACCTTAATTTCAAAGCTACAAGAGGATAAGTTTACCTTAATTTCAAAGCTACAAGAGGATAAATTTGTCTTATTTTCAAGGCTACACGAGGATAAATTTACCTTAATTTCAAAGCTACACGCGGATAAATTTATCTTATTTTCAAGGCTACACGAGGATCAATTTATCTTAATTTCAAAGCTTCTTGAGGATTAATTTATCCTAATTAGAACACTACATGAGGATAAATTTATCCTAATTTCAAAGCTACACAAGGATAAATTTATCTAAATTCCAAAGCTACATGAGGATAAATTTATCTTAATTTCAAGACTTCATGAGGATAAATTTATCCTAATTTCAAGGCTACATGAGGATACATTTATTCTAATTTCAAGGCTACACGAGGATAAATTCATCTTAAATTGAAGGCTTAATGAGGATAAATTAATCTTAATTTCAAAGTTAAACAAGGATAAATTTACACAAGGATGAATCTATTTCAATTTCAAGGCTACACGAGAATAAATTTATCGTAATTTCAAGGCTAAAATTACAAAAGGATAAAATTAGCTTAATTTTAAAGCTACACGAGGATAAATTTATCTTAATTTCAAGGCTACACGAGAATAAATTTATCGTAATTTCAAGGCTTAATGAGGATAAATTTACCTTAATTTCAAAGCTACACGAGGATAAATTTACCTAAATTTCAAAGCTACACGCGGATAAATTTATCTTAATTTCAAGGCTTCTTGAGAATAAATTTATACTAATTTCAAGGCTACACGAGGATGAATTTATCTTAATTCCAAAGCTACACGAGGATAAATTTATCTTAATTTCAAGGCTTCTTGAGAATAAATTTATACTAATTTCAAGGCTACACGAGGATGAATTTATCTTAATTCCAAAGCTACAAAAGGATACAATTATCTTAATTTCAAGGCTACATGAGGATAAATTTATCTTAATTTCAAGGCTACACAAGGATAAATTTACCTTAATTTCAAAGCTACATGAGGATAAATTAATATTAATTTCAAGGCTACACAAGGATAAATTTACCTTAATTTCAAAGCTACAAGAGGATAAGTTTACCTTAATTTCAAAGCTACAAGAGGATAAATTTGTCTTATTTTCAAGGCTACACGAGGATAAATTTACCTTAATTTCAAAGCTACACGCGGATAAATTTATCTTATTTTCAAGGCTACACGACAGTAAATTTATCTTGATTTCAAGGCTTCTTGAGGATAAATTTATACTAATTTCAACACTACATAAGGATAAATTTATACTTATTTCAAGGCTACATGAGGATGAATTTATCTTAATTCCAAAGCTACAAAAGGATAAAATTATCTTAATTTCAAGGCTACATGAGGATAAATTTATCTTAATTTCAAGGCTACACAAGGATAAATTTACCTTAATTTCAAAGCTACACGAGGATAAGTTTACCTTAATTTCAAAGCTACACGACGATAAATTTGTCTTATTTTCAAGGCTACACGAGGATAAATTTACCTTAATTTCAAAGCTACACGCGGATAAATTTATCTTATTTTCAAGGCTACGCGAGGATAAATTTATCTTAATTTCAAGGCTTCCTGAGGATAAATTTATACTAATTTCAACACGACATGAGGATAAATTTATATTAATTTCAAGGCTACATGAGGATAAATTTATCCTAATTTCAAGGCTACATGAGGATGAATTTATCTTAATTCCAAAGCTACATGAGGATAAATTTATCTTAATTTCTAGGCTACATGAGGATAAATTTATCTTAATTTCAAAGCTACACGAGGATAAATTTATCTTAATTTCAAGGCTACACGAGGATAAATTTATCTTAATTTCAAGGCAACACGATGATATATTTATTCCAATTTCAACACTACATGAGGATAAATTTATCCTAGTTTCAAGGCTACATGAGGATAAATTTATCCTGGTTTCAAGGCTACATGAGGATATATTTATCTTAATTTCATTGCTACACAAGGATAAATTTATCTTAATTTCAAAGCTACATGAGGATAAATTTATCTTAATTTCAAAGCTTCTTAAGGATAAATTTATCCTAATTACAACACTACATGAGGATAAATTTATCCTAATTTCAAAGCTACACAAGGATAAATTTATCTTAATTCCAAAGCTACATGAGGATAAATTTATCTTAATTTCAAGACTACATGAGGATAAATTTATCATAATTTCAAGACTACATGAGGATACATTTATCCTAATTTCAAGGCTACACGAGGATAAATTCATCTTAAATTGAAGGCTTAATGAGGATAAATTAATCTTAATTTCAAAGTTAAACAAGGATAAATTTACACAAGGATGAATCTATTTCAATTTCAAGGCTACACGAGAATAAATTTATCGTAATTTCAAGGCTAAAATTACAAAAGGATAAAATTAGCTTAATTTTAAAGCTACACGAGGATAAATTTATCTTAATTTCAAGGCTACACGAGAATAAATTTATCGTAATTTCAAGGCTTAATGAGGATAAATTTACCTTAATTTCAAAGCTACACGAGGATAAATTTACCTAAATTTCAAAGCTACACGCGGATAAATTTATCTTAATTTCAAGGCTTCTTGAGAATAAATTTATACTAATTTCAAGGCTACACGAGGATGAATTTATCTTAATTCCAAAGCTACACGAGGATAAATTTATCTTAATTTCAAGGCTTCTTGAGAATAAATTTATACTAATTTCAAGGCTACACGAGGATGAATTTATCTTAATTCCAAAGCTACAAAAGGATAAAATTATCTTAATTTCAAGGCTACATGAGGATAAATTTATCTTAATTTCAAGGCTACACAAGGATAAATTTACCTTAATTTCAAAGCTACATGAGGATAAATTTATATTAATTTCAAGGCTACACAAGGATAAATTTACCTTAATTTCAAAGCTACAAGAGGATAAGTTTACCTTAATTTCTAAGCTACAAGAGGATAAATTTGTCTTATTTTCAAGGCTACACGAGGATAAATTTACCTTAATTTCAAAGCTACACGCGGATAAATTTATCTTATTTTCAAGGCTACACGACAGTAAATTTATCTTGATTTCAAGGCTTCTTGAGGATAAATTTATACTAATTTCAACACTACATAAGGATAAATTTATACTTATTTCAAGGCTACATGAGGATGAATTTATCTTAATTCCAAAGCTACAAAAGGATAAAATTATCTTAATTTCAAGGCTACATGAGGATAAATTTATCTTAATTTCAAGGCTACACAAGGATAAATTTACCTTAATTTCAAAGCTACACGAGGATAAGTTTACCTTAATTTCAAAGCTACACGACGATAAATTTGTCTTATTTTCAAGGCTACACGAGGATAAATTTACCTTAATTTCAAAGCTACACGCGGATAAATTTATCTTATTTTCAAGGCTACGCGAGGATAAATTTATCTTAATTTCAAGGCTTCCTGAGGATAAATTTATACTAATTTCAACACGACATGAGGATAAATTTATATTAATTTCAAGGCTACATGAGGATAAATTTATCTTAATTTCAAAGCTACACGAGGATAAATTTATCTTAATTTCAAGGCTACACGAGGATAAATTTATCTTAATTTCAAGGCAACACGATGATATATTTATTCCAATTTCAACACTACATGAGGATAAATTTATCCTAGTTTCAAGGCTACATGAAGATAAATTTATCCTGGTTTCAAGGCTACATGAGGATATATTTATCTTAATTTCATTGCTACACAAGGATAAATTTATCTTAATTTCAAAGCTACATGAGGATAAATTTATCTTAATTTCAAAGCTTCTTAAGGATAAATTTATCCTAATTACAACACTACATGAGGATAAATTTATCCTAATTTCAAAGCTACACAAGGATAAATTTATCTTAATTCCAAAGCTACATGAGGATAAATTTATCTTAATTTCAAGACTACATGAGGATAAATTTATCATAATTTCAAGACTACATGAGGATACATTTATCCTAATTTCAAGGCTACACGAGGATAAATTCATCTTAAATTGAAGGCTTAATGAGGATAAATTAATCTTAATTTCAAAGTTAAACAAGGATAAATTTACACAAGGATGAATCTATTTCAATTTCAAGGCTACACTAGAATAAATTTATCGTAATTTCAAGGCTAAAATTACAAAAGGATAAAATTAGCTTAATTTTAAAGCTACACGAGGATAAATTTATCTTAATTTCAAGGCTACACGAGAATAAATTTATCGTAATTTCAAGGCTTAATGAGGACAAATTTACCTTAATTTCAAAGCTACACGAGGATAAATTTACCTAAATTTCAAAGCTACACGCGGATAAATTTATCTTAATTTCAAGGCTTCTTGAGAATAAATTTATACTAATTTCAAGGCTACACGAGGATGAATTTATCTTAATTCCAAAGCTACAAAAGGATAAAATTATCTTAATTTCAAGGCTACACGAGAATAAATTTATCGTAATTTCAAGGCTTAATGAGGACAAATTTACCTTAATTCCAAAGCTACAAAAGGATAAAATTATCTTAATTTCAAGGCTACATGAGGATAAATTTATCTTAATTTCAAGGCTACACAAGGATAAATTTACCTTAATTTCAAAGCTACATGAGGATAAATTTATATTAATTTCAAGGCTACACAAGGATAAATTTACCTTAATTTCAAAGCTACAAGAGGATAAGTTTACCTTAATTTCAAAGCTACAAGAGGATAAATTTGTCTTATTTTCAAGGCTACACGAGGATAAATTTACCTTAATTTCAAAGCTACACGCGGATAAATTTATCTTATTTTCAAGGCTACACGAGGATCAATTTATCTTAATTTCAAAGCTTCTTGAGGATTAATTTATCCTAATTAGAACACTACATGAGGATAAATTTATCCTAATTTCAAAGCTACACAAGGATAAATTTATCTAAATTCCAAAGCTACATGAGGATAAATTTATCTTAATTTCAAGACTTCATGAGGATAAATTTATCCTAATTTCAAGGCTACATGAGGATACATTTATTCTAATTTCAAGGCTACACGAGGATAAATTCATCTTAAATTGAAGGCTTAATGAGGATAAATTAATCTTAATTTCAAAGTTAAACAAGGATAAATTTACACAAGGATGAATCTATTTCAATTTCAAGGCTACACGAGAATAAATTTATCGTAATTTCAAGGCTAAAATTACAAAAGGATAAAATTAGCTTAATTTTAAAGCTACACGAGGATAAATTTATCTTAATTTCAAGGCTACACGAGAATAAATTTATCGTAATTTCAAGGCTTAATGAGGATAAATTTACCTTAATTTCAAAGCTACACGAGGATAAATTTACCTAAATTTCAAAGCTACACGCGGATAAATTTATCTTAATTTCAAGGCTTCTTGAGAATAAATTTATACTAATTTCAAGGCTACACGAGGATGAATTTATCTTAATTCCAAAGCTACACGAGGATAAATTTATCTTAATTTCAAGGCTTCTTGAGAATAAATTTATACTAATTTCAAGGCTACACGAGGATGAATTTATCTTAATTCCAAAGCTACAAAAGGATACAATTATCTTAATTTCAAGGCTACATTAGGATAAATTTATCTTAATTTCAAGGCTACACAAGGATAAATTTACCTTAATTTCAAAGCTACATGAGGATAAATTAATATTAATTTCAAGGCTACACAAGGATAAATTTACCTTAATTTCAAAGCTACAAGAGGATAAGTTTACCTTAATTTCAAAGCTACAAGAGGATAAATTTGTCTTATTTTCAAGGCTACACGAGGATAAATTTACCTTAATTTCAAAGCTACACGCGGATAAATTTATCTTATTTTCAAGGCTACACGACAGTAAATTTATCTTGATTTCAAGGCTTCTTGAGGATAAATTTATACTAATTTCAACACTACATAAGGATAAATTTATACTTATTTCAAGGCTACATGAGGATGAATTTATCTTAATTCCAAAGCTACAAAAGGATAAAATTATCTTAATTTCAAGGCTACATGAGGATAAATTTATCTTAATTTCAAGGCTACACAAGGATAAATTTACCTTAATTTCAAAGCTACACGAGGATAAGTTTACCTTAATTTCAAAGCTACACGACGATAAATTTGTCTTATTTTCAAGGCTACACGAGGATAAATTTACCTTAATTTCAAAGCTACACGCGGATAAATTTATCTTATTTTCAAGGCTACGCGAGGATAAATTTATCTTAATTTCAAGGCTTCCTGAGGATAAATTTATACTAATTTCAACACGACATGAGGATAAATTTATATTAATTTCAAGGCTACATGAGGATAAATTTATCCTAATTTCAAGGCTACATGAGGATGAATTTATCTTAATTCCAAAGCTACATGAGGATAAATTTATCTTAATTTCTAGGCTACATGAGGATAAATTTATCTTAATTTCAAAGCTACACGAGGATAAATTTATCTTAATTTCAAGGCTACACGAGGATAAATTTATCTTAATTTCAAGGCAACACGATGATATATTTATTCCAATTTCAACACTACATGAGGATAAATTTATCCTAGTTTCAAGGCTACATGAGGATAAATTTATCCTGGTTTCAAGGCTACATGAGGATATATTTATCTTAATTTCATTGCTACACAAGGATAAATTTATCTTAATTTCAAAGCTACATGAGGATAAATTTATCTTAATTTCAAAGCTTCTTAAGGATAAATTTATCCTAATTACAACACTACATGAGGATAAATTTATCCTAATTTCAAAGCTACACAAGGATAAATTTATCTTAATTCCAAAGCTACATGAGGATAAATTTATCTTAATTTCAAGACTACATGAGGATAAATTTATCATAATTTCAAGACTACATGAGGATACATTTATCCTAATTTCAAGGCTACACGAGGATAAATTCATCTTAAATTGAAGGCTTAATGAGGATAAATTAATCTTAATTTCAAAGTTAAACAAGGATAAATTTACACAAGGATGAATCTATTTCAATTTCAAGGCTACACGAGAATAAATTTATCGTAATTTCAAGGCTAAAATTACAAAAGGATAAAATTAGCTTAATTTTAAAGCTACACGAGGATAAATTTATCTTAATTTCAAGGCTACACGAGAATAAATTTATCGTAATTTCAAGGCTTAATGAGGATAAATTTACCTTAATTTCAAAGCTACACGAGGATAAATTTACCTAAATTTCAAAGCTACACGCGGATAAATTTATCTTAATTTCAAGGCTTCTTGAGAATAAATTTATACTAATTTCAAGGCTACACGAGGATGAATTTATCTTAATTCCAAAGCTACAAAAGGATAAAATTATCTTAATTTCAAGGCTACACGAGAATAAATTTATCGTAATTTCAAGGCTTAATGAGGATAAATTTACCTTAATTTCAAAGCTACACGAGGATAAATTTACCTAAATTTCAAAGCTACACGCGGATAAATTTATCTTAATTTCAAGGCTTCTTGAGAATAAATTTATACTAATTTCAAGGCTACACGAGGATGAATTTATCTTAATTCCAAAGCTACACGAGGATAAATTTATCTTAATTTCAAGGCTTCTTGAGAATAAATTTATACTAATTTCAAGGCTACACGAGGATGAATTTATCTTAATTCCAAAGCTACAAAAGGATAAAATTATCTTAATTTCAAGGCTACATGAGGATAAATTTATCTTAATTTCAAGGCTACACAAGGATAAATTTACCTTAATTTCAAAGCTACATGAGGATAAATTTATATTAATTTCAAGGCTACACAAGGATAAATTTACCTTAATTTCAAAGCTACAAGAGGATAAGTTTACCTTAATTTCAAAGCTACAAGAGGATAAATTTGTCTTATTTTCAAGGCTACACGAGGATAAATTTACCTTAATTTCAAAGCTACACGCGGATAAATTTATCTTATTTTCAAGGCTACACGAGGATCAATTTATCTTAATTTCAAAGCTTCTTGAGGATTAATTTATCCTAATTAGAACACTACATGAGGATAAATTTATCCTAATTTCAAAGCTACACAAGGATAAATTTATCTAAATTCCAAAGCTACATGAGGATAAATTTATCTTAATTTCAAGACTTCATGAGGATAAATTTATCCTAATTTCAAGGCTACATGAGGATACATTTATTCTAATTTCAAGGCTACACGAGGATAAATTCATCTTAAATTGAAGGCTTAATGAGGATAAATTAATCTTAATTTCAAAGTTAAACAAGGATAAATTTACACAAGGATGAATCTATTTCAATTTCAAGGCTACACGAGAATAAATTTATCGTAATTTCAAGGCTAAAATTACAAAAGGATAAAATTAGCTTAATTTTAAAGCTACACGAGGATAAATTTATCTTAATTTCAAGGCTACACGAGAATAAATTTATCGTAATTTCAAGGCTTAATGAGGATAAATTTACCTTAATTTCAAAGCTACACGAGGATAAATTTACCTAAATTTCAAAGCTACACGCGGATAAATTTATCTTAATTTCAAGGCTTCTTGAGAATAAATTTATACTAATTTCAAGGCTACACGAGGATGAATTTATCTTAATTCCAAAGCTACACGAGGATAAATTTATCTTAATTTCAAGGCTTCTTGAGAATAAATTTATACTAATTTCAAGGCTACACGAGGATGAATTTATCTTAATTCCAAAGCTACAAAAGGATACAATTATCTTAATTTCAAGGCTACATGAGGATAAATTTATCTTAATTTCAAGGCTACACAAGGATAAATTTACCTTAATTTCAAAGCTACATGAGGATAAATTAATATTAATTTCAAGGCTACACAAGGATAAATTTACCTTAATTTCAAAGCTACAAGAGGATAAGTTTACCTTAATTTCAAAGCTACAAGAGGATAAATTTGTCTTATTTTCAAGGCTACACGAGGATAAATTTACCTTAATTTCAAAGCTACACGCGGATAAATTTATCTTATTTTCAAGGCTACACGACAGTAAATTTATCTTGATTTCAAGGCTTCTTGAGGATAAATTTATACTAATTTCAACACTACATAAGGATAAATTTATACTTATTTCAAGGCTACATGAGGATGAATTTATCTTAATTCCAAAGCTACAAAAGGATAAAATTATCTTAATTTCAAGGCTACATGAGGATAAATTTATCTTAATTTCAAGGCTACACAAGGATAAATTTACCTTAATTTCAAAGCTACACGAGGATAAGTTTACCTTAATTTCAAAGCTACACGACGATAAATTTGTCTTATTTTCAAGGCTACACGAGGATAAATTTACCTTAATTTCAAAGCTACACGCGGATAAATTTATCTTATTTTCAAGGCTACGCGAGGATAAATTTATCTTAATTTCAAGGCTTCCTGAGGATAAATTTATACTAATTTCAACACGACATGAGGATAAATTTATATTAATTTCAAGGCTACATGAGGATAAATTTATCCTAATTTCAAGGCTACATGAGGATGAATTTATCTTAATTCCAAAGCTACATGAGGATAAATTTATCTTAATTTCTAGGCTACATGAGGATAAATTTATCTTAATTTCAAAGCTACACGAGGATAAATTTATCTTAATTTCAAGGCTACACGAGGATAAATTTATCTTAATTTCAAGGCAACACGATGATATATTTATTCCAATTTCAACACTACATGAGGATAAATTTATCCTAGTTTCAAGGCTACATGAGGATAAATTTATCCTGGTTTCAAGGCTACATGAGGATATATTTATCTTAATTTCATTGCTACACAAGGATAAATTTATCTTAATTTCAAAGCTACATGAGGATAAATTTATCTTAATTTCAAAGCTTCTTAAGGATAAATTTATCCTAATTACAACACTACATGAGGATAAATTTATCCTAATTTCAAAGCTACACAAGGATAAATTTATCTTAATTCCAAAGCTACATGAGGATAAATTTATCTTAATTTCAAGACTACATGAGGATAAATTTATCATAATTTCAAGACTACATGAGGATACATTTATCCTAATTTCAAGGCTACACGAGGATAAATTCATCTTAAATTGAAGGCTTAATGAGGATAAATTAATCTTAATTTCAAAGTTAAACAAGGATAAATTTACACAAGGATGAATCTATTTCAATTTCAAGGCTACACGAGAATAAATTTATCGTAATTTCAAGGCTAAAATTACAAAAGGATAAAATTAGCTTAATTTTAAAGCTACACGAGGATAAATTTATCTTAATTTCAAGGCTACACGAGAATAAATTTATCGTAATTTCAAGGCTTAATGAGGATAAATTTACCTTAATTTCAAAGCTACACGAGGATAAATTTACCTAAATTTCAAAGCTACACGCGGATAAATTTATCTTAATTTCAAGGCTTCTTGAGAATAAATTTATACTAATTTCAAGGCTACACGAGGATGAATTTATCTTAATTCCAAAGCTACACGAGGATAAATTTATCTTAATTTCAAGGCTTCTTGAGAATAAATTTATACTAATTTCAAGGCTACACGAGGATGAATTTATCTTAATTCCAAAGCTACAAAAGGATAAAATTATCTTAATTTCAAGGCTACATGAGGATAAATTTATCTTAATTTCAAGGCTACACAAGGATAAATTTACCTTAATTTCAAAGCTACATGAGGATAAATTTATATTAATTTCAAGGCTACACAAGGATAAATTTACCTTAATTTCAAAGCTACAAGAGGATAAGTTTACCTTAATTTCTAAGCTACAAGAGGATAAATTTGTCTTATTTTCAAGGCTACACGAGGATAAATTTACCTTAATTTCAAAGCTACACGCGGATAAATTTATCTTATTTTCAAGGCTACACGACAGTAAATTTATCTTGATTTCAAGGCTTCTTGAGGATAAATTTATACTAATTTCAACACTACATAAGGATAAATTTATACTTATTTCAAGGCTACATGAGGATGAATTTATCTTAATTCCAAAGCTACAAAAGGATAAAATTATCTTAATTTCAAGGCTACATGAGGATAAATTTATCTTAATTTCAAGGCTACACAAGGATAAATTTACCTTAATTTCAAAGCTACACGAGGATAAGTTTACCTTAATTTCAAAGCTACACGACGATAAATTTGTCTTATTTTCAAGGCTACACGAGGATAAATTTACCTTAATTTCAAAGCTACACGCGGATAAATTTATCTTATTTTCAAGGCTACGCGAGGATAAATTTATCTTAATTTCAAGGCTTCCTGAGGATAAATTTATACTAATTTCAACACGACATGAGGATAAATTTATATTAATTTCAAGGCTACATGAGGATAAATTTATCTTAATTTCAAAGCTACACGAGGATAAATTTATCTTAATTTCAAGGCTACACGAGGATAAATTTATCTTAATTTCAAGGCAACACGATGATATATTTATTCCAATTTCAACACTACATGAGGATAAATTTATCCTAGTTTCAAGGCTACATGAAGATAAATTTATCCTGGTTTCAAGGCTACATGAGGATATATTTATCTTAATTTCATTGCTACACAAGGATAAATTTATCTTAATTTCAAAGCTACATGAGGATAAATTTATCTTAATTTCAAAGCTTCTTAAGGATAAATTTATCCTAATTACAACACTACATGAGGATAAATTTATCCTAATTTCAAAGCTACACAAGGATAAATTTATCTTAATTCCAAAGCTACATGAGGATAAATTTATCTTAATTTCAAGACTACATGAGGATAAATTTATCATAATTTCAAGACTACATGAGGATACATTTATCCTAATTTCAAGGCTACACGAGGATAAATTCATCTTAAATTGAAGGCTTAATGAGGATAAATTAATCTTAATTTCAAAGTTAAACAAGGATAAATTTACACAAGGATGAATCTATTTCAATTTCAAGGCTACACTAGAATAAATTTATCGTAATTTCAAGGCTAAAATTACAAAAGGATAAAATTAGCTTAATTTTAAAGCTACACGAGGATAAATTTATCTTAATTTCAAGGCTACACGAGAATAAATTTATCGTAATTTCAAGGCTTAATGAGGACAAATTTACCTTAATTTCAAAGCTACACGAGGATAAATTTACCTAAATTTCAAAGCTACACGCGGATAAATTTATCTTAATTTCAAGGCTTCTTGAGAATAAATTTATACTAATTTCAAGGCTACACGAGGATGAATTTATCTTAATTCCAAAGCTACAAAAGGATAAAATTATCTTAATTTCAAGGCTACACGAGAATAAATTTATCGTAATTTCAAGGCTTAATGAGGATAAATTTACCTTAATTTCAAAGCTACACGAGGATAAATTTACCTAAATTTCAAAGCTAACGCGGATAAATTTATCTTAATTTCAAGGCTTCTTGAGAATAAATTTATACTAATTTCAAGGCTACACGAGGATGAATTTATCTTAATTCCAAAGCTACACGAGGATAAATTTATCTTAATTTCAAGGCTTCTTGAGAATAAATTTATACTAATTTCAAGGCTACACGAGGATGAATTTATCTTAATTCCAAAGCTACAAAAGGATAAAATTATCTTAATTTCAAGGCTACATGAGGATAAATTTATCTTAATTTCAAGGCTACACAAGGATAAATTTACCTTAATTTCAAAGCTACATGAGGATAAATTTATATTAATTTCAAGGCTACACAAGGATAAATTTACCTTAATTTCAAAGCTACAAGAGGATAAGTTTACCTTAATTTCAAAGCTACAAGAGGATAAATTTGTCTTATTTTCAAGGCTACACGAGGATAAATTTACCTTAATTTCAAAGCTACACGCGGATAAATTTATCTTATTTTCAAGGCTACACGACAGTAAATTTATCTTGATTTCAAGGCTTCTTGAGGATAAATTTATACTAATTTCAACACTACATAAGGATAAATTTATACTTATTTCAAGGCTACATGAGGATGAATTTATCTTAATTCCAAAGCTACAAAAGGATAAAATTATCTTAATTTCAAGGCTACATGAGGATAAATTTATCTTAATTTCAAGGCTACACTAGAATAAATTTATCGTAATTTCAAGGCTAAAATTACAAAAGGATAAAATTAGCTTAATTTTAAAGCTACACGAGGATAAATTTATCTTAATTTCAAGGCTACACGAGAATAAATTTATCGTAATTTCAAGGCTTAATGAGGACAAATTTACCTTAATTTCAAAGCTACACGAGGATAAATTTACCTAAATTTCAAAGCTACACGCGGATAAATTTATCTTAATTTCAAGGCTTCTTGAGAATAAATTTATACTAATTTCAAGGCTACACGAGGATGAATTTATCTTAATTCCAAAGCTACAAAAGGATAAAATTATCTTAATTTCAAGGCTACACGAGAATAAATTTATCGTAATTTCAAGGCTTAATGAGGATAAATTTACCTTAATTTCAAAGCTACACGAGGATAAATTTACCTAAATTTCAAAGCTAACGCGGATAAATTTATCTTAATTTCAAGGCTTCTTGAGAATAAATTTATACTAATTTCAAGGCTACACGAGGATGAATTTATCTTAATTCCAAAGCTACACGAGGATAAATTTATCTTAATTTCAAGGCTTCTTGAGAATAAATTTATACTAATTTCAAGGCTACACGAGGATGAATTTATCTTAATTCCAAAGCTACAAAAGGATAAAATTATCTTAATTTCAAGGCTACATGAGGATAAATTTATCTTAATTTCAAGGCTACACAAGGATAAATTTACCTTAATTTCAAAGCTACATGAGGATAAATTTATATTAATTTCAAGGCTACACAAGGATAAATTTACCTTAATTTCAAAGCTACAAGAGGATAAGTTTACCTTAATTTCAAAGCTACAAGAGGATAAATTTGTCTTATTTTCAAGGCTACACGAGGATAAATTTACCTTAATTTCAAAGCTACACGCGGATAAATTTATCTTATTTTCAAGGCTACACGACAGTAAATTTATCTTGATTTCAAGGCTTCTTGAGGATAAATTTATACTAATTTCAACACTACATAAGGATAAATTTATACTTATTTCAAGGCTACATGAGGATGAATTTATCTTAATTCCAAAGCTACAAAAGGATAAAATTATCTTAATTTCAAGGCTACATGAGGATAAATTTATCTTAATTTCAAGGCTACACAAGGATAAATTTACCTTAATTTCAAAGCTACACGAGGATAAGTTTACCTTAATTTCAAAGCTACACGACGATAAATTTGTCTTATTTTCAAGGCTACACGAGGATAAATTTACCTTAATTTCAAAGCTACACGCGGATAAATTTATCTTATTTTCAAGGCTACGCGAGGATAAATTTATCTTAATTTCAAGGCTTCCTGAGGATAAATTTATACTAATTTCAACACGACATGAGGATAAATTTATATTAATTTCAAGGCTACATGAGGATAAATTTATCCTAATTTCAAGGCTACATGAGGATGAATTTATCTTAATTCCAAAGCTACATGAGGATAAATTTATCTTAATTTCTAGGCTACATGAGGATAAATTTATCTTAATTTCAAAGCTACACGAGGATAAATTTATCTTAATTTCAAGGCTACACGAGGATAAATTTATCTTAATTTCAAGGCAACACGATGATATATTTATTCCAATTTCAACACTACATGAGGATAAATTTATCCTAGTTTCAAGGCTACATGAGGATAAATTTATCCTGGTTTCAAGGCTACATGAGGATATATTTATCTTAATTTCATTGCTACACAAGGATAAATTTATCTTAATTTCAAAGCTACATGAGGATAAATTTATCTTAATTTCAAAGCTTCTTAAGGATAAATTTATCCTAATTACAACACTACCTGAGGATAAATTTATCCTAATTTCAAAGCTACACAAGGATAAATTTATCTTAATTCCAAAGCTACATGAGGATAAATTTATCTTAATTTCAAGACTACATGAGGATAAATTTATCATAATTTCAAGACTACATGAGGATACATTTATCCTAATTTCAAGGCTACACGAGGATAAATTCATCTTAAATTGAAGGCTTAATGAGGATAAATTAATCTTAATTTCAAAGTTAAACAAGGATAAATTTACACAAGGATGAATCTATTTCAATTTCAAGGCTACACGAGAATAAATTTATCGTAATTTCAAGGCTAAAATTACAAAAGGATAAAATTAGCTTAATTTTAAAGCTACACGAGGATAAATTTATCTTAATTTCAAGGCTACACGAGAATAAATTTATCGTAATTTCAAGGCTTAATGAGGATAAATTTACCTTAATTTCAAAGCTACACGAGGATAAATTTACCTAAATTTCAAAGCTACACGCGGATAAATTTATCTTAATTTCAAGGCTTCTTGAGAATAAATTTATACTAATTTCAAGGCTACACGAGGATGAATTTATCTTAATTCCAAAGCTACACGAGGATAAATTTATCTTAATTTCAAGGCTTCTTGAGAATAAATTTATACTAATTTCAAGGCTACACGAGGATGAATTTATCTTAATTCCAAAGCTACAAAAGGATAAAATTATCTTAATTTCAAGGCTACATGAGGATAAATTTATCTTAATTTCAAGGCTACACAAGGATAAATTTACCTTAATTTCAAAGCTACATGAGGATAAATTTATATTAATTTCAAGGCTACACAAGGATAAATTTACCTTAATTTCAAAGCTACAAGAGGATAAGTTTACCTTAATTTCAAAGCTACAAGAGGATAAATTTGTCTTATTTTCAAGGCTACACGAGGATAAATTTACCTTAATTTCAAAGCTACACGCGGATAAATTTATCTTATTTTCAAGGCTACACGACAGTAAATTTATCTTGATTTCAAGGCTTCTTGAGGATAAATTTATACTAATTTCAACACTACATAAGGATAAATTTATACTTATTTCAAGGCTACATGAGGATGAATTTATCTTAATTCCAAAGCTACAAAAGGATAAAATTATCTTAATTTCAAGGCTACATGAGGATAAATTTATCTTAATTTCAAGGCTACACAAGGATAAATTTACCTTAATTTCAAAGCTACACGAGGATAAGTTTACCTTAATTTCAAAGCTACACGACGATAAATTTGTCTTATTTTCAAGGCTACACGAGGATAAATTTACCTTAATTTCAAAGCTACACGCGGATAAATTTATCTTATTTTCAAGGCTACGCGAGGATAAATTTATCTTAATTTCAAGGCTTCCTGAGGATAAATTTATACTAATTTCAACACGACATGAGGATAAATTTATATTAATTTCAAGGCTACATGAGGATAAATTTATCTTAATTTCAAAGCTACACGAGGATAAATTTATCTTAATTTCAAGGCTACACGAGGATAAATTTATCTTAATTTCAAGGCAACACGATGATATATTTATTCCAATTTCAACACTACATGAGGATAAATTTATCCTAGTTTCAAGGCTACATGAAGATAAATTTATCCTGGTTTCAAGGCTACATGAGGATATATTTATCTTAATTTCATTGCTACACAAGGATAAATTTATCTTAATTTCAAAGCTACATGAGGATAAATTTATCTTAATTTCAAAGCTTCTTAAGGATAAATTTATCCTAATTACAACACTACATGAGGATAAATTTATCCTAATTTCAAAGCTACACAAGGATAAATTTATCTTAATTCCAAAGCTACATGAGGATAAATTTATCTTAATTTCAAGACTACATGAGGATAAATTTATCATAATTTCAAGACTACATGAGGATACATTTATCCTAATTTCAAGGCTACACGAGGATAAATTCATCTTAAATTGAAGGCTTAATGAGGATAAATTAATCTTAATTTCAAAGTTAAACAAGGATAAATTTACACAAGGATGAATCTATTTCAATTTCAAGGCTACACTAGAATAAATTTATCGTAATTTCAAGGCTAAAATTACAAAAGGATAAAATTAGCTTAATTTTAAAGCTACACGAGGATAAATTTATCTTAATTTCAAGGCTACACGAGAATAAATTTATCGTAATTTCAAGGCTTAATGAGGATAAATTTACCTTAATTTCAAAGCTACACGAGGATAAATTTACCTAAATTTCAAAGCTACACGCGGATAAATTTATCTTAATTTCAAGGCTTCTTGAGAATAAATTTATACTAATTTCAAGGCTACACGAGGATGAATTTATCTTAATTCCAAAGCTACAAAAGGATAAAATTATCTTAATTTCAAGGCTACACGAGAATAAATTTATCGTAATTTCAAGGCTTAATGAGGATAAATTTACCTTAATTTCAAAGCTACACGAGGATAAATTTACCTAAATTTCAAAGCTACACGCGGATAAATTTATCTTAATTTCAAGGCTTCTTGAGAATAAATTTATACTAATTTCAAGGCTACACGAGGATGAATTTATCTTAATTCCAAAGCTACACGAGGATAAATTTATCTTAATTTCAAGGCTTCTTGAGAATAAATTTATACTAATTTCAAGGCTACACGAGGATGAATTTATCTTAATTCCAAAGCTACAAAAGGATAAAATTATCTTAATTTCAAGGCTACATGAGGATAAATTTATCTTAATTTCAAGGCTACACAAGGATAAATTTACCTTAATTTCAAAGCTACATGAGGATAAATTTATATTAATTTCAAGGCTACACAAGGATAAATTTACCTTAATTTCAAAGCTACAAGAGGATAAGTTTACCTTAATTTCAAAGCTACAAGAGGATAAATTTGTCTTATTTTCAAGGCTACACGAGGATAAATTTACCTTAATTTCAAAGCTTCACGCGGATAAATTTATCTTATTTTCAAGGCTACACGACAGTAAATTTATCTTGATTTCAAGGCTTCTTGAGGATAAATTTATACTTATTTCAAGGCTACATGAGGATGAATTTATCTTAATTCCAAAGCTACAAAAGGATAAAATTATCTTAATTTCAAGGCTACATGAGGATAAATTTATCTTAATTTCAAGGCTACACAAGGATAAATTTACCTTAATTTCAAAGCTACACGAGGATAAGTTTACCTTAATTTCAAAGCTACACGACGATAAATTTGTCTTATTTTCAAGGCTACACGAGGATAAATTTACCTTAATTTCAAAGCTACACGCGGATAAATTTATCTTATTTTCAAGGCTACGCGAGGATAAATTTATCTTAATTTCAAGGCTTCCTGAGGATAAATTTATACTAATTTCAACACGACATGAGGATAAATTTATATTAATTTCAAGGCTACATGAGGATAAATTTATCCTAATTTCAAGGCTACATGAGGATGAATTTATCTTAATTCCAAAGCTACATGAGGATAAATTTATCTTAATTTCTAGGCTACATGAGGATAAATTTATCTTAATTTCAAAGCTACACGAGGATAAATTTATCTTAATTTCAAGGCTACACGAGGATAAATTTATCTTAATTTCAAGGCAACACGATGATATATTTATTCCAATTTCAACACTACATGAGGATAAATTTATCCTAGTTTCAAGGCTACATGAGGATAAATTTATCCTGGTTTCAAGGCTACATGAGGATATATTTATCTTAATTTCATTGCTACACAAGGATAAATTTATCTTAATTTCAAAGCTACATGAGGATAAATTTATCTTAATTTCAAAGCTTCTTAAGGATAAATTTATCCTAATTACAACACTACATGAGGATAAATTTATCCTAATTTCAAAGCTACACAAGGATAAATTTATCTTAATTCCAAAGCTACATGAGGATAAATTTATCTTAATTTCAAGACTACATGAGGATAAATTTATCATAATTTCAAGACTACATGAGGATACATTTATCCTAATTTCAAGGCTACACGAGGATAAATTCATCTTAAATTGAAGGCTTAATGAGGATAAATTAATCTTAATTTCAAAGTTAAACAAGGATAAATTTACACAAGGATGAATCTATTTCAATTTCAAGGCTACACGAGAATAAATTTATCGTAATTTCAAGGCTAAAATTACAAAAGGATAAAATTAGCTTAATTTTAAAGCTACACGAGGATAAATTTATCTTAATTTCAAGGCTACACGAGAATAAATTTATCGTAATTTCAAGGCTTAATGAGGATAAATTTACCTTAATTTCAAAGCTACACGAGGATAAATTTACCTAAATTTCAAAGCTACACGCGGATAAATTTATCTTAATTTCAAGGCTTCTTGAGAATAAATTTATACTAATTTCAAGGCTACACGAGGATGAATTTATCTTAATTCCAAAGCTACACGAGGATAAATTTATCTTAATTTCAAGGCTTCTTGAGAATAAATTTATACTAATTTCAAGGCTACACGAGGATGAATTTATCTTAATTCCAAAGCTACAAAAGGATAAAATTATCTTAATTTCAAGGCTACATGAGGATAAATTTATCTTAATTTCAAGGCTACACAAGGATAAATTTACCTTAATTTCAAAGCTACATGAGGATAAATTTATATTAATTTCAAGGCTACACAAGGATAAATTTACCTTAATTTCAAAGCTACAAGAGGATAAGTTTACCTTAATTTCAAAGCTACAAGAGGATAAATTTGTCTTATTTTCAAGGCTACACGAGGATAAATTTACCTTAATTTCAAAGCTACACGCGGATAAATTTATCTTATTTTCAAGGCTACACGACAGTAAATTTATCTTGATTTCAAGGCTTCTTGAGGATAAATTTATACTAATTTCAACACTACATAAGGATAAATTTATACTTATTTCAAGGCTACATGAGGATGAATTTATCTTAATTCCAAAGCTACAAAAGGATAAAATTATCTTAATTTCAAGGCTACATGAGGATAAATTTATCTTAATTTCAAGGCTACACAAGGATAAATTTACCTTAATTTCAAAGCTACACGAGGATAAGTTTACCTTAATTTCAAAGCTACACGACGATAAATTTGTCTTATTTTCAAGGCTACACGAGGATAAATTTACCTTAATTTCAAAGCTACACGCGGATAAATTTATCTTATTTTCAAGGCTACGCGAGGATAAATTTATCTTAATTTCAAGGCTTCCTGAGGATAAATTTATACTAATTTCAACACGACATGAGGATAAATTTATATTAATTTCAAGGCTACATGAGGATAAATTTATCCTAATTTCAAGGCTACATGAGGATGAATTTATCTTAATTCCAAAGCTACATGAGGATGAATTTATCTTAATTTCTAGGCTACATGAGGATAAATTTATCTTAATTTCAAGGCAACACGATGATATATTTATTCCAATTTCAACACTACATGAGGATAAATTTATCCTAGTTTCAAGGCTACATGAGGATAAATTTATCCTGGTTTCAAGGCTACATGAGGATATATTTATCTTAATTTCATTGCTACACAAGGATAAATTTATCTTAATTTCAAAGCTACATGAGGATAAATTTATCTTAATTTCAAAGCTTCTTAAGGATAAATTTATCCTAATTACAACACTTCATGAGGATAAATTTATCCTAATTTCAAAGCTACACAAGAATAAATTTATCTTAATTCCAAAGCTACATGAGGATAAATTTATCTTAATTTCAAGACTACATGAGGATAAATTTATCATAATTTCAAGACTACATGAGGATACATTTATCCTAATTTCAAGGCTACATGAGGATACATTTATCCTTATTTCAAGGCTACATGAAGATACATTTATCTTAATTTCAAAGCTACACTAGGATAAATTTATCTTAATTTTAAGGCTACAAGAGGATAAATTTATCTTAATTTCAAAGCTACACGAGGATAAATTTATCCTAATTTCAAGGCTACACGATGATAAATTTATCTTAATTTCAAGGCTACACGAGGATAAATTCATCTTAATTTGAAAGCTACACGACGATAAATTTATCTTAATTTCAAGGCTACACGAGGAAAGAGTAATCTTAATTTCAAGGCTACATGAGGATAAATTTATCTTAATTTCAAGGCTACACGTGGATAAATTTATCTTCATTTCAAGGCTACATGAGGATAAATTTATCTTAATTTCAAAGCTACACGAGGAAGAATTAATCTTAATTTCAAGGCTACACGAGGATAAATTTATCTTAATTTCAAGGCTACACGAGGATAAATTTATATTAATTTCAAAGTTAAACAAGGATAGATTTATCTTAATTTCAAGGCTACACAAGGATGAATCTATTTCAATTTCAAAGCTACAAAAGGATTAAATTATCTTAATTTTAAAGCTACACGAGGATAAATTTATCCTAATTTCAAGGCTACACGAGGATAAATTTATCTTAATTTCCAAGCTACATGAGAATAAATTTATCTTTATTTCAAAGCTTCTTGAGGATAAATTTATCCTAATTACAACACTATATGAGGATAAATTTATCCTGATTTCAAGGCTACACGAGGATAAATTTACCTTAATTTCAAGGCTACACGAGGATAAATTTATCTTTATTTCAAGGCTACAAGAGGATAAATTTATATTAATTTCAAAGTTAAACAAGGATAGATTTATCTTAATTTCAAGGCTACACAAGGATGAATCTATTTTAATTTGAAAGCTACAAAAGGATTAAATTATCTTAATTTTAAAGCTACACGAGGATAAATTTATCCTAATTTCAAGGCTACACGAGGATCAATTTATCTTAATTTCAAAGCTTCTTGAGGTTAAATTTATCCTAATTACAACACTACATGAGGATAATTTATCCTAATTTCAAAGCTACACAAGTATAAATTTATCTCAATTCCAAAGCTACATGAGGATAGATTTATCTTAATTTCAAGGCCACACGATAATAAATTTATCGTAATTTCAAGGCTTAATGAGGATAAATTTATCTTAATTTCAAAGCTACACGAGGATAAATTTACCTTAATTTCAAAGCTACACGCGGATAAATTTATCTTAATTTCAAGGCTTCTTGAGAATAAATTTATACTAATTTCAAGGCTACACGAGGATGAATTTATCTTAATTTCAAAGTTAAACAAGGATAGATTTATCTTAATTTCAAGGCCACACGATAATAAATTTATCGTAATTTCAAGGCTTAATGAGGATAAATTTATCTTAATTTCAAAGCTACACGAGGATAAATTTACCTTAATTTCAAAGCTACACGCGGATAAATTTATCTTAATTTCAAGGCTTCTTGAGAATAAATTTATACTAATTTCAAGGCTACACGAGGATGAATTTATCTTAATTCGAAAGCTACAAAAGGATAAAATTATCTTAATTTCAAGGCTACATGAGGATAAATTTATCTTAATTTCAAGGCTTCATTAGGATAAATTTATCTTAATTTCAAGGCTACATGAGGATAAATTTATCCTGATTTCAAAGCTACACGAGGATAAATTTATCTTTATTTCAAGGCTACACGAGGATAAATTTATATTTATTTCAAGGCTACACGAGGATCAATTTATCTTAATTTCAAAGCTTCTTGAGGTTAAATTTATCCTAATTAGAACACTACATGAGGATAAATTTATCTTAATTTCAAAGCTACACAAGGATAAATTTATCTTAATTCCAAAGCTACACGAGGATAAATTTATCTTAATTTCAAGACTTCATGAGGATAAATTTATCCTAATTTCAAGGCTACATGACGATACATTTATCCTAATTTCAAGGCTACACGAGGATAAATTCATCTTAAATTGAAGGCTTAATGAGGATAAATTAATCTTAATTTCAAAGTTAAACAAGGATAAATTTATCTTAATTTCAAGGCTTCACAAGGATGAATCTATTTCAATTTCAAGGCTACACGAGAATAAATTAATCGTAATTTCAAGGCTAAAATTACAAAAGGATAAAATTAGCTTAATTTTAAAGCTTCACGAGAATAAATTTATCTTAATTTCAAGGCCACACGATAATAAATTTATCGTAATTTCAAGGCTTAATGAGGATAAATTTACCTTAATTTCAAAGCTACACGAGGATAAATTTACCTTAATTTCAAAGCTACACGCGGATAAATTTATCTTAATTTCAAGGCTTCTTGAGAATAAATTTATACTAATTTCAAGGCTACACGAGGATGAATTTATCTTAATTCCAAAGCTACACGAGGATAAATTTATCTTAATTTCAAGGCTTCTTAATAATAATAATTAATACTAATTTCAAGGCTACACGAGGATGAATTTATCTTAATTCGAAAGCTACAAAAGGATAAAATTATCTTAATTTCAAGGCTACATGAGGATAAATTTATCTTAATTTCAAGGCTTCATTAGGATAAATTTATCTTAATTTCAAGGCTACATGAGGATAAATTTATCCTGATTTCAAGGCTACACGAGGATAAATTTATATTTATTTCAAAGTTAAACAAGGATAGATTTATCTTAATTTCAAGGCTACACAAGGATGAATCTATTTCAATTTCAAAGCTACAAAAGGATTAAATTATCTTAATTTTAAAGCTACACGAGGATAAATTTATCCTAATTTCAAGGCTACACGAGGATAAATTTATCTTAATTTCCAAGCTACATGAGGATAAATTTATCTTTTTTTCAAAGCTTCTTGAGGATAAATTTATACTAATTACAACACTATATGAGGATAAATTTATCCTGATTTCAAGGCTACACGAGGATAAATTTACCTTAATTTCAAGGCTACACGAGGATAAATTTATCTTTATTTCAAGGCTACACGAGGATAAATTTATATTAATTTCAAAGTTAAACAAGGATAGATTTATCTTAATTTCAAGGCTACACAAGGATGAATCTATTTCAATTTGAAAGCTACAAAAGGATTCAATTATCTTAATTTTAACGCTACACGAGGATAAATTTATCCTAATTTCAAGGCTACACGAGGATCAATTTATCTTAATTTCAAAGCTTCTTGAGGATTAATTTATCCTAATTAGAACACTACATGAGGATAAATTTATCCTAATTTCAAAGCTACACAAGGATAAATTTATCTAAATTCCAAAGCTACATGAGGATAAATTTATCTTAATTTCAAGACTTCATGAGGATAAATTTATCCTAATTTCAAGGCTACATGAGGATACATTTATCCTAATTTCAAGGCTACACGAGGATAAATTCATCTTAAATTGAAGGCTTAATGAGGATAAATTAATCTTAATTTCAAAGTTAAACAAGGATAAATTTACACAAGGATGAATCTATTTCAATTTCAAGGCTACACGAGAATAAATTTATCGTAATTTCAAGGCTAAAATTACAAAAGGATAAAATTAGCTTAATTTTAAAGCTACACGAGGATAAATTTATCTTAATTTCAAGGCTACACGAGAATAAATTTATCGTAATTTCAAGCCTTAATGAGGATAAATTTACCTTAATTTCAAAGCTACACGAGGATAAATTTACCTAAATTTCAAAGCTACACGCGGATAAATTTATCTTAATTTCAAGGCTTCTTGAGAATAAATTTATACTAATTTCAAGGCTACACGAGGATGAATTTATCTTAATTCCAAAGCTACACGAGGATAAATTTATCTTAATTTCAAGGCTTCTTGAGAATAAATTTATACTAATTTCAAGGCTACACGAGGATGAATTTATCTTAATTCCAAAGCTACAAAAGGATAAAATTATCTTAATTTCAAGGCTACATGAGGATAAATTTATCTTAATTTCAAGGCTACACAAGGATTAATTTACCTTAATTTCAAAGCTACATGAGGATAAATTTATATTAATTTCAAGGCTACACAAGGATAAATTTACCTTAATTTCAAAGCTACAAGAGGATAAGTTTACCTTAATTTCAAAGCTACAAGAGGATAAATTTGTCTTATTTTCAAGGCTACACGAGGATAAATTTACCTTAATTTCAAAGCTACACGCGGATAAATTTATCTTATTTTCAAGGCTACACGACAGTAAATTTATCTTGATTTCAAGGCTTCTTGAGGATAAATTTATACTAATTTCAACACTACATAAGGATAAATTTATACTTATTTCAAGGCTACATGAGGATGAATTTATCTTAATTCCAAAGCTACAAAAGGATAAAATTATCTTAATTTCAAGGCTACATGAGGATAAATTTATCTTAATTTCAAGGCTTCCTAAGGATAAATTTATACTAATTTCAACACGACATAAGGATAAATTTATATTAATTTCAAGGCTACATGAGGATAAATTTATCCTAATTTCAAAGCTACATGAGGATAAATTTATCTTAATTTCTAGGCTACATGAGGATAAATTTATCTTAATTTCAAAGCTACACGAGGATAAATTTATCTTAATTTCAAGGCTACACGAGGATACATTTATCTTAATTTCAAAGCTACACTAGGATAAATTTATCTTAATTTTAAGGCTACACGAGGATAAATTTATCTTAATTTCAAAGCTACACGAGGATAAATTTATCCTAATTTCAAGGCTACACAAGAATAAATTTATCTTAATTTCAAGGCCACACGAGGATAAATTCATCTTAATTTGAAAGCTACACGACGATAAATTTATCTTAATTTCAAGGCTACACGAGGATAAATTTATCTTAATTTCAAAGCTACACAAGGATAAATTTTTCTTAATTCCAACACTACATGAGGATAAATTTATCCTAATTTCAAGGCTACATGAGGATAAATTTATCCTGGTTTCAAGGCTACATGAGGATATATTTATCTTAATTTCATTGCTACACAAGGATAAATTTATCTTAATTTCAAAGCTACATGAGGATAAATTTATCTTAATTTCAAAGCTTCTTAAGGATAAATTTATCCTAATTACAACACTACATGAGGATAAATTTATCCTAATTTCAAAGCTACACAAGGATAAATTTATCTTAATTCCAAAGCTACATGAGGATAAATTTATCTTAATTTCAAGACTACATGAGGATTAATTTATCATAATTTCAAGACTACATGAGGATACATTTATCCTAAATTCAAGGCTACATGAGGATACATTTATCCTTATTTCAAGGCTACATGAAGATACATTTATCTTAATTTCAAAGCTACACTAGGATAAATTTATCTTAATTTTAAGGCTACAAGAGGATAAATTTATCTTAATTTCAAAGCTACACGAGGATAAATTTATCCTAATTTCAAGGCTACACGAGGATAAATTTATCTTAATTTCAAGGCTACACGAGGATAAATTCATCTTAATTTGAAAGCTACACGACGATAAATTTATCTTAATTTCAAGGCTACACGAGGATATAGTAATCTTAATTTCAAGGCTACATGAGGATAAATTTATCTTATTTTTAAGGCTACACGAGGATAAATTTATCTTAATTTCAAGGCTACACGAGGATAAATTTATCTTAATTTCAAGGCTACATGAGGATAAATTTATCTTAATTTCAAAGCTACACGAGGAAGAATTAATCTTAATTTCAAGGCTACACGAGGATAAATTAATCTTAATTTCAAGGCTACACGAGGATAAATTTATCTTAATTTCAAAGATACACAAGGATAAATTTATCCTAATTTCAAGGGTACACGAGGATAAAATTATCTGAATTCCAAGGCTTCATGATAATAAATTTATCTTAATTTCAAGGCTACATGAGGATAAATTTATCATAATTTCAACACTGCATGAGGATAAATTTATCTTAATTTCACGGCTACATGAGGATAAATTTATATTAATTTCAAAGCTTCTTAAGGAAAAATTTATCCTAATTACAACACTACATGAGGATAAATTTATCCTAATTTCCAAGCTACATGAGGATAAATTTATCTTTTTTTCAAAGCTTCTTGAGGATAAATTTATCCTAATTACAACACTATATGAGGATAAATTTATCCTGATTTCAAGGCTACACGAGGATAAATTTACCTTAATTTCAAGGCTACACGAGGATAAATTTATCTTTATTTCAAGGCTACACGAGGATAAATTTATATTAATTTCAAAGTTAAACAAGGATAGATTTATCTTAATTTCAAGGCTACACAAGGATGAATCTATTTCAATTTGAAAGCTACAAAAGGATTCAATTATCTTAATTTTAACGCTACACGAGGATAAATTTATCCTAATTTCAAGTCTACACGAGGATCAATTTATCTTAATTTCAAAGCTTCTTGAGGATTAATTTATCCTAATTAGAACACTACATGAGGATAAATTTATCCTAATTTCAAAGCTACACAAGGATAAATTTATCTAAATTCCAAAGCTACATGAGGATAAATTTATCTTAATTTCAAGACTTCATGAGGATAAATTTATCCTAATTTCAAGGCTACATGAGGATACATTTATCCTAATTTCAAGGCTACACGAGGATAAATTCATTTTAAATTGAAGGCTTAATGAGGATAAATTAATCTTAATTTCAAAGTTAAACAAGGATAAATTTACACAAGGATGAATCTATTTCAATTTCAAGGCTACACGAGAATAAATTTATCGTAATTTCAAGGCTAAAATTACAAAAGGATAAAATTAGCTTAATTTTAAAGCTACACGAGGATAAATTTATCTTAATTTCAAGGCTACACGAGAATAAATTTATCGTAATTTCAAGCCTTAATGAGGATAAATTTACCTTAATTTCAAAGCTACACGAGGATAAATTTACCTAAATTTCAAAGCTACACGCGGATAAATTTATCTTAATTTCAAGGCTTCTTGAGAATAAATTTATACTAATTTCAAGGCTACACGAGGATGAATTTATCTTAATTCCAAAGCTACACGAGGATAAATTTATCTTAATTTCAAGGCTTCTTGAGAATAAATTTATACTAATTTCAAGGCTACACGAGGATGAATTTATCTTAATTCCAAAGCTACAAAAGAATAAAATTATCTTAATTTCAAGGCTACATGAGGATAAATTTATCTTAATTTCAAGGCTACACAAGGATTAATTTACCTTAATTTCAAAGCTACATGAGGATAAATTTATATTAATTTCAAGGCTACACAAGGATAAATTTACCTTAATTTCAAAGCTACAAGAGGATAAGTTTACCTTAATTTCAAAGCTACAAGAGGATAAATTTGTCTTATTTTCAAGGCTACACGAGGATAAATTTACCTTAATTTCAAAGCTACACGCGGATAAATTTATCTTATTTTCAAGGCTACACGACAGTAAATTTATCTTGATTTCAAGGCTTCTTGAGGATAAATTTATACTAATTTCAACACTACATAAGGATAAATTTATACTTATTTCAAGGCTACATGAGGATGAATTGATCTTAATTCCAAAGCTACAAAAGGATAAAATTATCTTAATTTCAAGGCTACATGAAGATAAATTTATCTTAATTTCAAGGCTACACAAGGATAAATTTACCTTAATTTCAAAGCTACACGAGGATAAGTTTAACTTAATTTCAAAGCTACACGACGATAAATTTGTCTTATTTTCAAGGCTACACGAGGATAAATTTACCTTAATTTCAAAGCTACACGCGGATAAATTTATCTTATTTTCAAGGCTACGCGAGGATAAATTTATCTTAATTTCAAGGCTTCCTGAGGATAAATTTATACTAATTTCAACACGACATGAGGATAAATTTATATTAATTTCAAGGCTACATGAGGATAAATTTATCCTAATTTCAAGGCTACATGAGGATGAATTTATCTTAATTCCAAAGCTACATGAGGATAAATTTATCTTAATTTCTAGGCTACATGAGGATAAATTTATCTTAATTTCAAAGCTACACGAGGATAAATTTATCTTAATTTCAAGGCTACACGAGGATAAATTTATCTTAATTTCAAGGCAACACGATGATATATTTATTCCAATTTCAACACTACATGAGGATAAATTTATCCTAATTTCAAGGCTACATGAGGATAAATTTATCCTGGTTTCAAGGCTACATGAGGATATATTTATCTTAATTTCATTGCTACACAAGGATAAATTTATCTTAATTTCAAAGCTACATGAGGATAAATTTATCTTAATTTCAAAGCTTCTTAAGGATAAATTTATCCTAATTACAACACTACATGAGGATAAATTTATCCTAATTTCAAAGCTACACAAGGATAAATTTATCTTAATTCCAAAGCTACATGAGGATAAATTTATCTTAATTTCAAGACTACATGAGGATTAATTTATCTTAATTTCAAGACTACATGAGGATACATCTATCCTAAATTCAAGGCTACATGAGGATACATTTATCCTTATTTCAAGGCTACATGAAGATACATTTATCTTAATTTCAAAGCTACACTAGGATAAATTTATCTTAATTTTAAGGCTACAAGAGGATAAATTTATCTTAATTTCAAAGCTACACGAGGATAAATTTATCCTAATTTCAAGGCTACACGAGGATAAATTTATCTTAATTTCAAGGCTACACGAGGATAAATTCATCTTAATTTGAAAGCTACACGACGATAAATTTATCTTAATTTCAAGGCTACACGAGGATATAGTAATCTTAAATTCAAGGCTACATGAGGATAAATTTATCTTATTTTTAAGGCTACACGAGGATAAATTTATCTTAATTTCAAGGCTACACGAGGATAAATTTATCTTAATTTCAAGGCTACATGAGGATAAATTTATCTTAATTTAAAAGCTACACGAGGAAGAATTAATCTTAATTTCAAGGCTACACGAGGATAAATTTATCTTAATTTCAAGGCTACACGAGGATAAATTTATCTTAATTTCAAAGATACACAAGGATAATTTTATCCTAATTTCAAGGGTACACGAGGATAAAATTATCTGAATTCCAAGGCTTCATGATAATAAATTTATCTTAATTTCAAGGCTACATGAGGATAAATTTATCATAATTTCAACACTGCATGAGGATAAATTTATCTTAATTTCACGGCTACATGAGGATAAATTTATATTTATTTCAAAGCTTCTTAAGGATAAATTTATCCTAATTACAACACTACATGAGGATAAATTTATCTTAATTTCAAAGCTACACGAGGAAGAATTAATCTTAATTTCAAGGCTACACGAGGATAAATTAATCTTAATTTCAAGGCTACACGAGGATAAATTTATCTTAATTTCAAAGATACACAAGGATAAATTTATCCTAATTTCAAGGGTACACGAGGATAAAATTATCTGAATTCCAAGGCTTCATGATAATAAATTTATCTTAATTTCAAGGCTACATGAGGATAAATTTATCATAATTTCAACACTGCATGAGGATAAATTTATCTTAATTTCACGGCTACATGAGGATAAATTTATATTAATTTCAAAGCTTCTTAAGGAAAAATTTATCCTAATTACAACACTACATGAGGATAAATTTATCCTAATTTCCAAGCTACATGAGGATAAATTTATCTTTTTTTCAAAGCTTCTTGAGGATAAATTTATCCTAATTACAACACTATATGAGGATAAATTTATCCTGATTTCAAGGCTACACGAGGATAAATTTACCTTAATTTCAAGGCTACACGAGGATAAATTTATCTTTATTTCAAGGCTACACGAGGATAAATTTATATTAATTTCAAAGTTAAACAAGGATAGATTTATCTTAATTTCAAGGCTACACAAGGATGAATCTATTTCAATTTGAAAGCTACAAAAGGATTCAATTATCTTAATTTTAACGCTACACGAGGATAAATTTATCCTAATTTCAAGTCTACACGAGGATCAATTTATCTTAATTTCAAAGCTTCTTGAGGATTAATTTATCCTAATTAGAACACTACATGAGGATAAATTTATCCTAATTTCAAAGCTACACAAGGATAAATTTATCTAAATTCCAAAGCTACATGAGGATAAATTTATCTTAATTTCAAGACTTCATGAGGATAAATTTATCCTAATTTCAAGGCTACATGAGGATACATTTATCCTAATTTCAAGGCTACACGAGGATAAATTCATTTTAAATTGAAGGCTTAATGAGGATAAATTAATCTTAATTTCAAAGTTAAACAAGGATAAATTTACACAAGGATGAATCTATTTCAATTTCAAGGCTACACGAGAATAAATTTATCGTAATTTCAAGGCTAAAATTACAAAAGGATAAAATTAGCTTAATTTTAAAGCTACACGAGGATAAATTTATCTTAATTTCAAGGCTACACGAGAATAAATTTATCGTAATTTCAAGCCTTAATGAGGATAAATTTACCTTAATTTCAAAGCTACACGAGGATAAATTTACCTAAATTTCAAAGCTACACGCGGATAAATTTATCTTAATTTCAAGGCTTCTTGAGAATAAATTTATACTAATTTCAAGGCTACACGAGGATGAATTTATCTTAATTCCAAAGCTACACGAGGATAAATTTATCTTAATTTCAAGGCTTCTTGAGAATAAATTTATACTAATTTCAAGGCTACACGAGGATGAATTTATCTTAATTCCAAAGCTACAAAAGAATAAAATTATCTTAATTTCAAGGCTACATGAGGATAAATTTATCTTAATTTCAAGGCTACACAAGGATTAATTTACCTTAATTTCAAAGCTACATGAGGATAAATTTATATTAATTTCAAGGCTACACAAGGATAAATTTACCTTAATTTCAAAGCTACAAGAGGATAAGTTTACCTTAATTTCAAAGCTACAAGAGGATAAATTTGTCTTATTTTCAAGGCTACACGAGGATAAATTTACCTTAATTTCAAAGCTACACGCGGATAAATTTATCTTATTTTCAAGGCTACACGACAGTAAATTTATCTTGATTTCAAGGCTTCTTGAGGATAAATTTATACTAATTTCAACACTACATAAGGATAAATTTATACTTATTTCAAGGCTACATGAGGATGAATTGATCTTAATTCCAAAGCTACAAAAGGATAAAATTATCTTAATTTCAAGGCTACATGAAGATAAATTTATCTTAATTTCAAGGCTACACAAGGATAAATTTACCTTAATTTCAAAGCTACACGAGGATAAGTTTACCTTAATTTCAAAGCTACACGACGATAAATTTGTCTTATTTTCAAGGCTACACGAGGATAAATTTACCTTAATTTCAAAGCTACACGCGGATAAATTTATCTTATTTTCAAGGCTACGCGAGGATAAATTTATCTTAATTTCAAGGCTTCCTGAGGATAAATTTATACTAATTTCAACACGACATGAGGATAAATTTATATTAATTTCAAGGCTACATGAGGATAAATTTATCCTAATTTCAAGGCTACATGAGGATGAATTTATCTTAATTCCAAAGCTACATGAGGATAAATTTATCTTAATTTCTAGGCTACATGAGGATAAATTTATCTTAATTTCAAAGCTACACGAGGATAAATTTATCTTAATTTCAAGGCTACACGAGGATAAATTTATCTTAATTTCAAGGCAACACGATGATATATTTATTCCAATTTCAACACTACATGAGGATAAATTTATCCTAATTTCAAGGCTACATGAGGATAAATTTATCCTGGTTTCAAGGCTACATGAGGATATATTTATCTTAATTTCATTGCTACACAAGGATAAATTTATCTTAATTTCAAAGCTACATGAGGATAAATTTATCTTAATTTCAAAGCTTCTTAAGGATAAATTTATCCTAATTACAACACTACATGAGGATAAATTTATCCTAATTTCAAAGCTACACAAGGATTAATTTATCTTAATTTCAAGACTACATGAGGATACATCTATCCTAAATTCAAGGCTACATGAGGATACATTTATCCTTATTTCAAGGCTACATGAAGATACATTTATCTTAATTTCAAAGCTACACTAGGATAAATTTATCTTAATTTTAAGGCTACAAGAGGATAAATTTATCTTAATTTCAAAGCTACACGAGGATAAATTTATCCTAATTTCAAGGCTACACGAGGATAAATTTATCTTAATTTCAAGGCTACACGAGGATAAATTCATCTTAATTTGAAAGCTACACGACGATAAATTTATCTTAATTTCAAGGCTACACGAGGATATAGTAATCTTAAATTCAAGGCTACATGAGGATAAATTTATCTTATTTTTAAGGCTACACGAGGATAAATTTATCTTAATTTCAAGGCTACACGAGGATAAATTTATCTTAATTTCAAGGCTACATGAGGATAAATTTATCTTAATTTAAAAGCTACACGAGGAAGAATTAATCTTAATTTCAAGGCTACACGAGGATAAATTTATCTTAATTTCAAGGCTACACGAGGATAAATTTATCTTAATTTCAAAGATACACAAGGATAATTTTATCCTAATTTCAAGGGTACACGAGGATAAAATTATCTGAATTCCAAGGCTTCATGATAATAAATTTATCTTAATTTCAAGGCTACATGAGGATAAATTTATCATAATTTCAACACTGCATGAGGATAAATTTATCTTAATTTCACGGCTACATGAGGATAAATTTATATTTATTTCAAAGCTTCTTAAGGATAAATTTATCCTAATTACAACACTACATGAGGATAAATTTATCCTAATTTCCAAGCTACATGAGGATAAATTTATCTTTTTTTCAAAGCTTCTTGAGGATAAATTTATCCTAATTACAACACTATATGAGGATAAATTTATCCTGATTTCAAGGCTACACGAGGATAAATTTACCTTAGTTTCAAGGCTACACGAGGATAAATTTATCTTTATTTCAAGGCTACACGAGGATAAATTTACCTTAATTTCAAAGCTACACGCGGATAAATTTATCTTATTTTCAAGGCTACACGACAGTAAATTTATCTTGATTTCAAGGCTTCTTGAGGATAAATTTATACTAATTTCAACACTACATAAGGATAAATTTATACTTATTTCAAGGCTACATGAGGATGAATTTATCTTAATTCCAAAGCTACAAAAGGATAACATTATCTTAATTTCAAGGCTACATGAGGATAAATTTATCTTAATTTCAAGGCTACACAAGGATAAATTTACCTTAATTTCAAGACTACATAAGGATAAATTTATACTTATTTCAAGGCTACATGAGGATGAATTTATCTTAATTTCAAAGCTACACGAGGATAAATTTATCCTAATTTCAAGGCTACACGAGGATAAATTTATCTTAATTTCAAGGCTACACGAGGATAAATTCATCTTAATTTGAAAGCTACACGACGATAAATTTATCTTAATTTCAAGGCTACACGAGGATATAGTAATCTTAATTTCAAGGCTACATGAGGATAAATTTATCTTATTTTTAAGGCTACACGAGGATAAATTTATCTTAATTTCAAGGCTACACGAGGATAAATTTATCTTAATTTCAAGGCTACATGAGGATAAATTTATCTTAATTTCAAAGCTACACGAGGAAGAATTAATCTTAATTTCAAGGCTACACGAGGATAAATTAATCTTAATTTCAAGGCTACACGAGGATAAATTTATCTTAATTTCAAAGATACACAAGGATAAAATTATCTTAATTTCAAGGCTACATGAGGATAAATTTATCTTAATTTCAAGGCTACACAAGGATAAATTTACCTTAATTTCAAAGCTACATGAGGATAAATTTATCTTAATTTCAAAGCTTCTTAAGGATAAATTTATCCAATTACAACACTACATGAGGATAAATTTATCCTAATTTCAAGACTACATGAGGATAAATTAATCCTGGTTTCAAGGCTACATGAGGATATATTTATCTTAATTTCATTGCTACACAAGGATAAATTTATCTTAATTTCAAAGCTACATGAGGATAAATTTATCTTAATTTCAAAGCTTCTTAAGGATAAATTTATCCTAATTACAACACTACATGAGGATAAATTTATCCTAATTTCAAAGCTACACAAGAATAAATTTATCTTAATTCCAAAGCTACATGAGGATAAATTTATCTTAATTTTAAGACTACATGAGGATAAATTTATCATAATTTCAAGACTACATGAGGATAAATTTATCCTAATTTCAAGGCTACATGAGGATACATTTATCCTTATTTCAAGGCTACATTAAGATACATTTATCTTAATTTCAAAGCTACACTAGGATAAATTTATCTTAATTTTAAGGCTACACGAGGATAAATTTATCTTAATTTCAAAGCTACACGAGGATAAATTTATCCTAATTTCAAGGCTACACGAGAATAAATTTATCTTAATTTCAAGGCCACACGAGGATAAATTCATCTTAATTTGAAAGCTACACGACGATAAATTTATCTTAATTTCAAGGCTACACGAGGATAAAGTAATCTTAATTTCAAGGCTACACGAGGATAAATTTATCTTAATTTCAAGGCTACACGAGGATGAATTTATCTTAATTTCAAGGCTACACGAGGATAAATTTATCTTAATTTCAAGGCTACACGAGGATAAATTTATCTTAATTTCAAAGATACACAAGGATAAATTTATCCTAATTTCAAGGGTACACGAGGATAAAATTATCTGAATTCCAAGGCTTCATGATAATAAATTTATCTTAATTTCAAGGCTACATGAGGATAAATTTATCATAATTTCAACACTGCATGAGGATAAATTTATCTTAATTTCAAGGCTACACGAGGATAAAGTTATCTTAATTCCAAAGCTACACAAGGATAAATTTATCTTAATTCCAAAGCTACATGAGGATAAATTTATCTTAATTTCAAGACTTCATGAGGATAAATTTATCCTAATTTCAAGGCTACATGAGGATAAATTTATCCTAATTTCAAAGCTACACAAGGATAAATTTATCTTAATTCCAAAGCTATATGAGGATAAATTTATCTTAATTTCAAGACTTCATGAGGATAAATTTATCCTAATTTCAAGGCTACACGACAGTAAATTTATCTTGATTTCAAGGCTTCTTGAGGATAAATTTATACTAATTTCAACACTACATAAGGATCAATTTATACTAATTTCAAGGCTACATGAGGATGAATTTATCTTAATTCCAAAGCTACAAAAGGATAAAATTATCTTAATTTCAAGGCTACATGAGGATAAAATTATCTTAATTTCAAGGTTACACAAGGATAAATTTACCTTCATTTCAAAGCTACACGAGGATAAGTTTACCTTAATTTCAAAGCTACACGACGATAAATTTGTCTTATTTTCAAGGCTACACGACGATAAATTTACCTTAATTTCAAAGCTACACGCGGATAAATTTATCTTAATTTCAAGGCTTCCTGAGGATAAATTTATACTAATTTCAACACGACATGAGGATAAATTTATATTAATTTCAAGGCTACATGAGGATAAATTTATCCTAATTTCAAGGCTACATGAGGATGAATTTATCTTAATTCCAAAGCTACATGAGGATAAATTTATCTTAATTTCTAGGCTATATGAGGATAAATTTATCTTAATTTCAAAGCTATACGAGGATAAATTTATCTTAATTTCAAGGCTACACGAGGATAAATTTATCTTAATTTTAAGGCAACACGAGGATATATTTATTCCAATTTCAACACTACATGAGGATAAATTTATCCTAATTTCAAGGCTACATGAGGATAAATTTATCCTGGTTTCAAGGCTACATGAGGATATATTTATCTTAATTTCATTGCTACACAAGGATAAATTTATCTTAATTTCAAAGCTACATGAGGATAAATTTATCTTAATTTCAAAGCTTCTTAAGGATAAATTTATCCTAATTACAACACTACATGAGGATAAATTTATCCTAATTTCAAAGCTACACAAGGATAAATTTATCTTAATTCCAAAGCTACATGAGGATAAATTTATCTTAATTTCAAGACTACATGAGGATAAATTTATCATAATTTCAAGACTACATGAGGATACATTAATCCTAATTTCAAGGCTACATGAGGATACATTTATCCTTATTTCAAGGCTACATGAAGATACATTTATCTTAATTTCAAAGCTACACTAGGATAAATTTATCTTAATTTTAAGGCTACAAGAGGATAAATTTATCTTAATTTCAAAGCTACACGAGGATAAATTTATCCTAATTTCAAGGCTACACGAGGATAAATTTATCTTAATTTCAAGGCTACACGAGGATAAATTCATCTTAATTTGAAAGCTACACGACGATAAATTTATCTTAATTTCAAGGCTACACGAGGATAAAGTAATCTTAATTTCAAGGCTACATGAGGATAAATTTATCTTATTTTCAAGGCTACACGAGAATAAATTTATCTTAATTTCAAGGCTACACGAGGATAAATTTATCTTAATTTCTAGGCTACATGAGGATAAATTTATCTTAATTTCAAAGCTACACGACGATAAATTTATCTTAATTTTAAAGATACACAAGGATGAATTTATCCTAATTTCAAGGCTACACGAGGATAAAATTATCTTAATTTCAAGGCTTCATTAGGATAAATTTATCTTTATTTCAAGGCTACATGAGGATAAATTTATCCTGATTCCAAGGCTACACGAGGATAGATTTATCTTAATTTCAAGGCTACACAAGGATGAATCTATTTCAATTTCAAAGCTACAAAAGGTTTAAATTATCTTAATTTTAAAGCTACACGAGGATAAATTTATCCTAATTTCAAGGCTACACGAGGATAAATTTATCTTAATTTCCAAGCTACATGAGGATAAATTTATCTTTATTTCAAAGCTTCTTGAGGATAAATTTATCCTAATTACAACACTATATGAGGATAAATTTATCCTGATTTCAAGGCTACACGAGGATAAATTTACCTTAATTTCAAGGCTACACGAGGATAAATTTATCTTTATTTCAAGGCTACACGAGGATAAATTTATATTAATTTCAAAGTTAAACAAGGATAGATTTATCTTAATTTCAAGGCTACACAAGGATGAATCTATTTCAATTTGAAAGCTCCAAAAGGATTAAATTATCTTAATTTTAAAGCTACACGAGGATAAATTTATCCTAATTTCAAGGCTACACGAGGATCACTTTATCTTAATTTCAAAGCTTCTTGAGAAAAAATTTATCCTAATTAGAACACTACATGAGGATAAATTTATCCTAATTTCAAAGCTACACAAGGATAAATTTTTCTTAATTCCAAGGCTACACGAGGATAAATTTATCTTAATTTCAAGGCTACATGAGGATAAATTTATCTTAATTTCAAAGCTACACGAGGATGAATTTATCTTAATTTCAAGGCTACACGAGGATAAATTTATCTTAATTTCAAGGCTACACGAGGATAAATTTATCTTAATTTCAAAGATACACAAGGATAAATTTATCCTAATTTCAAGGGTACACGAGGATAAAATTATCTAAATTTCAAGGCTTCATGATAATAAATTTATCTTTATTTCAAGGCTACATGAGGATAAATTTATCATAATTTCAACACTGCATGAGGATAAATTTATCTTAATTTCACGGCTACATGAGGATAAATTTATGTTAATTTCAAGGCTACACGAGGATAAATTTAACCTAATTTCAAGGGTACACGAGGATAAAATTATCTAAATTCAAAGGCTTCATGATAATAAATTTATCTTAATTTCAAGGCTACATGAGGATAAATTTATCATAATTTCAACACTGCATGAGGATAAATTTATCTTAATTTCACGGCTACATGAGGATAAATTTATATTAATTTCAAAGCTACACGAGGATAAAGTTATCTTAATTTCAAGGCTACATTAGGATAAATTTATCTTATTTTCAAGGCTACACGAGGATAAATTTAACCTAATTTCAAGGCTACACGACGATAAATTTATCCTAATTTCAAGGCTACATGAGAATACATTTATCCTAATTTCAAAGCTACATGAAGATACATTTATCTTAATTTCAAAGCTACACTAGGATAAATTTATCTTAATTTCAAGGCTAAACGATGATAAATTTATCTTAATTTCAAAGCTACACGAGGATAAATTTATCCTAATTTCAAGGCTACACGAGGATAAATTTATCTTAATTTTAAGGATACACGAGGATAAATTTGTCTTAATTTCAAGGCTACACGAGGATAAATTTATCTTATTTTCAAGGCTACATGAGGATAAATTTATCTTAATTTCAAGGCTACACGAAGATAAATTTATCTTAATTTCAAAGCTACATGAGGATACATTTATATTAATTTCAAAGTTAAACAAGGATAGATTTATCTTAATTTCAAGGCTACACAAGGATGAATCTATTTCAATTTGAAAGCTACAAAAGGATAAAATTACCTTAATTTTAAAGCTACACGAGGATAAATTTATCCTAATTTCAAGCTACACAAGAATAAATTTATCTTAATTCCAAAGCTACATGAGGATAAATTTATCTTAATTTCAAGACTTCATGAGGATAAATTTATCCTAATTTCAAGGCTACATGAGGATACATTTATCCTAATTTCAAGGCTACACGAGGATAAATTCATCTTAAATTGAAGGCTTAATGAGGATAAATTAATCTTAATTTCAAAGTTAAACAAGGATAAATTTATCTTAATTTCAAGGCTACACAAGGATGAATCTATTTCAATTTCAAGGCTACACGAGAATAAATTTATCGTAATTTCAAGGCTACAATTACAAAAGGATAAAATTATCTTAATTTTAAAGCTACACAAGGATTAATTTATCTTAATTTCAAGGCTACACGAGAATAAATTTATCGTAATTTCAAGGCTTAATGAGGATAAATTTACCTTAATTTAAAAGCTACACGAGAATAAATTTACCTTAATTTGAAAGCTACACGCGGATAAATTTATCTTATTTTCAAGGCTACACAAAGATAAATTTATCTTAATTTCAAGGCTTCTTGAGGATAAATTTATCATAATTTCAAGACTACATGAGGATACATTAATCCTAATTTCAAGGCTACATGAGGATACATTTATCCTTATTTCAAGGCTACATGAAGATACATTTATCTTAATTTCAAAGCTACACTAGGATAAATTTATCTTAATTTTAAGGCTACAAGAGGATAAATTTATCTTAATTTCAAAGCTACACGAGGATAAATTTATCCTAATTTCAAGGCTACACGAGGATAAATTTATCTTAATTTCAAGGCTACACGAGGATAAATTCATCTTAATTTGAAAGCTACACGACGATAAATTTATCTTAATTTCAAGGCTACACGAGGATAAAGTAATCTTAATTTCAAGGCTACATGAGGATAAATTTATCTTATTTTCAAGGCTACACGAGGATAAATTTATCTTAATTTCAAGGCTACACGAGGATAAATTTATCTTAATTTCAAGGCTACATGAGGATAAATTTATCTTAATTTCAAAGCTACACGACGATAAATTTATCTTAATTTTAAAGATACACAAGGATGAATTTATCCTAATTTCAAGGCTACACGAGGATAAAATTATCTTAATTTCAAGGCTTCATTAGGATAAATTTATCTTAATTTCAAGGCTACATGAGGATAAATTTATCCTGATTCCAAGGCTACACGAGGATAGATTTATCTTAATTTCAAGGCTACACAAGGATGAATCTATTTCAATTTCAAAGCTACAAAAGGATTAAATTATCTTAATTTTAAAGCTACACGAGGATAAATTTATCCTAATTTCAAGGCTACACGAGGATAAATTGATCTTAATTTCCAAGCTACATGAGGATAAATTTATCTTTATTTCAAAGCTTGTTGAGGATAAATTTATCCTAATTACAACACTATATGAGGATAAATTTATCCTGATTTCAAGGCTACACGAGGATAAATTTACCTTAATTTCAAGGCTACACGAGGATAAATTTATCTTTATTTCAAGGCTACACGAGGATAAATTTATATTAATTTCAAAGTTAAACAAGGATAGATTTATCTTAATTTCAAGGCTACACAAGGATGAATCTATTTCAATTTGAAAGCTCCAAAAGGATTAAATTATCTTAATTTTAAAGCTACACGAGGATAAATTTATCCTAATTTCAAGGCTACACGAGGATCAATTTATCTTAATTTCAAAGCTTCTTGAGGAAAAATTTATCCTAATTAGAACACTACATGAGGATAAATTTATCCTAATTTCAAAGCTACACAAGGATAAATTTATCTTAATTCCAAGGCTACACGAGGATAAATTTATCTTAATTTCAAGGCTACATGAGGATAAATTTATCTTAATTTCAAAGCTACACGAGGATGAATTTATCTTAATTTCAAGGCTACACGAGGATAAATTTATCTTAATTTCAAGGCTACACGAGGATAAATTTATCTTAATTTCAAAGATACACAAGGATAAATTTATCCTAATTTCAAGGGTACATGAGGATAAAATTATCTAAATTTCAAGGCTTCATGATAATAAATTTATCTTTATTTCAAGGCTACATGAGGATAAATTTATCATAATTTCAACACTGCATGAGGATAAATTTATCTTAATTTCACGGCTACATGAGGATAAATTTATATTAATTTCAAGGCTACACGAGGATAAATTTAACCTAATTTCAAGGGTACACGAGGATAAAATTATCTAAATTCCAAGGCTTTATGATAATAAATTTATCTTAATTTCAAGGCTACATGAGGATAAATTTATCATAATTTCAACACTGCATGAGGATAAATTTATCTTAATTTCACGGCTACATGAGGATAAATTTATATTAATTTCAAAGCTACACGAGGATAAAGTTATCTTAATTTCAAGGCTACATTAGGATAAATTTATCTTATTTTCAAGGCTACACGAGGATAAATTTAACCTAATTTCAAGGCTACACGACGATAAATTTATCCTAATTTCAAGGCTACATGAGAATACATTTATCCTAATTTCAAAGCTACATGAAGATACATTTATCTTAATTTCAAAGCTACACTAGGATAAATTTATCTTAATTTCAAGGCTAAACGATGATAAATTTATCTTAATTTCAAAGCTACACGAGGATAAATTTATCCTAATTTCAAGGCTACACGAGGATAAATTTATCTTAATTTTAAGGATACACGAGGATAAATTTGTCTTAATTTCAAGGCTACACGAGGATAAATTTATCTTATTTTCAAGGCTACATGAGGATAAATTTATATTAATTTCAAAGTTAAACAAGGATAGATTTATCTTAATTTCAAGGCTACACAAGGATGAATCTATTTCAATTTGAAAGCTACAAAAGGATAAAATTACCTTAATTTTAAAGCTACACGAGGATAAATTTATCCTAATTTCAAGCTACACAAGAATAAATTTATCTTAATTCCAAAGCTACATGAGGATAAATTTATCTTAATTTCAAGACTTCATGAGGATAAATTTATCCTAATTTCAAGGCTACATGAGGATACATTTATATTAATTTCAAAGTTAAACAAGGATAGATTTATCTTAATTTCAAGGCTACACAAGGATGAATCTATTTCAATTTGAAAGCTACAAAAGGATAAAATTACCTTAATTTTAAAGCTACACGAGGATAAATTTATCCTAATTTCAAGCTACACAAGAATAAATTTATCTTAATTCCAAAGCTACATGAGGATAAATTTATATTAATTTCAAGGCTACATGAGGATAAATTTATCCTAATTTCAAGGCTACATGAGGATGAATTTATCTTAATTCCAAAGCTACATGAGGATAAATTTATCTTAATTTCTAGGCTATATGAGGATAAATTTATCTTAATTTCAAAGCTATACGAGGATAAATTTATCTTAATTTCAAGGCTACACGAGGATAAATTTATCTTAATTTTAAGGCAACACGAGGATATATTTATTCCAATTTCAACACTACATGAGGATAAATTTATCCTAATTTCAAGGCTACATGAGGATAAATTTATCCTGGTTTCAAGGCTACATGAGGATATATTTATCTTAATTTCATTGCTACACAAGGATAAATTTATCTTAATTTCAAAGCTACATGAGGATAAATTTATCTTAATTTCAAAGCTTCTTAAGGATAAATTTATCCTAATTACAACACTACATGAGGATAAATTTATCCTAATTTCAAAGCTACACAAGGATAAATTTATCTTAATTCCAAAGCTACATGAGGATAAATTTATCTTAATTTCAAGACTACATGAGGATAAATTTATCATAATTTCAAGACTACATGAGGATACATTAATCCTAATTTCAAGGCTACATGAGGATACATTTATCCTTATTTCAAGGCTACATGAAGATACATTTATCTTAATTTCAAAGCTACACTAGGATAAATTTATCTTAATTTTAAGGCTACAAGAGGATAAATTTATCTTAATTTCAAAGCTACACGAGGATAAATTTATCCTAATTTCAAGGCTACACGAGGATAAATTTATCTTAATTTCAAGGCTACACGAGGATAAATTCATCTTAATTTGAAAGCTACACGACGATAAATTTATCTTAATTTCAAGGCTACACGAGGATAAAGTAATCTTAATTTCAAGGCTACATGAGGATAAATTTATCTTATTTTCAAGGCTACACGAGAATAAATTTATCTTAATTTCAAGGCTACACGAGGATAAATTTATCTTAATTTCTAGGCTACATGAGGATAAATTTATCTTAATTTCAAAGCTACACGACGATAAATTTATCTTAATTTTAAAGATACACAAGGATGAATTTATCCTAATTTCAAGGCTACACGAGGATAAAATTATCTTAATTTCAAGGCTTCATTAGGATAAATTTATCTTTATTTCAAGGCTACATGAGGATAAATTTATCCTGATTCCAAGGCTACACGAGGATAGATTTATCTTAATTTCAAGGCTACACAAGGATGAATCTATTTCAATTTCAAAGCTACAAAAGGTTTAAATTATCTTAATTTTAAAGCTACACGAGGATAAATTTATCCTAATTTCAAGGCTACACGAGGATAAATTTATCTTAATTTCCAAGCTACATGAGGATAAATTTATCTTTATTTCAAAGCTTCTTGAGGATAAATTTATCCTAATTACAACACTATATGAGGATAAATTTATCCTGATTTCAAGGCTACACGAGGATAAATTTACCTTAATTTCAAGGCTACACGAGGATAAATTTATCTTTATTTCAAGGCTACACGAGGATAAATTTATATTAATTTCAAAGTTAAACAAGGATAGATTTATCTTAATTTCAAGGCTACACAAGGATGAATCTATTTCAATTTGAAAGCTCCAAAAGGATTAAATTATCTTAATTTTAAAGCTACACGAGGATAAATTTATCCTAATTTCAAGGCTACACGAGGATCACTTTATCTTAATTTCAAAGCTTCTTGAGAAAAAATTTATCCTAATTAGAACACTACATGAGGATAAATTTATCCTAATTTCAAAGCTACACAAGGATAAATTTTTCTTAATTCCAAGGCTACACGAGGATAAATTTATCTTAATTTCAAGGCTACATGAGGATAAATTTATCTTAATTTCAAAGCTACACGAGGATGAATTTATCTTAATTTCAAGGCTACACGAGGATAAATTTATCTTAATTTCAAGGCTACACGAGGATAAATTTATCTTAATTTCAAAGATACACAAGGATAAATTTATCCTAATTTCAAGGGTACACGAGGATAAAATTATCTAAATTTCAAGGCTTCATGATAATAAATTTATCTTTATTTCAAGGCTACATGAGGATAAATTTATCATAATTTCAACACTGCATGAGGATAAATTTATCTTAATTTCACGGCTACATGAGGATAAATTTATGTTAATTTCAAGGCTACACGAGGATAAATTTAACCTAATTTCAAGGGTACACGAGGATAAAATTATCTAAATTCAAAGGCTTCATGATAATAAATTTATCTTAATTTCAAGGCTACATGAGGATAAATTTATCATAATTTCAACACTGCATGAGGATAAATTTATCTTAATTTCACGGCTACATGAGGATAAATTTATATTAATTTCAAAGCTACACGAGGATAAAGTTATCTTAATTTCAAGGCTACATTAGGATAAATTTATCTTATTTTCAAGGCTACACGAGGATAAATTTAACCTAATTTCAAGGCTACACGACGATAAATTTATCCTAATTTCAAGGCTACATGAGAATACATTTATCCTAATTTCAAAGCTACATGAAGATACATTTATCTTAATTTCAAAGCTACACTAGGATAAATTTATCTTAATTTCAAGGCTAAACGATGATAAATTTATCTTAATTTCAAAGCTACACGAGGATAAATTTATCCTAATTTCAAGGCTACACGAGGATAAATTTATCTTAATTTTAAGGATACACGAGGATAAATTTGTCTTAATTTCAAGGCTACACGAGGATAAATTTATCTTATTTTCAAGGCTACATGAGGATAAATTTATCTTAATTTCAAGGCTACACGAAGATAAATTTATCTTAATTTCAAAGCTACATGAGGATACATTTATATTAATTTCAAAGTTAAACAAGGATAGATTTATCTTAATTTCAAGGCTACACAAGGATGAATCTATTTCAATTTGAAAGCTACAAAAGGATAAAATTACCTTAATTTTAAAGCTACACGAGGATAAATTTATCCTAATTTCAAGCTACACAAGAATAAATTTATCTTAATTCCAAAGCTACATGAGGATAAATTTATCTTAATTTCAAGACTTCATGAGGATAAATTTATCCTAATTTCAAGGCTACATGAGGATACATTTATCCTAATTTCAAGGCTACACGAGGATAAATTCATCTTAAATTGAAGGCTTAATGAGGATAAATTAATCTTAATTTCAAAGTTAAACAAGGATAAATTTATCTTAATTTCAAGGCTACACAAGGATGAATCTATTTCAATTTCAAGGCTACACGAGAATAAATTTATCGTAATTTCAAGGCTACAATTACAAAAGGATAAAATTATCTTAATTTTAAAGCTACACAAGGATTAATTTATCTTAATTTCAAGGCTACACGAGAATAAATTTATCGTAATTTCAAGGCTTAATGAGGATAAATTTACCTTAATTTAAAAGCTACACGAGAATAAATTTACCTTAATTTGAAAGCTACACGCGGATAAATTTATCTTATTTTCAAGGCTACACAAAGATAAATTTATCTTAATTTCAAGGCTTCTTGAGGATAAATTTATCATAATTTCAAGACTACATGAGGATACATTAATCCTAATTTCAAGGCTACATGAGGATACATTTATCCTTATTTCAAGGCTACATGAAGATACATTTATCTTAATTTCAAAGCTACACTAGGATAAATTTATCTTAATTTTAAGGCTACAAGAGGATAAATTTATCTTAATTTCAAAGCTACACGAGGATAAATTTATCCTAATTTCAAGGCTACACGAGGATAAATTTATCTTAATTTCAAGGCTACACGAGGATAAATTCATCTTAATTTGAAAGCTACACGACGATAAATTTATCTTAATTTCAAGGCTACACGAGGATAAAGTAATCTTAATTTCAAGGCTACATGAGGATAAATTTATCTTATTTTCAAGGCTACACGAGGATAAATTTATCTTAATTTCAAGGCTACACGAGGATAAATTTATCTTAATTTCAAGGCTACATGAGGATAAATTTATCTTAATTTCAAAGCTACACGACGATAAATTTATCTTAATTTTAAAGATACACAAGGATGAATTTATCCTAATTTCAAGGCTACACGAGGATAAAATTATCTTAATTTCAAGGCTTCATTAGGATAAATTTATCTTAATTTCAAGGCTACATGAGGATAAATTTATCCTGATTCCAAGGCTACACGAGGATAGATTTATCTTAATTTCAAGGCTACACAAGGATGAATCTATTTCAATTTCAAAGCTACAAAAGGATTAAATTATCTTAATTTTAAAGCTACACGAGGATAAATTTATCCTAATTTCAAGGCTACACGAGGATAAATTGATCTTAATTTCCAAGCTACATGAGGATAAATTTATCTTTATTTCAAAGCTTGTTGAGGATAAATTTATCCTAATTACAACACTATATGAGGATAAATTTATCCTGATTTCAAGGCTACACGAGGATAAATTTACCTTAATTTCAAGGCTACACGAGGATAAATTTATCTTTATTTCAAGGCTACACGAGGATAAATTTATATTAATTTCAAAGTTAAACAAGGATAGATTTATCTTAATTTCAAGGCTACACAAGGATGAATCTATTTCAATTTGAAAGCTCCAAAAGGATTAAATTATCTTAATTTTAAAGCTACACGAGGATAAATTTATCCTAATTTCAAGGCTACACGAGGATCAATTTATCTTAATTTCAAAGCTTCTTGAGGAAAAATTTATCCTAATTAGAACACTACATGAGGATAAATTTATCCTAATTTCAAAGCTACACAAGGATAAATTTATCTTAATTCCAAGGCTACACGAGGATAAATTTATCTTAATTTCAAGGCTACATGAGGATAAATTTATCTTAATTTCAAAGCTACACGAGGATGAATTTATCTTAATTTCAAGGCTACACGAGGATAAATTTATCTTAATTTCAAGGCTACACGAGGATAAATTTATCTTAATTTCAAAGATACACAAGGATAAATTTATCCTAATTTCAAGGGTACATGAGGATAAAATTATCTAAATTTCAAGGCTTCATGATAATAAATTTATCTTTATTTCAAGGCTACATGAGGATAAATTTATCATAATTTCAACACTGCATGAGGATAAATTTATCTTAATTTCACGGCTACATGAGGATAAATTTATATTAATTTCAAGGCTACACGAGGATAAATTTAACCTAATTTCAAGGGTACACGAGGATAAAATTATCTAAATTCCAAGGCTTTATGATAATAAATTTATCTTAATTTCAAGGCTACATGAGGATAAATTTATCATAATTTCAACACTGCATGAGGATAAATTTATCTTAATTTCACGGCTACATGAGGATAAATTTATATTAATTTCAAAGCTACACGAGGATAAAGTTATCTTAATTTCAAGGCTACATTAGGATAAATTTATCTTATTTTCAAGGCTACACGAGGATAAATTTAACCTAATTTCAAGGCTACACGACGATAAATTTATCCTAATTTCAAGGCTACATGAGAATACATTTATCCTAATTTCAAAGCTACATGAAGATACATTTATCTTAATTTCAAAGCTACACTAGGATAAATTTATCTTAATTTCAAGGCTAAACGATGATAAATTTATCTTAATTTCAAAGCTACACGAGGATAAATTTATCCTAATTTCAAGGCTACACGAGGATAAATTTATCTTAATTTTAAGGATACACGAGGATAAATTTGTCTTAATTTCAAGGCTACACGAGGATAAATTTATCTTATTTTCAAGGCTACATGAGGATAAATTTATATTAATTTCAAAGTTAAACAAGGATAGATTTATCTTAATTTCAAGGCTACACAAGGATGAATCTATTTCAATTTGAAAGCTACAAAAGGATAAAATTACCTTAATTTTAAAGCTACACGAGGATAAATTTATCCTAATTTCAAGCTACACAAGAATAAATTTATCTTAATTCCAAAGCTACATGAGGATAAATTTATCTTAATTTCAAGACTTCATGAGGATAAATTTATCCTAATTTCAAGGCTACATGAGGATACATTTATATTAATTTCAAAGTTAAACAAGGATAGATTTATCTTAATTTCAAGGCTACACAAGGATGAATCTATTTCAATTTGAAAGCTACAAAAGGATAAAATTACCTTAATTTTAAAGCTACACGAGGATAAATTTATCCTAATTTCAAGCTACACAAGAATAAATTTATCTTAATTCCAAAGCTACATGAGGATAAATTTATCTTAATTTCAAGACTTCATGAGGATAAATTTATCCTAATTTCAAGGCTACATGAGGATACATTTATCCTAATTTCAAGGCTACACGAGGATAAATTCATCTTAAATTGAAGGCTTAATGAGGATAAATTAATCTTAATTTCAAAGTTAAACAAGGATAAATTTATCTTAATTTCAAGGCTACACAAGGATGAATCTATTTCAATTTCAAGGCTACACGAGAATAAATTTACCGTAATTTCAAGGCTACAATTACAAAAGGATAAAATTATCTTAATTTTAAAGCTACACAAGGATTAATTTATCTTAATTTCAAGGCTACACGAGAATAAATTTATCGTAATTTCAAGGCTTAATGAGGATAAATTTACCTTAATTTAAAAGCTACACGAGAATAAATTTACCTTAATTTGAAAGCTACACGCGGATAAATTTATCTTATTTTCAAGGCTACACAAAGATAAATTTATCTTAATTTCAAGGCTTCTTGAGGATAAATTTATCATAATTTCAAGACTACATGAGGATACATTAATCCTAATTTCAAGGCTACATGAGGATACATTTATCCTTATTTCAAGGCTACATGAAGATACATTTATCTTAATTTCAAAGCTACACTAGGATAAATTTATCTTAATTTTAAGGCTACAAGAGGATAAATTTATCTTAATTTCAAAGCTACACGAGGATAAATTTATCCTAATTTCAAGGCTACACGAGGATAAATTTATCTTAATTTCAAGGCTACACGAGGATAAATTCATCTTAATTTGAAAGCTACACGACGATAAATTTATCTTAATTTCAAGGCTACACGAGGATAAATTTATCTTAATTTCAAGGCTACATGAGGATAAATTTATCTTAATTTCAAAGCTACACGACGATAAATTTATCCTAATTTTAAAGATACACAAGGATGAATTTATTCTAATTTCAAGGCTACACGAGGATAAAATTATCTTAATTTCAAGGCTTCATTAGGATAAATTTATCTTAATTTCAAGGCTACATGAGGATAAATTTATCCTGATTCCAAGACTACACGAGGATAGATTTATCTTAATTTCAAGGCTACACAAGGATGAATCTATTTCAATTTCAAAGCTACAAAAGGATTAAATTATCTTAATTTTAAAGCTACACAAGGATAAATTTATCCTAATTTCAAGGCTACACGAGGATAAATTGATCTTAATTTCCAAGCTACATGAGGATAAATTTATCTTTATTTCAAAGCTTCTTGAGGATAAATTTATCCTAATTACAACACTATATGAGGATAAATTTATCCTGATTTCAAGGCTACACGAGGATAAATTTACCTTAATTTCAAGGCTACACGAGGATAAATTTATCTTTATTTCAAGGCTACACGAGGATAAATTTATATTAATTTCAAAGTTAAACAAGGATAGATTTATCTTAATTTCAAGGCTACACAAGGATGAATCTATTTCAATTTGAAAGCTCCAAAAGGATTAAATTATCTTAATTTTAAAGCTACACGAGGATAAATTTATCCTAATTTCAAGGCTACACGAGGATCAATTTATCTTAATTTCAAAGCTTCTTGAGGAAAAATTTATCCTAATTAGAACACTACATGAGGATAAATTTATCCTAATTTCAAAGCTACACAAGGATAAATTTATCTTAATTCCAAGGCCACACGAGGATAAATTTATCTTAATTTCAAGGCTACATGAGGATAAATTTATCTTAATTTCAAAGCTACACGAGGATGAATTTATCTTAATTTCAAGGCTACACGAGGATAAATTTATCTTAATTTCAAGGCTACACGAGGATAAATTTATCTTAATTTCAAAGATACACAAGGATAAATTTATCCTAATTTCAAGGGTACACGAGGATAAAATTATCTAAATTCCAAGGCTTCATGATAATAAATTTATCTTTATTTCAAGGCTACATGAGGATAAATTTATCATAATTTCAACACTGCATGAGGATAAATTTATCTTAATTTCACGGCTACATGAGGATAAATTTATATTAATTTCAAAGCTACACGACGATATATTTATCTTAATTTCAAGGCTACATTAGGATAAATTTATCTTATTTTCAAGGCTACACGAGGATAAATTTAACCTAATTTCAAGGCTACACGACGATAAATTTATCCTAATTTCAAGGCTACATGAGAATACATTTATCCTAATTTCAAAGCTACATGAAGATACATTTATCTTAATTTCAAAGCTACACTAGGATAAATTTATCTTAATTTCAAGGCTAAACGATGATAAATTTATCTTAATTTCAAGGCTACACGAGGATAAATTTATCTTTATTTCAAGGCTACACGAGGATAAATTTATATTAATTTCAAAGTTAAACAAGGATAGATTTATCTTAATTTCAAGGCTACACAAGGATGAATCTATTTCAATTTGAAAGCTCCAAAAGGATTTAATTATCTTAATTTTAAAGCTACACGAGGATAAATTTATCCTAATTTCAAGGCTACACGAGGATCAATTTATCTTAATTTCAAAGCTTCTTGAGGAAAAATTTATCCTAATTAGAACACTACATGAGGATAAATTTATCCTAATTTCAAAGCTACACAAGGATAAATTTATCTTAATTCCAAGGCTACACGAGGATAAATTTATCTTAATTTCAAGGCTACATGAGGATAAATTTATCTTAATTTCAAAGCTACACGAGGATGAATTTATCTTAATTTCAAGGCTACACGAGGATAAATTTATCTTAATTTCAAGGCTACACGAGGATAAATTTATCTTAATTTCAAAGATACACAAGGATAAATTTATCCTAATTTCAAGGGTACACGAGGATAAAATTATCTAAATTCCAAGGCTTCATGATAATAAATTTATCTTTATTTCAAGGCTACATGAGGATAAATTTATCATAATTTCAACACTGCATGAGGATAAATTTATCTTAATTTCACGGCTACATGAGGATAAATTTATATTAATTTCAAAGCTACACGACGATATATTTATCTTAATTTCAAGGCTACATTAGGATAAATTTATCTTATTTTCAAGGCTACACGAGGATAAATTTAACCTAATTTCAAGGCTAAACGACGATAAATTTATCCTAATTTCAAGGCTACATGAGAATACATTTATCCTAATTTCAAAGCTACATGAAGATACATTTATCTTAATTTCAAAGCTACACTAGGATAAATTTATCTTAATTTCAAGGCTAAACGATGATAAATTTATCTTAATTTCAAAGCTACACGAGGATAAATTTATCCTAATTTCAAGGCTACACGAGGATAAATTTATCTTAATTTTAAGGATACACGAGGATAAATTTGTCTTAATTTCAAGGCTACACGAGGATAAATTTATCTTATTTTCAAGGCTACATGAGGATAAATTTATCTTAATTTCAAGGCAACACGAAGATAAATTTATCTTAATTTCAAAGCTACATGAGGATACATTTATCCTAATTTTAAGGCTACACGAGGATAAATTTATCTTAAATTGAAGGCTTAATGAGGATAAATTAATCTTAATTTCAAAGTTAAACAAGGATATATTTATCTTAATTTCAAGGCTACACAAGGATGAATCTATTTCAATTTCAAAGCTACAAAAGGATAAAATTACCTTAATTTTAAAGCTACACGAGGATAAATTTATCCTAATTTCAAAGCTACACAAGAATAAATTTATCTTAATTCCAAAGCTACATGAGGATAAATTTATCTTAATTTCAAGACTTCATGAGGATAAATTTATCCTAATTTCAAGGCTACATGAGGATACATTTATCCTAATTTCAAGGCTACACGAGGATAAATTCATCTTAAATTGAAGGCTTAATGAGGACAAATTAATCTTAGTTTCAAAGTTAAACAAGGATAAATTTATCTTAATTTCAAGGCTACACAAGGATGAATCCATTTCAATTTCAAGGCTACACGAGAATAAATTTATCGTAATTTCAAGGCTACAATTACAAAAGGATAAAATTATCTTAATTTTAAAGCTACACAAGGATAAATTTATCTTAATTTCAAGGCTACACGAGAATAAATTTATCGTAATTTCAAGGCTTAATGAGGATAAATTTACCTTAATTTCAAAGCTACACTAGGATAAATTTATCTTAATTTCAAGGCTAAACGATGATAAATTTATCTTAATTTCAAAGCTACACGAGGATAAATTTATCCTAATTTCAAGGCTACACGAGGATAAATTTATCTTAATTTTAAGGATACACGAGGATAAATTTGTCTTAATTTCAAGGCTACACGAGGATAAATTTATCTTATTTTCAAGGCTACATGAGGATAAATTTATCTTAATTTCAAGGCTACACGAAGATAAATTTATCTTAATTTCAAAGCTACATGAGGATACATTTATCCTAATTTTAAGGCTACACGAGGATAAATTTATCTTAAATTGAAGGCTTAATGAGGATAAATTAATCTTAATTTCAAAGTTAAACAAGGATATATTTATTTTAATTTCAAGGCTACACAAGGATGAATCTATTTCAATTTCAAAGCTACAAAAGGATAAAATTACCTTAATTTTAAAGCTACACGAGGATAAATTTATCCTAATTTCAAAGCTACACAAGAATAAATTTATCTTAATTCCAAAGCTACATGAGGATAAATTTATCTTAATTTCAAGACTTCATGAGGATAAATTTATCCTAATTTCAAGGCTACATGAGGATACATTTATCCTAATTTCAAGGCTACACGAGGATAAATTCATCTTAAATTGAAGGCTTAATGAGGATAAATTAATCTTAATTTCAAAGTTAAACAAGGATAAATTTATCTTAATTTCAAGGCTACACAAGGATGAATCCATTTCAATTTCAAGGCTACACGAGAATAAATTTATCGTAATTTCAAGGCTACAATTACAAAAGGATAAAATTATCTTAATTTTAAAGCTACACAAGGATAAATTTATCTTAATTTCAAGGCTACACGAGAATAAATTTATCGTAATTTCAAGGCTTAATGAGGATAAATTTACCTTAATTTAAAAGCTACACGAGAATAAATTTACCTTAATTTGAAAGCTACACGCGGATAAATTTATCTTATTTTCAAGGCTACACAAAGATAAATTTATCTTAATTTCAAGGCTTCTTGAGGATAAATTTATACTAATTTCAACACTACATGAGGATAAATTTATCTTAATTTCAAGGCTACATGAGGATAAATTTATCTTAATTTTAAAGATACACAAGGATCAATTTATCCTAATTTCAAGGCTACACGAGGATAAAATTATCTTAATTTCAAGGCTTCATTAGGATAAATTTATCTTAATTTCAAGGCTACATGAGGATAAATTTATCCTGATTTCAAGGCTACACGAGGATAGATTTATCTTAATTTCAAGGCTACACAAGGATGAATCTATTTCAATTTCAAAGCTACAAAAGGATTAAATTATCTTAATTTTAAAGCTACACGAGGATAAATTTATCCTAATTTCAAGGCTACACGAGGATAAATTTATCTTAATATCCAAGCTACATGAGGATAAATTTATCTTTTTTTCAAAGCTTCTTGAGGATAAATTTATCCTAATTACAACACTATATGAGGATAAATTTATCCTGATTTCAAGGCTACACGAAGATAAATTTACCTTAATTTCAAGGCTACACGAGGATAAATTTATCTTTATTTCAAGGCTACACGAGGATAAATTTATATTAATTTCAAAGTTTAACAAGGATAGATTTATCTTAATTTCAAGGCTACACAAGGATGAATCTATTTCAATTTGAAAACTACAAAAGGATTAAATTATCTTAATTTTAAAGCTACACGAAGATAAATTAATCCTAATTTCAAGGCTACACGAGGATCAATTTATCTTAATTTCAAAGCTTCTTGAGAAAAAAATTTATCCTAATTAGAACACTACATGAGGATAAATTTATCCTAATTTCAAAGCTACACAAGGATAAATTTATCTTAATTCCAAAGCTACATGAGGATAAATTTATCCTAATTTCAAGGCTACATGAGGATACATTTATCCTAATTTTAAGGCTACACGAGGATAAATTCATCTTAAATTGAAGGCTTAATGAGGATAAATTAATCTTAATTTCAAAGTTAAACAAGGATAAATTTATCTTAATTTCAAGGCTACACAAGGATGAATCTATTTCAATTTCAAGGCTACACGAGAATAAATTTATCGTAATTTCAAGGCTAAAATTACAAAAGGATAAAATTAGCTTAATTTTAAAGCTACACGAGGATAAATTTATCTTAATTTCAAGGCTACACGAGAATAAATTTATCGCAATTTCAAGGCTTAATGAGGATAAATTTACCTTAATTTCAAAGCTACACGAGGATAAATTTACCTTAATTTGAAAGCTACACGCGGATAAATTTATCTTAATTTCAAGGCTTCTTGAGAATAAATTTATACTAATTTCAAGGCTACAAGAGGATGAATTTATCTTAATTCCAAAGCTACACGAGGATAAATTTATCTTAATTTCAAGGCTTCTTGAGAATAAATTTATACTAATTTCAAGGCTACATGAGGATGAATTTATCTTAATTTCAAAGCTACAAAAGGATGAATTTATCTTAATTCCAAAGCTACAAAAGGATAAAATTATCTTACTTTCAAGGCTACATGAGGATAAATTTATCTTAATTTCAAGGCTACACAAGGATAAATTTACCTTAATTTCAAAGCTACACGAGGATAAATTTACCTTAATTCAAAGCTACACGCGGATAAATTTATGTTATTTTCAAGGCTACACGAGGATAAATTTATCTTAATTTCAAGGCTTCCTGAGGATAAATTTATACTAATTTCAACACGACATGAGGATAAATTTATCTTAATTTCAAGGCTACATGAGGATAAATTTATCCTAATTTCAAGGCTACATGAGGATGAATTTATCTTAATTTCAAAGCTACACGAGGATAAATTTATCTTAATTTCAAGGCTACACGAGGATAAATTTATCTTAATTTCAAGGCAACACGAGGATATATTTATTCCAATTTCAACACTACATGAGGATAAATTTATCCTAATTTCAAGACTACATGAGGATAAATTAATCCTGGTTTCAAGGCTACATGAGGATATATTTATCTTAATTTCATTGCTACACAAGGATAAATTTATCTTAATTTCAAAGCTACACGAGGATAAATTTATCTTAATTTCAAGGCTTCTTGATAATAAATTTATACTAATTTCAAGGCTACACGAGGATGAATTTATCTTGATTTCAAGGCTTCTTGAGGATAAATTTATCCTAATTTCAACACTACATAAGGATAAATTAATACTAATTTCAAGGCTACATGAGGATGAATTTATCTTAATTTCAAAGCTACAAAAGGATGAATTTATCTTAATTCCAAAGCTACAAAAGGATAAAATTATCTTACTTTCAAGGCTACATGAGGATAAATTTATCTTAATTTCAAGGCTACACAAGGATAAATTTACCTTAATTTCAAAGCTACACGAGGATAAGTTTACCTTAATTTCAAAGCTACACGAGGATAAATTTGTCTTATTTTCAAGGCTACACGAGGATAAATTTACCTTAATTCAAAGCTACACGCGGATAAATTTATGTTATTTTCAAGGCTACACGAGGATAAATTTATCTTAATTTCAAGGCTTCCTGAGGATAAATTTATACTAATTTCAACACGACATGAGGATAAATTTATCTTAATTTCAAGGCTACATGAGGATAAATTTATCCTAATTTCAAGGCTACATGAGGATGAATTTATCTTAATTTCAAAGCTACACGAGGATAAATTTATCTTAATTTCAAGGCTACACGAGGATGAATTTATCTTAATTTCAAGGCAACACGAGGATATATTTATTCCAATTTCAACACTACATGAGGATAAATTTATCCTAATTTCAAGACTACATGAGGATAAATTAACCCTGGTTTCAAGGCTACATGAGGATATATTTATCTTAATTTCATTGCTACACAAGGATAAATTTATCTTAATTTCAAAGCTACATGAGGATAAATTTATCTTAATTTCAAAGCTTCTTAAGGATAAATTTATCCTAATTACAACACTACATGAGGATAAATTTATCCTAATTTCAAAGCTACACAAGGATAAATTTATCTTAATTCCAAAGCTACATGAGGATAAATTTATCTTAATTTCAAGACTACATGAGGATAAATTTATCATAATTTCAAGACTACATGAGGATAAATTTATCTTAATTTCAAGACTACATGAGGATAAATTTATCCTAATTACAACACTACATGAGGATAAATTTATCCTAATTTCAAAGCTACACAAGGATAAATTTATCTTAATTTCAAAGCTACACGAGGATAAATTTATCTTAATTTCAAGGCTACACGAGGATAAATTTATCTTAATTTCAAGGCAACACGATGATATATTTATTCCAATTTCAACACTACATGAGGATAAATTTATCCTAATTTCAAGACTACATGAGGATAAATTAATCCTGGTTTCAAGGCTACATGAGGATATATTTATCTTAATTTCATTGCTACACAAGGATAAATTTATCTTAATTTCAAAGCTACACGAGGATAAATTTATCTTAATTTCAAGGCTTCTTGATAATAAATTTATACTAATTTCAAGGCTACACGAGGATGAATTTATCTTGATTTCAAGGCTTCTTGAGGATAAATTTATCCTAATTTCAACACTACATAAGGATAAATTTATACTAATTTCAAGGCTACATGAGGATGAATTTATCTTAATTTCAAAGCTACAAAAGGATGAATTTATCTTAATTCCAAAGCTACAAAAGGATAAAATTATCTTACTTTCAAGGCTACATGAGGATAAATTTATCTTAATTTCAAGGCTACACAAGGATAAATTTACCTTAATTTCAAAGCTACACGAGGATAAGTTTACCTTAATTTCAAAGCTACACGAGGATAAATTTGTCTTATTTTCAAGGCTACACGAGGATAAATTTACCTTAATTCAAAGCTACACGCGGATAAATTTATGTTATTTTCAAGGCTACACGAGGATAAATTTATCTTAATTTCAAGGCTTCCTGAGGATAAATTTATACTAATTTCAACACGACATGAGGATAAATTTATCTTAATTTCAAGGCTACATGAGGATAAATTTATCCTAATTTCAAGGCTACATGAGGATGAATTTATCTTAATTTCAAAGCTACACGAGGATAAATTTATCTAAATTTCAAGGCTACACGAGGATGAATTTATCTTAATTTCAAGGCAACACGAGGATATATTTATTCCAATTTCAACACTACATGAGGATAAATTTATCCTAATTTCAAGACTACATGAGGATAAATTAACCCTGGTTTCAAGGCTACATGAGGATATATTTATCTTAATTTCATTGCTACACAAGGATAAATTTATCTTAATTTCAAAGCTACATGAGGATAAATTTATCTTAATTTCAAAGCTTCTTAAGGATAAATTTATCCTAATTACAACACTACATGAGGATAAATCTATCCTAATTTCAAAGCTACACAAGGATAAATTTATCTTAATTCCAAAGCTACATGAGGATAAATTTATCTTAATTTCAAGACTACATGAGGATAAATTTATCATAATTTCAAGACTACATGAGGATAAATTTATCCTAATTTCAAGGCTACATGAGGATACATTTATCCTTATTTCAAGGCTACATTAAGATACATTTATCTTAATTTCAAAGCTACACTAGGATAAATTTATCTTAATTTTAAGGCTACACGAGGATAAATTTATCTTAATTTCAAAGCTACACGAGGATAAATTTATCTTAATTTCAAAGCTACACGAGGATAAATTTATCCTAATTTCAAGGCTACACAAGAATAAATTTATCTTAATTTCAAGGCCACACGAGGATAAATTCATCTTAATTTGAAAGCTACACGACGATAAATTTATCTTAATTTCAAGGCTACACGAGGATAAATTTATCTTAATTTCAAAGCTACACAAGGATAAATTTTTCTTAATTCCAAGGCTACACGAGGATAAATTTATCTTAATTTCAAGGCTACATGAGGATAAATTTATCTTAATTTCAAAGCTACACGAGGATGAATTTATCTTAATTTCAAGGCTACACGAGGATAAATTTATCTTAATTTCAAGGCTACACGAGGATAAATTTATCTTAATTTCAAAGATACACAAGGATAAATTTATCCTAATTTCAAGGGTACACGAGGATAAAATTATCTAAATTTCAAGGCTTCATGATAATAAATTTATCTTTATTTCAAGGCTACATGAGGATAAATTTATCATAATTTCAACACTGCATGAGGATAAATTTATCTTAATTTCACGGCTACATGAGGATAAATTTATGTTAATTTCAAGGCTACACGAGGATAAATTTAACCTAATTTCAAGGGTACACGAGGATAAAATTATCTAAATTCCAAGGCTTCATGATAATAAATTTATCTTAATTTCAAGGCTACATGAGGATAAATTTATCATAATTTCAACACTGCATGAGGATAAATTTATCTTAATTTCACGGCTACATGAGGATAAATTTATATTAATTTCAAAGCTACACGAGGATAAAGTTATCTTAATTTCAAGGCTACATTAGGATAAATTTATCTTATTTTCAAGGCTACACGAGGATAAATTTAACCTAATTTCAAGGCTACACGACGATAAATTTATCCTAATTTCAAGGCTACATGAGAATACATTTATCCTAATTTCAAAGCTATATGAAGATACATTTATCTTAATTTCAAAGCTACACTAGGATAAATTTATCTTAATTTCAAGGCTAAACGATGATAAATTTATCTTAATTTCAAAGCTACACGAGGATAAATTTATCCTAATTTCAAGGCTACACGAGGATAAATTTATCTTAATTTTAAGGATACACGAGGATAAATTTGTCTTAATTTCAAGGCTACACGAGGATAAATTTATCTTATTTTCAAGGCTACATGAGGATAAATTTATCTTAATTTCAAGGCTACACGAAGATAAATTTATCTTAATTTCAAAGCTACATGAGGATACATTTATATTAATTTCAAAGTTAAACAAGGATAGATTTATCTTAATTTCAAGGCTACACAAGGATGAATCTATTTCAATTTGAAAGCTACAAAAGGATAAAATTACCTTAATTTTAAAGCTACACGAGGATAAATTTATCCTAATTTCAAGCTACACAAGAATAAATTTATCTTAATTCCAAAGCTACATGAGGATAAATTTATCTTAATTTCAAGACTTCATGAGGATAAATTTATCCTAATTTCAAGGCTACATGAGGATACATTTATCCTAATTTCAAGGCTACACGAGGATAAATTCATCTTAAATTGAAGGCTTAATGAGGATAAATTAATCTTAATTTCAAAGTTAAACAAGGATAAATTTATCTTAATTTCAAGGCTACACAAGGATGAATCTATTTCAATTTCAAGGCTACACGAGAATAAATTTATCGTAATTTCAAGGCTACAATTACAAAAGGATAAAATTATCTTAATTTTAAAGCTACACAAGGATTAATTTATCTTAATTTCAAGGCTACACGAGAATAAATTTATCGTAATTTCAAGGCTTAATGAGGATAAATTTACCTTAATTTAAAAGCTACACGAGAATAAATTTACCTTAATTTGAAAGCTACACGCGGATAAATTTATCTTATTTTCAAGGCTACACAAAGATAAATTTATCTTAATTTCAAGGCTTCTTGAGGATAAATTTATCATAATTTCAAGACTACATGAGGATACATTAATCCTAATTTCAAGGCTACATGAGGATACATTTATCCTTATTTCAAGGCTACATGAAGATACATTTATCTTAATTTCAAAGCTACACTAGGATAAATTTATCTTAATTTTAAGGCTACAAGAGGATAAATTTATCTTAATTTCAAAGCTACACGAGGATAAATTTATCCTAATTTCAAGGCTACACGAGGATAAATTTATCTTAATTTCAAGGCTACACGAGGATAAATTCATCTTAATTTGAAAGCTACACGACGATAAATTTATCTTAATTTCAAGGCTACACGAGGATAAAGTAATCTTAATTTCAAGGCTACATGAGGATAAATTTATCTTATTTTCAAGGCTACACGAGGATAAATTTATCTTAATTTCAAGGCTACACGAGGATAAATTTATCTTAATTTCAAGGCTACATGAGGATAAATTTATCTTAATTTCAAAGCTACACGACGATAAATTTATCTTAATTTTAAAGATACACAAGGATGAATTTATCCTAATTTCAAGGCTACACGAGGATAAAATTATCTTAATTTCAAGGCTTCATTAGGATAAATTTATCTTAATTTCAAGGCTACATGAGGATAAATTTATCCTGATTCCAAGGCTACACGAGGATAGATTTATCTTAATTTCAAGGCTACACAAGGATGAATCTATTTCAATTTCAAAGCTACAAAAGGATTAAATTATCTTAATTTTAAAGCTACACGAGGATAAATTTATCCTAATTTCAAGGCTACACGAGGATAAATTGATCTTAATTTCCAAGCTACATGAGGATAAATTTATCTTTATTTCAAAGCTTCTTGAGGATAAATTTATCCTAATTACAACACTATATGAGGATAAATTTATCCTGATTTCAAGGCTACACGAGGATAAATTTACCTTAATTTCAAGGCTACACGAGGATAAATTTATCTTTATTTCAAGGCTACACGAGGATAAATTTATATTAATTTCAAAGTTAAACAAGGATAGATTTATCTTAATTTCAAGGCTACACAAGGATGAATCTATTTCAATTTGAAAGCTCCAAAAGGATTAAATTATCTTAATTTTAAAGCTACACGAGGATAAATTTATCCTAATTTCAAGGCTACACGAGGATCAATTTATCTTAATTTCAAAGCTTCTTGAGGAAAAATTTATCCTAATTAGAACACTACATGAGGATAAATTTATCCTAATTTCAAAGCTACACAAGGATAAATTTATCTTAATTCCAAGGCTACACGAGGATAAATTTATCTTAATTTCAAGGCTACATGAGGATAAATTTATCTTAATTTCAAAGCTACACGAGGATAAGTTTACCTTAATTTCAAAGCTACACGAGGATAAATTTGTCTTATTTTCAAGGCTACACGAGGATAAATTTACCTTAATTCAAAGCTACACGCGGATAAATTTATGTTATTTTCAAGGCTACACGAGGATAAATTTATCTTAATTTCAAGGCTTCCTGAGGATAAATTTATACTAATTTCAACACGACATGAGGATAAATTTATCTTAATTTCAAGGCTACATGAGGATAAATTTATCCTAATTTCAAGGCTACATGAGGATGAATTTATCTTAATTTCAAAGCTACACGAGGATAAATTTATCTTAATTTCAAGGCTACACGAGGATGAATTTATCTTAATTTCAAGGCAACACGAGGATATATTTATTCCAATTTCAACACTACATGAGGATAAATTTATCCTAATTTCAAGACTACATGAGGATAAATTAACCCTGGTTTCAAGGCTACACGAGGATATATTTATCTTAATTTCATTGCTACACAAGGATAAATTTATCTTAATTTCAAAGCTACATGAGGATAAATTTATCTTAATTTCAAAGCTTCTTAAGGATAAATTTATCCTAATTACAACACTACATGAGGATAAATCTATCCTAATTTCAAAGCTACACAAGGATAAATTTATCTTAATTCCAAAGCTACATGAGGATAAATTTATCTTAATTTCAAGACTACATGAGGATAAATTTATCATAATTTCAAGACTACATGAGGATAAATTTATCCTAATTTCAAGGCTACATGAGGATACATTTATCCTTATTTCAAGGCTACATTAAGATACATTTATCTTAATTTCAAAGCTACACTAGGATAAATTTATCTTAATTTTAAGGCTACACGAGGATAAATTTATCTTAATTTCAAAGCTACACGAGGATAAATTTATCCTAATTTCAAGGCTACACAAGAATAAATTTATCTTAATTTCAAGGCCACACGAGGATAAATTCATCTTAATTTGAAAGCTACACGACGATAAATTTATCTTAATTTCAAGGCTACACGAGGATAAATTTATCTTAATTTCAAAGCTACACAAGGATAAATTTTTCTTAATTCCAAGGCTACACGAGGATAAATTTATCTTAATTTCAAGGCTACATGAGGATAAATTTATCTTAATTTCAAAGCTACACGAGGATGAATTTATCTTAATTTCAAGGCTACACGAGGATAAATTTATCTTAATTTCAAGGCTACACGAGGATAAATTTATCTTAATTTCAAAGATACACAAGGATAAATTTATCCTAATTTCAAGGGTACACGAGGATAAAATTATCTAAATTTCAAGGCTTCATGATAATAAATTTATCTTTATTTCAAGGCTACATGAGGATAAATTTATCATAATTTCAACACTGCATGAGGATAAATTTATCTTAATTTCACGGCTACATGAGGATAAATTTATGTTAATTTCAAGGCTACACGAGGATAAATTTAACCTAATTTCAAGGGTACACGAGGATAAAATTATCTAAATTCCAAGGCTTCATGATAATAAATTTATCTTAATTTCAAGGCTACATGAGGATAAATTTATCATAATTTCAACACTGCATGAGGATAAATTTATCTTAATTTCACGGCTACATGAGGATAAATTTATATTAATTTCAAAGCTACACGAGGATAAAGTTATCTTAATTTCAAGGCTACATTAGGATAAATTTATCTTATTTTCAAGGCTACACGAGGATAAATTTAACCTAATTTCAAGGCTACACGACGATAAATTTATCCTAATTTCAAGGCTACATGAGAATACATTTATCCTAATTTCAAAGCTATATGAAGATACATTTATCTTAATTTCAAAGCTACACTAGGATAAATTTATCTTAATTTCAAGGCTAAACGATGATAAATTTATCTTAATTTCAAAGCTACACGAGGATAAATTTATCCTAATTTCAAGGCTACACGAGGATAAATTTATCTTAATTTTAAGGATACACGAGGATAAATTTGTCTTAATTTCAAGGCTACACGAGGATAAATTTATCTTATTTTCAAGGCTACATGAGGATAAATTTATCTTAATTTCAAGGCTACACGAAGATAAATTTATCTTAATTTCAAAGCTACATGAGGATACATTTATATTAATTTCAAAGTTAAACAAGGATAGATTTATCTTAATTTCAAGGCTACACAAGGATGAATCTATTTCAATTTGAAAGCTACAAAAGGATAAAATTACCTTAATTTTAAAGCTACACGAGGATAAATTTATCCTAATTTCAAGCTACACAAGAATAAATTTATCTTAATTCCAAAGCTACATGAGGATAAATTTATCTTAATTTCAAGACTTCATGAGGATAAATTTATCCTTATTTCAAGGCTACATGAGGATACATTTATCCTAATTTCAAGGCTACACGAGGATAAATTCATCTTAAATTGAAGGCTTAATGAGGATAAATTAATCTTAATTTCAAAGTTAAACAAGGATAAATTTATCTTAATTTCAAGGCTACACAAGGATGAATCTATTTCAATTTCAAGGCTACACGAGAATAAATTTATCGTAATTTCAAGGCTACAATTACAAAAGGATAAAATTATCTTAATTTTAAAGCTACACAAGGATTAATTTATCTTAATTTCAAGGCTACACGAGAATAAATTTATCGTAATTTCAAGGCTTAATGAGGATAAATTTACCTTAATTTAAAAGCTACACGAGAATAAATTTACCTTAATTTGAAAGCTACACGCGGATAAATTTATCTTATTTTCAAGGCTACACAAAGATAAATTTATCTTAATTTCAAGGCTTCTTGAGGATAAATTTATCATAATTTCAAGACTACATGAGGATACATTAATCCTAATATCAAGGCTACATGAGGATACATTTATCCTTATTTCAAGGCTACATGAAGATACATTTATCTTAATTTCAAAGCTACACTAGGATAAATTTATCTTAATTTTAAGGCTACAAGAGGATAAATTTATCTTAATTTCAAAGCTACACGAGGATAAATTTATCCTAATTTCAAGGCTACACGAGGATAAATTTATCTTAATTTCAAGGCTACACGAGGATAAATTCATCTTAATTTGAAAGCTACACGACGATAAATTTATCTTAATTTCAAGGCTACACGAGGATAAAGTAATCTTAATTTCAAGGCTACATGAGGATAAATTTATCTTATTTTCAAGGCTACACGAGGATAAATTTATCTTAATTTCAAGGCTACACGAGGATAAATTTATCTTAATTTCAAGGCTACATGAGGATAAATTTATCTTAATTTCAAAGCTACACGACGATAAATTTATCTTAATTTTAAAGATACACAAGGATGAATTTATCCTAATTTCAAGGCTACACGAGGATAAAATTATCTTAATTTCAAGGCTTCATTAGGATAAATTTATCTTAATTTCAAGGCTACATGAGGATAAATTTATCCTGATTCCAAGGCTACACGAGGATAGATTTATCTTAATTTCAAGGCTACACAAGGATGAATCTATTTCAATTTCAAAGCTACAAAAGGATTAAATTATCTTAATTTTAAAGCTACACGAGGATAAATTTATCCTAATTTCAAGGCTACACGAGGATAAATTGATCTTAATTTCCAAGCTACATGAGGATAAATTTATCTTTATTTCAAAGCTTCTTGAGGATAAATTTATCCTAATTACAACACTATATGAGGATAAATTTATCCTGATTTCAAGGCTACACGAGGATAAATTTACCTTAATTTCAAGGCTACACGAGGATAAATTTATCTTTATTTCAAGGCTACACGAGGATAAATTTATATTAATTTCAAAGTTAAACAAGGATAGATTTATCTTAATTTCAAGGCTACACAATGATGAATCTATTTCAATTTGAAAGCTCCAAAAGGATTAAATTATCTTAATTTTAAAGCTACACGAGGATAAATTTATCCTAATTTCAAGGCTACACGAGGATCAATTTATCTTAATTTCAAAGCTTCTTGAGGAAAAATTTATCCTAATTAGAACACTACATGAGGATAAATTTATCCTAATTTCAAAGCTACACAAGGATAAATTTATCTTAATTCCAAGGCTACACGAGGATAAATTTATCTTAATTTCAAGGCTACATGAGGATAAATTTATCTTAATTTCAAAGCTACACGAGGATGAATTTATCTTAATTTCAAGGCTACACGAGGATAAATTTATCTTAATTTCAAGGCTACACGAGGATAAATTTATCTTAATTTCAAAGATACACAAGGATAAATTTATCCTAATTTCAAGGGTACATGAGGATAAAATTATCTAAATTTCAAGGCTTCATGATAATAAATTTATCTTTATTTCAAGGCTACATGAGGATAAATTTATCATAATTTCAACACTGCATGAGGATAAATTTATCTTAATTTCACGGCTACATGAGGATAAATTTATATTAATTTCAAGGCTACACGAGGATAAATTTAACCTAATTTCAAGGGTACACGAGGATAAAATTATCTAAATTCCAAGGCTTTATGATAATAAATTTATCTTAATTTCAAGGCTACATGAGGATAAATTTATCATAATTTCAACACTGCATGAGGATAAATTTATCTTAATTTCACGGCTACATGAGGATAAATTTATATTAATTTCAAAGCTACACGAGGATAAAGTTATCTTAATTTCAAGGCTACATTAGGATAAATTTATCTTATTTTCAAGGCTACACGAGGATAAATTTAACCTAATTTCAAGGCTACACGACGATAAATTTATCCTAATTTCAAGGCTACATGAGAATACATTTATCCTAATTTCAAAGCTACATGAAGATACATTTATCTTAATTTCAAAGCTACACTAGGATAAATTTATCTTAATTTCAAGGCTAAACGATGATAAATTTATCTTAATTTCAAAGCTACACGAGGATAAATTTATCCTAATTTCAAGGCTACACGAGGATAAATTTATCTTAATTTTAAGGATACACGAGGATAAATTTGTCTTAATTTCAAGGCTACACGAGGATAAATTTATCTTATTTTCAAGGCTACATGAGGATAAATTTATCTTAATTTCAAGGCTACACGAAGATAAATTTATCTTAATTTCAAAGCTACATGAGGATACATTTATATTAATTTCAAAGTTAAACAAGGATAGATTTATCTTAATTTCAAGGCTACACAAGGATGAATCTATTTCAATTTGAAAGCTACAAAAGGATAAAATTACCTTAATTTTAAAGCTACACGAGGATAAATTTATCCTAATTTCAAGCTACACAAGAATAAATTTATCTTAATTCCAAAGCTACATGAGGATAAATTTATCTTAATTTCAAGACTTCATGAGGATAAATTTATCCTAATTTCAAGGCTACATGAGGATACATTTATCCTAATTTCAAGGCTACACGAGGATAAATTCATCTTAAATTGAAGGCTTAATGAGGATAAATTAATCTTAATTTCAAAGTTAAACAAGGATAAATTTATCTTAATTTCAAGGCTACACAAGGATGAATCTATTTCAATTTCAAGGCTACACGAGAATAAATTTATCGTAATTTCAAGGCTACAATTACAAAAGGATAAAATTATCTTAATTTTAAAGCTACACAAGGATTAATTTATCTTAATTTCAAGGCTACACGAGAATAAATTTATCGTAATTTCAAGGCTTAATGAGGATAAATTTACCTTAATTTAAAAGCTACACGAGAATAAATTTACCTTAATTTGAAAGCTACACGCGGATAAATTTATCTTATTTTCAAGGCTACACAAAGATAAATTTATCTTAATTTCAAGGCTTCTTGAGGATAAATTTATCATAATTTCAAGACTACATGAGGATACATTAATCCTAATTTCAAGGCTACATGAGGATACATTTATCCTTATTTCAAGGCTACATGAAGATACATTTATCTTAATTTCAAAGCTACACTAGGATAAATTTATCTTAATTTTAAGGCTACAAGAGGATAAATTTATCTTAATTTCAAAGCTACACGAGGATAAATTTATCCTAATTTCAAGGCTACACGAGGATAAATTTATCTTAATTTCAAGGCTACACGAGGATAAATTCATCTTAATTTGAAAGCTACACGACGATAAATTTATCTTAATTTCAAGGCTACACGAGGATAAATTTATCTTAATTTCAAGGCTACATGAGGATAAATTTATCTTAATTTCAAAGCTACACGACGATAAATTTATCCTAATTTTAAAGATACACAAGGATGAATTTATCCTAATTTCAAGGCTACACGAGGATAAAATTATCTTAATTTCAAGGCTTCATTAGGATAAATTTATCTTAATTTCAAGGCTACATGAGGATAAATTTATCCTGATTCCAAGACTACACGAGGATAGATTTATCTTAATTTCAAGGCTACACAAGGATGAATCTATTTCAATTTCAAAGCTACAAAAGGATTAAATTATCTTAATTTTAAAGCTACACGAGGATAAATTTATCCTAATTTCAAGGCTACACGAGGATAAATTGATCTTAATTTCCAAGCTACATGAGGATAAATTTATCTTTATTTCAAAGCTTCTTGAGGATAAATTTATCCTAATTACAACACTATATGAGGATAAATTTATCCTGATTTCAAGGCTACACGAGGATAAATTTACCTTAATTTCAAGGCTACACGAGGATAAATTTATCTTTATTTCAAGGCTACACGAGGATAAATTTATATTAATTTCAAAGTTAAACAAGGATAGATTTATCTTAATTTCAAGGCTACACAAGGATGAATCTATTTCAATTTGAAAGCTCCAAAAGGATTAAATTATCTTAATTTTAAAGCTACACGAGGATAAATTTATCCTAATTTCAAGGCTACACGAGGATCAATTTATCTTAATTTCAAAGCTTCTTGAGGAAAAATTTATCCTAATTAGAACACTACATGAGGATAAATTTATCCTAATTTCAAAGCTACACAAGGATAAATTTATCTTAATTCCAAGGCCACACGAGGATAAATTTATCTTAATTTCAAGGCTACATGAGGATAAATTTATCTTAATTTCAAAGCTACACGAGGATGAATTTATCTTAATTTCAAGGCTACACGAGGATAAATTTATCTTAATTTCAAGGCTACACGAGGATAAATTTATCTTAATTTCAAAGATACACAAGGATAAATTTATCCTAATTTCAAGGGTACACGAGGATAAAATTATCTAAATTCCAAGGCTTCATGATAATAAATTTATCTTTATTTCAAGGCTACATGAGGATAAATTTATCATAATTTCAACACTGCATGAGGATAAATTTATCTTAATTTCACGGCTACATGAGGATAAATTTATATTAATTTCAAAGCTACACGACGATATATTTATCTTAATTTCAAGGCTACATTAGGATAAATTTATCTTATTTTCAAGGCTACACGAGGATAAATTTAACCTAATTTCAAGGCTACACGACGATAAATTTATCCTAATTTCAAGGCTACATGAGAATACATTTATCCTAATTTCAAAGCTACATGAAGATACATTTATCTTAATTTCAAAGCTACACTAGGATAAATTTATCTTAATTTCAAGGCTAAACGATGATAAATTTATCTTAATTTCAAGGCTACACGAGGATAAATTTATCTTTATTTCAAGGCTACACGAGGATAAATTTATATTAATTTCAAAGTTAAACAAGGATAGATTTATCTTAATTTCAAGGCTACACAAGGATGAATCTATTTCAATTTGAAAGCTCCAAAAGGATTAAATTATCTTAATTTTAAAGCTACACGAGGATAAATTTATCCTAATTTCAAGGCTACACGAGGATCAATTTATCTTAATTTCAAAGCTTCTTGAGGAAAAATTTATCCTAATTAGAACACTACATGAGGATAAATTTATCCTAATTTCAAAGCTACACAAGGATAAATTTATCTTAATTCCAAGGCTACACGAGGATAAATTTATCTTAATTTCAAGGCTACATGAGGATAAATTTATCTTAATTTCAAAGCTACACGAGGATGAATTTATCTTAATTTCAAGGCTACACGAGGATAAATTTATCTTAATTTCAAGGCTACACGAGGATAAATTTATCTTAATTTCAAAGATACACAAGGATAAATTTATCCTAATTTCAAGGGTACACGAGGATAAAATTATCTAAATTCCAAGGCTTCATGATAATAAATTTATCTTTATTTCAAGGCTACATGAGGATAAATTTATCATAATTTCAACACTGCATGAGGATAAATTTATCTTAATTTCACGGCTACATGAGGATAAATTTATATTAATTTCAAAGCTACACGACGATATATTTATCTTAATTTCAAGGCTACATTAGGATAAATTTATCTTATTTTCAAGGCTACACGAGGATAAATTTAACCTAATTTCAAGGCTACACGACGATAAATTTATCCTAATTTCAAGGCTACATGAGAATACATTTATCCTAATTTCAAAGCTACATGAAGATACATTTATCTTAATTTCAAAGCTACACTAGGATAAATTTATCTTAATTTCAAGGCTAAACGATGATAAATTTATCTTAATTTCAAAGCTACACGAGGATAAATTTATCCTAATTTCAAGGCTACACGAGGATAAATTTATCTTAATTTTAAGGATACACGAGGATAAATTTGTCTTAATTTCAAGGCTACACGAGGATAAATTTATCTTATTTTCAAGGCTACATGAGGAAAAATTTATCTTAATTTCAAGGCAACACGAAGATAAATTTATCTTAATTTCAAAGCTACATGAGGATACATTTATCCTAATTTTAAGGCTACACGAGGATAAATTTATCTTAAATTGAAGGCTTAATGAGGATAAATTAATCTTAATTTCAAAGTTAAACAAGGATATATTTATCTTAATTTCAAGGCTACACAAGGATGAATCTATTTCAATTTCAAAGCTACAAAAGGATAAAATTACCTTAATTTTAAAGCTACACGAGGATAAATTTATCCTAATTTCAAAGCTACACAAGAATAAATTTATCTTAATTCCAAAGCTACATGAGGATAAATTTATCTTAATTTCAAGACTTCATGAGGATAAATTTATCCTAATTTCAAGGCTACATGAGGATACATTTATCCTAATTTCAAGGCTACACGAGGATAAATTCATCTTAAATTGAAGGCTTAATGAGGACAAATTAATCTTAGTTTCAAAGTTAAACAAGGATAAATTTATCTTAATTTCAAGGCTACACAAGGATGAATCCATTTCAATTTCAAGGCTACACGAGAATAAATTTATCGTAATTTCAAGGCTACAATTACAAAAGGATAAAATTATCTTAATTTTAAAGCTACACAAGGATAAATTTATCTTAATTTCAAGGCTACACGAGAATAAATTTATCGTAATTTCAAGGCTTAATGAGGATAAATTTACCTTAATTTCAAAGCTACACTAGGATAAATTTATCTTAATTTCAAGGCTAAACGATGATAAATTTATCTTAATTTCAAAGCTACACGAGGATAAATTTATCCTAATTTCAAGGCTACACGAGGATAAATTTATCTTAATTTTAAGGATACACGAGGATAAATTTGTCTTAATTTCAAGGCTACACGAGGATAAATTTATCTTATTTTCAAGGCTACATGAGGATAAATTTATCTTAATTTCAAGGCTACACGAAGATAAATTTATCTTAATTTCAAAGCTACATGAGGATACATTTATCCTAATTTTAAGGCTACACGAGGATAAATTTATCTTAAATTGAAGGCTTAATGAGGATAAATTAATCTTAATTTCAAAGTTAAACAAGGATATATTTATCTTAATTTCAAGGCTACACAAGGATGAATCTATTTCAATTTCAAAGCTACAAAAGGATAAAATTACCTTAATTTTAAAGCTACACGAGGATAAATTTATCCTAATTTCAAAGCTACACAAGAATAAATTTATCTTAATTCCAAAGCTACATGAGGATAAATTTATCTTAATTTCAAGACTTCATGAGGATAAATTTATCCTAATTTCAAGGCTACATGAGGATACATTTATCCTAATTTCAAGGCTACACGAGGATAAATTCATCTTAAATTGAAGGCTTAATGAGGATAAATTAATCTTAATTTCAAAGTTAAACAAGGATAAATTTATCTTAATTTCAAGGCTACACAAGGATGAATCCATTTCAATTTCAAGGCTACACGAGAATAAATTTATCGTAATTTCAAGGCTACAATTACAAAAGGATAAAATTATCTTAATTTTAAAGCTACACAAGGATAAATTTATCTTAATTTCAAGGCTACACGAGAATAAATTTATCGTAATTTCAAGGCTTAATGAGGATAAATTTACCTTAATTTAAAAGCTACACGAGAATAAATTTACCTTAATTTGAAAGCTACACGCGGATAAATTTATCTTATTTTCAAGGCTACACAAAGATAAATTTATCTTAATTTCAAGGCTTCTTGAGGATAAATTTATACTAATTTCAACACTACATGAGGATAAATTTATCTTAATTTCAAGGCTACATGAGGATAAATTTATCTTAATTTTAAAGATACACAAGGATCAATTTATCCTAATTTCAAGGCTACACGAGGATAAAATTATCTTAATTTCAAGGCTTCATTAGGATAAATTTATCTTAATTTCAAGGCTACATGAGGATAAATTTATCCTGATTTCAAGGCTACACAAGGATAGATTTATCTTAATTTCAAGGCTACACAAGGATGAATCTATTTCAATTTCAAAGCTACAAAAGGATTAAATTATCTTAATTTTAAAGCTACACGAGGATAAATTTATCCTAATTTCAAGGCTACACGAGGATAAATTTATCTTAATATCCAAGCTACATGAGGATAAATTTATCTTTTTTTCAAAGCTTCTTGAGGATAAATTTATCCTAATTACAACACTATATGAGGATAAATTTATCCTGATTTCAAGGCTACACGAGGATAAATTTACCTTAATTTCAAGGCTACACGAGGATAAATTTATCTTTATTTCAAGGCTACACGAGGATAAATTTATATTAATTTCAAAGTTTAACAAGGATAGATTTATCTTAATTTCAAGGCTACACAAGGATGAATCTATTTCAATTTGAAAACTACAAAAGGATTAAATTATCTTAATTTTAAAGCTACACGAAGATAAATTAATCCTAATTTCAAGGCTACACGAGGATCAATTTATCTTAATTTCAAAGCTTCTTGAGAAAAAAATTTATCCTAATTAGAACACTACATGAGGATAAATTTATCCTAATTTCAAAGCTACACAAGGATAAATTTATCTTAATTCCAAAGCTACATGAGGATAAATTTATCCTAATTTCAAGGCTACATGAGGATACATTTATCCTAATTTTAAGGCTACACGAGGATAAATTCATCTTAAATTGAAGGCTTAATGAGGATAAATTAATCTTAATTTCAAAGTTAAACAAGGATAAATTTATCTTAATTTCAAGGCTACACAAGGATGAATCTATTTCAATTTCAAGGCTACACGAGAATAAATTTATCGTAATTTCAAGGCTAAAATTACAAAAGGATAAAATTAGCTTAATTTTAAAGCTACACGAGGATAAATTTATCTTAATTTCAAGGCTACACGAGAATAAATTTATCGTAATTTCAAGGCTTAATGAGGATAAATTTACCTTAATTTCAAAGCTACACGAGGATAAATTTACCTTAATTTGAAAGCTACACGCGGATAAATTTATGTTATTTTCAAGGCTACACGAGGATAAATTTATCTTAATTTCAAGGCTTCCTGAGGATAAATTTATACTAATTTCAACACGACATGAGGATAAATTTATCTTAATTTCAAGGCTACATGAGGATAAATTTATCCTAATTTCAAGGCTACATGAGGATAAATTTATACTAATTTCAACACGACATGAGGATAAATTTATCTTAATTTCAAGGCTACATGAGGATAAATTTATCCTAATTTCAAGGCTACATGAGGATGAATTTATCTTAATTTCAAAGCTACACGAGGATAAATTTATCTTAATTTCAAGGCTACACGAGGATAAATTTATCTTAATTTCAAGGCAACACGAGGATATATTTATTCCAATTTCAACACTACATGAGGATAAATTTATCCTAATTTCAAGACTACATGAGGATAAATTAATCCTGGTTTCAAGGCTACATGAGGATATATTTATCTTAATTTCATTGCTACACAAGGATAAATTTATCTTAATTTCAAAGCTACACGAGGATAAATTTATCTTAATTTCAAGGCTTCTTGATAATAAATTTATACTAATTTCAAGGCTACACGAGGATGAATTTATCTTGATTTCAAGGCTTCTTGAGGATAAATTTATCCTAATTTCAACACTACATAAGGATAAATTTATACTAATTTCAAGGCTACATGAGGATGAATTTATCTTAATTTCAAAGCTACAAAAGGATGAATTTATCTTAATTCCAAAGCTACAAAAGGATAAAATTATCTTACTTTCAAGGCTACATGAGGATAAATTTATCTTAATTTCAAGGCTACACAAGGATAAATTTACCTTAATTTCAAAGCTACACGAGGATAAGTTTACCTTAATTTCAAAGCTACACGAGGATAAATTTGTCTTATTTTCAAGGCTACACGAGGATAAATTTACCTTAATTCAAAGCTACACGCGGATAAATTTATGTTATTTTCAAGGCTACACGAGGATAAATTTATCTTAATTTCAAGGCTTCCTGAGGATAAATTTATACTAATTTCAACACGACATGAGGATAAATTTATCTTAATTTCAAGGCTACATGAGGATAAATTTATCCTAATTTCAAGGCTACATGAGGATGAATTTATCTTAATTTCAAAGCTACACGAGGATAAATTTATCTTAATTTCAAGGCTACACGAGGATGAATTTATCTTAATTTCAAGGCAACACGAGGATATATTTATTCCAATTTCAACACTACATGAGGATAAATTTATCCTAATTTCAAGACTACATGAGGATAAATTAACCCTGGTTTCAAGGCTACATGAGGATATATTTATCTTAATTTCATTGCTACACAAGGATAAATTTATCTTAATTTCAAAGCTACATGAGGATAAATTTATCTTAATTTCAAAGCTTCTTAAGGATAAATTTATCCTAATTACAACACTACATGAGGATAAATTTATCCTAATTTCAAAGCTACACAAGGATAAATTTATCTTAATTCCAAAGCTACATGAGGATAAATTTATCTTAATTTCAAGACTACATGAGGATAAATTTATCATAATTTCAAGACTACATGAGGATAAATTTATCTTAATTTCAAGACTACATGAGGATAAATTTATCCTAATTACAACACTACATGAGGATAAATTTATCCTAATTTCAAAGCTACACAAGGATAAATTTATCTTAATTTCAAAGCTACACGAGGATAAATTTATCTTAATTTCAAGGCTACACGAGGATAAATTTATCTTAATTTCAAGGCAACACGAGGATATATTTATTCCAATTTCAACACTACATGAGGATAAATTTATCCTAATTTCAAGACTACATGAGGATAAATTAATCCTGGTTTCAAGGCTACATGAGGATATATTTATCTTAATTTCATTGCTACACAAGGATAAATTTATCTTAATTTCAAAGCTACACGAGGATAAATTTATCTTAATTTCAAGGCTTCTTGATAATAAATTTATACTAATTTCAAGGCTACACGAGGATGAATTTATCTTGATTTCAAGGCTTCTTGAGGATAAATTTATCCTAATTTCAACACTACATAAGGATAAATTTATACTAATTTCAAGGCTACATGAGGATGAATTTATCTTAATTTCAAAGCTACAAAAGGATGAATTTATCTTAATTCCAAAGCTACAAAAGGATAAAATTATCTTACTTTCAAGGCTACATGAGGATAAATTTATCTTAATTTCAAGGCTACACAAGGATAAATTTACCTTAATTTCAAAGCTACACGAGGATAAGTTTACCTTAATTTCAAAGCTACACGAGGATTATTTGTCTTATTTTCAAGGCTACACGAGGATAAATTTACCTTAATTCAAAGCTACACGCGGATAAATTTATGTTATTTTCAAGGCTACACGAGGATAAATTTATCTTAATTTCAAGGCTTCCTGAGGATAAATTTATACTAATTTCAACACGACATGAGGATAAATTTATCTTAATTTCAAGGCTACATGAGGATAAATTTATCCTAATTTCAAGGCTACATGAGGATGAATTTATCTTAATTTCAAAGCTACACGAGGATAAATTTATCTTAATTTCAAGGCTACACGAGGATGAATTTATCTTAATTTCAAGGCAACACGAGGATATATTTATTCCAATTTCAACACTACATGAGGATAAATTTATCCTAATTTCAAGACTACATGAGGATAAATTAACCCTGGTTTCAAGGCTACATGAGGATATATTTATCTTAATTTCATTGCTACACAAGGATAAATTTATCTTAATTTCAAAGCTACATGAGGATAAATTTATCTTAATTTCAAAGCTTCTTAAGGATAAATTTATCCTAATTACAACACTACATGAGGATAAATTTATCCTAATTTCAAAGCTACACAAGGATAAATTTATCTTAATTCCAAAGCTACATGAGGATAAATTTATCTTAATTTCAAGACTACATGAGGATAAATTTATCATAATTTCAAGACTACATGAGGATAAATTTATCCTAATTTCAAGGCTACATGAGGATACATTTATCCTTATTTCAAGGCTACATTAAGATACATTTATCTTAATTTCAAAGCTACACTAGGATAAATTTATCTTAATTTTAAGGCTACACGAGGATAAATTTATCTTAATTTCAAAGCTACACGAGGATAAATTTATCCTAATTTCAAGGCTACACAAGAATAAATTTATCTTAATTTCAAGGCCACACGAGGATAAATTCATCTTAATTTGAAAGCTACACGACGATAAATTTATCTTAATTTCAAGGCTACACGAGGATAAAGTAATCTTAATTTCAAGGCTACACGAGGATAAATTTATCTTAATTTCAAGGCTACACGAGGATGAATTTATCTTAATTTCAAGGCTACACGAGGATAAATTTATCTTAATTTCAAGGCTACACGAGGATAAATTTATCTTAATTTCAAAGATACACAAGGATAAATTTATCCTAATTTCAAGGGTACACGAGGATAAAATTATCTGAATTCCAAGGCTTCATGATAATAAATTTATCTTAATTTCAAGCCTACATGAGGATAAATTTATCATAATTTCAACACTGCATGAGGATAAATTTATCTTAATTTCAAGGCTACACGAGGATAAAGTTATCTTAATTCCAAAGCTACACAAGGATAAATTTATCTTAATTCCAAAGCTACATGAGGATAAATTTATCTTAATTTCAAGACTTCATGAGGATAAATTTATCCTAATTTCAAAGCTACACAAGGATAAATTTATCTTAATTCCAAAGCTACATGAGGATAAATTTATCTTAATTTCAAGACTTCATGAGGATAAATTTATCCTAATTTCAAGGCTACACGACAGTAAATTTATCTTGATTTCAAGGCTTCTTGAGGATAAATTTATACTAATTTCAACACTACATAAGGATAAATTTATACTAATTTCAAGGCTACATGAGGATGAATTTATCTTAATTCCAAAGCTACAAAAGGATAAAATTATCTTAATTTCAAGGCTACATGAGGATAAAATTATCTTAATTCCAAGGCTACACAAGGATAAATTCACCTTAATTTCAAAGCTACACGAGGATAAGTTTACCTTAATTTCAAAGCTACACGACGATAAATTTGTCTTATTTTCAAGGCTACACGAGGATAAATTTACCTTAATTTCAAAGCTACACGCGGATAAATTTATCTTATTTTCAAGGCTACGCGAGGATAAATTTATCTTAATTTCAAGGCTACATGAGGATAAATTTATCTTAATTTCAAAGCTTCTTAAGGATAAATTTATCCTAATTACAACACTACATGAGGATAAATTTATCCTGATTTCAAAGCTACACAAGGATAAATTTATCTTAATTCCAAAGCTACATGAGGATAAATGTATCTTAATTTCAAGACTACATGAGGATAAATTTATCATAATTTCAAGACTACATGAGGATACATTAATCCTAATTTCAAGGCTACATGAGGATACATTTATCCTTATTTCAAGGCTACATGAAGATACATTTATCTTAATTTCAAAGCTACACTAGGATAAATTTATCTTAATTTTAAGGCTACAAGAGGATAAATTTATCTTAATTTCAAAGCTACATGAGGATAAATTTATCCTAATTTCAAGGCTACACGAGGATAAATTTATCTTAATTTCAAGGCTACACGAGGATAAATTCATCTTAATTTGAAAACTACACGACGATAAATTTATCTTAATTTCAAGGCTACACGAGGATAAAGTAATCTTAATTTCAAGGCTACATGAGGATAAATTTATCTTATTTTCAAGGCTAAACGAGGATAAATTTATCTTAATTTCAAGGCTACACGAGGATAAATTTATCTTAATTTCAAGGCTACATGAGGATAAATTTATCTTAATTTCAAAGCTACACGACGATAAATTTATCTTAATTTTAAAGATACACAAGGATGAATTTATCCTAATTTCAAGGCTACACGAGGATAAAGTTATCTTAATTTCAAGGCTTCATTAGGATAAATTTATCTTAATTTCAAGGCTACATGAGGATAAATTTATCCTGATTCCAAGGCTACACGAGGATAGATTTATCTTAATTTCAAGGCTACACAAGGATGAATCTATTTCAATTTCAAAGCTACAAAAGGATTAAATTATCTTAATTTTAAAGCTACACGAGGATAAATTTATCCTAATTTCAAGGCTACACGAGGATAAATTTATCTTAATTTCCAAGCTACATGAGGATAAATTTATCTTTATTTCAAAGCTTCTTGAGGATAAATTTATCCTAATTACAACACTATATGAGGATAAATTTATCCTGATTTCAAGGCTACACGAGGATAAATTTACCTTAATTTCAAGGCTACACGAGGATAAATTTATCTTTATTTCAAGGCTACACGAGGATAAATTTATATTAATTTCAAAGTTAAACAAGGATAGATTTATCTTAATTTCAAGGCTACACAAGGATGAATCTATTTCAATTTGAAAGCTCCAAAAGGATTAAATTATCTTAATTTTAAAGCTACACGTGGATAAATTTATCCTAATTTCAAGGCTACACGAGGATCAATTTATCTTAATTTCAAAGATTCTTGAGGAAAAATTTATCCTAATTAGAACACTACATGAGGATAAATTTATCCTAATTTCAAAGCTACACAAGGATAAATTTATCTTAATTCCAAGGCTACACGAGGATAAATTTATCTTAATTTCAAGGCTACATGAGGATAAATTTATCTTAATTTCAAAGCTACACGAGGATGAATTTATCTTAATTTCAAGGCTACACGAGGATAAATTTATCTTAATTTCAAGGCTACACGAGGATAAATTTATCTTAATTTCAAAGATAAACAAGGATAAATTTATCCTAATTTCAAGGGTACACGAGGATAAAATTATCTAAATTCCAAGGCTTCATGATAATAAATTTATCTTTATTTCAAGGCTACATGAGGATAAATTTATCATAATTTCAACACTGCATGAGGATAAATTTATCTTAATTTCACGGCTACATGAGGATAAATTTATATTAATTTCAAGGCTACACGAGGATAAAGTAATCTTAATTTCAAGGCTACATGAGGATAAATTTATCTTATTTTCAAGGCTAAACGAGGATAAATTTATCTTAATTTCAAGGCTACACGAGGATAAATTTATCTTAATTTCAAGGCTACATGAGGATAAATTTATCTTAATTTCAAAGCTACACGACGATAAATTTATCTTAATTTTAAAGATACACAAGGATGAATTTATCCTAATTTCAAGGCTACACGAGGATAAAGTTATCTTAATTTCAAGGCTTCATTAGGATAAATTTATCTTAATTTCAAGGCTACATGAGGATAAATTTATCCTGATTCCAAGGCTACACGAGGATAGATTTATCTTAATTTCAAGGCTACACAAGGATGAATCTATTTCAATTTCAAAGCTACAAAAGGATTAAATTATCTTAATTTTAAAGCTACACGAGGATAAATTTACCTTAATTTCAAGGCTACACGAGGATAAATTTATCTTTATTTCAAGGCTACACGAGGATAAATTTATATTAATTTCAAAGTTAAACAAGGATAGATTTACCTTAATTTCAAGGCTACACAAGGATGAATCTATTTCAATTTGAAAGCTCCAAAAGGATTAAATTATCTTAATTTTAAAGCTACACGTGGATAAATTTATCCTAATTTCAAGGCTACACGAGGATCAATTTATCTTAATTTCAAAGATTCTTGAGGAAAAATTTATCCTAATTAGAACACTACATGAGGATAAATTTATCCTAATTTCAAAGCTACACAAGGATAAATTTATCTTAATTCCAAGGCTACACGAGGATAAATTTATCTTAATTTCAAGGCTACATGAGGATAAATTTATCTTAATTTCAAAGCTACACGAGGATGAATTTATCTTAATTTCAAGGCTACACGAGGATAAATTTATCTTAATTTCAAGGCTACACGAGGATAAATTTATCTTAATTTCAAAGATAAACAAGGATAAATTTATCCTAATTTCAAGGGTACACGAGGATAAAATTATCTAAATTCCAAGGCTTCATGATAATAAATTTATCTTTATTTCAAGGCTACATGAGGATAAATTTATCATAATTTCAACACTGCATGAGGATAAATTTATCTTAATTTCACGGCTACATGAGGATAAATTTATATTAATTTCAAAGCTACACGAGGATAAAGTTATCTTAATTTCAAGGCTACATTAGGATAAATTTATCTTATTTTCAAGGCTACACGAGGATAAATTTAACCTAATTTCAAGGCTTCATGAGAATAAATTTATCCTAATTTCAAGGCTACATGAGGATAAATTTATCCTGGTTTCAAGGCTACATGAGGATATATTTATCTTAATTTCATTGCTACACAAGGATAAATTTATCTTAATTTCAAAGCTACATGAGGATAAATTTATCTTAATTTCAAAGCTTCTTAAGGATAAATTTATCCTAATTACAACACTACATGAGGATAAATTTATCCTAATTTCAAAGCTACACAAGGATAAATTTATCTTAATTCCAAAGCTACATGAGGATAAATTTATCTTAATTTCAAGACTACATGAGGATAAATTTATCATAATTTCAAGACTACATGAGGATACATTAATCCTAATTTCAAGGCTACATGAGGATACATTTATCCTTATTTCAAGGCTACATGAAGATACATTTATCTTAATTTCAAAGCTACACTAGGATAAATTTATCTTAATTTTAAGGCTACAAGAGGATAAATTTATCTTAATTTCAAAGCTACACGAGGATAAATTTATCCTAATTTCAAGGCTACACGAGGATAAATTTATCTTAATTTCAAGGCTACACGAGGATAAATTCATCTTAATTTGAAAGCTACACGACGATAAATTTATCTTAATTTCAAGGCTACACGAGGATAAAGTAATCTTAATTTCAAGGCTACATGAGGATAAATTTATCTTAATTTCAAGGCTACACGAGGATAAATTTATCTTAATTTCAAGGCTACATGAGGATAAATTTATCTTAATTTCAAAGCTACACGACGATAAATTTATCTTAATTTTAAAGATACACAAGGATGAATTTATCCTAATTTCAAGGCTACACGAGGATAAAGTTATCTTAATTTCAAGGCTTCATTAGGATAAATTTATCTTAATTTCAAGGCTACATGAGGATAAATTTATCCTGATTCCAAGGCTACACGAGGATAGATTTATCTTAATTTCAAGGCTACACAAGGATGAATCTATTTCAATTTCAAAGCTACAAAAGGATTAAATTATCTTAATTTTAAAGCTACACGAGGATAAATTTATCCTAATTTCAAGGCTACACGAGGATAAATTTATCTTAATTTCCAAGCTACATGAGGATAAATTTATCTTTATTTCAAAGCTTCTTGAGGATAAATTTATCCTAATTACAACACTATATGAGGATAAATTTATCCTGATTTCAAGGCTACACGAGGATAAATTTACCTTAATTTCAAGGCTACACGAGGATAAATTTATCTTTATTTCAAGGCTACACGAGGATAAATTTATATTAATTTCAAAGTTAAACAAGGATAGATTTATCTTAATTTCAAGGCTACACAAGGATGAATCTATTTCAATTTGAAAGCTCCAAAAGGATTAAATTATCTTAATTTTAAAGCTACACGTGGATAAATTTATCCTAATTTCAAGGCTACACGAGGATCAATTTATCTTAATTTCAAAGATTCTTGAGGAAAAATTTATCCTAATTAGAACACTACATGAGGATAAATTTATCCTAATTTCAAAGCTACACAAGGATAAATTTATCTTAATTCCAAGGCTACACGAGGATAAATTTATCTTAATTTCAAGGCTACATGAGGATAAATTTATCTTAATTTCAAAGCTACACGAGGATGAATTTATCTTAATTTCAAGGCTACACGAGGATAAATTTATCTTAATTTCAAGGCTACACGAGGATAAATTTATCTTAATTTCAAAGATAAACAAGGATAAATTTATCCTAATTTGAAGGGTACACGAGGATAAAATTATCTAAATTCCAAGGCTTCATGATAATAAATTTATCTTTATTTCAAGGCTACATGAGGATAAATTTATCATAATTTCAACACTGCATGAGGATAAATTTATCTTAATTTCACGGCTACATGAGGATAAATTTATATTAATTTCAAAGCTACACGAGGATAAAGTGATCTTAATTTCAAGGCTACATTAGGATAAATTTATCTTATTTTCAAGGCTACACGAGGATAAATTTAACCTAATTTCAAGGCTTCACGACGATAAATTTATCCTAATTTCAAGGCTATATGAGAATACATTTATCCTAATTTCAAAGCTACATGAAGATACATTTATCTTAATTTCAAAGCTACACTAGGATAAATTTATCTTAATTTTAAGGCTAAACGATGATAAATTTATCTTAATTTCAAAGCTACACGAGGATAAATTTATCCTAATTTCAAGGCTACACGAGGATAAATTTATCTTAATTTTAAGGATACACGAGGATAAATTTGTCTTAATTTCAAGGCTACACGAGGATAAATTTATCTTATTTTCAAGGCTACATGAGGATAAATTTATCTTAATTTCAAGGCTACACGAAGATAAATTTATCTTAATTTCAAAGCTACATGAGGATACATTTATCCTAATTTTAAGGCTACACGAGGATAAATTTATCTTAAATTGAAGGCTTAATGAGGATAAATTAATCTTAATTTCAAAGTTAAACAAGGATATATTTATCTTAATTTCAAGGCTACACAAGGATGAATCTATTTCAATTTCAAAGCTACAAAAGGATAAAATGACCTTAATTTTAAAGCTACACGAGGATAAATTTATCCTAATTTCAAAGCTACACAAGAATAAATTTATCTTAATTCCAAAGCTACATGAGGATAAATTTATCTTAATTTCAAGACTTCATGAGGATAAATTTATCCTAATTTCAAGGCTACATGAGGATACATTTATCCTAATTTCAAGGCTACACGAGGATAAATTCATCTTAAATTGAAGGCTTAATGAGGATAAATTAATCTTAATTTCAAAGTTAAACAAGGATAAATTTATCTTAATTTCAAGGCTACACAAGGATGAATCTATTTCAATTTCAAGGCTACACGAGAATAAATTTATCGTAATTTCAAGGCTACAATTACAAAAGGATAAAATTATCTTAATTTTAAAGCTACACAAGGATAAATTTATCTTAATTTCAAGGCTACACGAGAATAAATTTATCGTAATTTCAAGGCTTAATGAGGATAAATTTACCTTAATTTCAAAGCTACACGAGAATAAATTTACCTTAATTTGAAAGCTACACGCGGATAAATTTATCTTATTTTCAAGGCTACACAAAGATAAATTTATCTTAATTTCAAGGCTTCTTGAGGATAAATTTATACTAATTTCAACACTACATGAGGATAAATTTATCTTAATTTCAAGGCTACATGAGGATAAATTTATCTTAATTTCAAAGCTACACGACGATAAATTTATCTTGATTTTAAAGATACACAAGGATCAATTTATCCTAATTTCAAGGCTACACGAGGATAAAATTATCTTAATTTCAAGGCTTCATTAGGATAAATTTATCTTAATTTCAAGGCTACATGAGGATAAATTTATCCTGATTTCAAGGCTACACGAGGATAGATTTATCTTAATTTCAAGGCTACACAAGGATGAATCTATTTCAATTTCAAAGCTACAAAAGGATTAAATTATCTTAATTTTAAAGCTACACGAGGATAAATTTATCCTAATTTCAAGGCTACACGAGGATAAATTTATCCTAATTTCAAGGCTACACGAGGATAAATTTATCTTAATTTCCAAGCTACATGAGGATAAATTTATCTTTATTTCAAAGCTTCTTAAGGATAAATTTATCCTAATTACAACACTATATGAGGATAAATTTATCCTGATTTCAAGGCTACACGAGGATAAATTTACCTTAATTTCAAGGCTACACGAGGATAAATTTATCTTTATTTCAAGGCTACACGAGGATAAATTTATATTAATTTCAAAGTTAAACAAGGATAGATTTATCTTAATTTCAAGGCTACACAAGGATGAATCTATTTCAATTTGAAAGCTACAAAAGGATTAAATTATCTTAATTTTAAAGCTACACGAGGATAAATTTATCCTAATTTCAAGGCTACACGAGAATCAATTTATCTTAATTTCAAAGCTTCTTGAGAAAAAAAATTATCCTAATTAGAACACTACATGAGGATAAATTTATCCTAATTTCAAAACTACACAAGGATAAATTTATCTTAATTCCAAAGCTACATGAGGATAAATTTATCCTAATTTCAAGGCTACATGAGGATACATTTATCCTAATTTTAAGGCTACACGAGGATAAATTCATCTTAAATTGAAGGCTTAATGAGGATAAATTAATCTTAATTTCAAAGTTAAACAAGGATAAATTTATCTTAATTTCAAGGCTACACAAGGATGAATCTATTTCAATTTCAAGGCTACACGAGAATAAATTTATCGTAATTTCAAGGCTAAAATTACAAACGGATAAAATTAGCTTAATTTTAAAGCTACACGAGGATAAATTTATCTTAATTTCAAGGCTTAATGAGGATAAATTTACCTTAATTTCAAAGCTACACGAGGATAAATTTACCTTAATTTGAAAGCTACACGCGGATAAATTTATCCTAATTTCAAGGCTTCTTGAGAATAAATTTATACTAATTTCAAGGCTACACGAGGATGAATTTATCTTAATTCCAAAGCTAGACGAGGATAAATTTATCTTAATTTCAAGGCTTCTTGAGAATAAATTTATACTAATTTCAAGGCTACACGAAAATGAATTTATCTTGATTTCAAGGCTTCTTGAGGATAAATTTATACTAATTTCAACACTACATAAGGATAAATTTATACTAATTTCAAGGCTACATGAGGATGAATTTATCTTAATTTCAAAGCTACAAAAGGATAAATTTATCTTAATTTCAAGATTACACGAGGATAAAGTTAACCTAATTTCAAGGGGAAACGAGGATAAAATTATCTAAATTCCAAGGCTTCATGATAATAAATTTATCTTAATTTCAAGGCTACATGAGGATAAATTTATAATAATTTCAACACTGCATGAGGATAAATTTATCTTAATTTCACGGCTACATGAGGATAAATTTATATTAATTTCAAAGCTACACGAGGATAAAGTTATCTTAATTTTAAGGCTACATTAGGATAAATTTATCTTATTTTCAAGGCTACACGAGGATAAATTTAACCTAATTTCAAGGCTACACGACAATAAATTTATCCTAATTTCAAGGCTACATGAGAATACATTTATCCTAATTTCAAAGTTACATGAAGATACATTTATCTTAATTTCAAAGCTACACTAGGATAAATTTATCTTAATTTCAAGGCTAAACGATGATAAATTTATCTTAATTTCAAAGCTACACGAGGATAAATTTATCCTAATTTCAAGGCTACACGAGGATAAATTTATCTTAATTTTAAGGATACACGAGGATAAATTTGTCTTAATTTCAAGGCTACACGAGGATAAATTTATCTTATTTTCAAGGCTACATGAGGATAAATTTATCTTAATTTCAAGGCTACACGAAGATAAATTTATCTTAATTTCAAAGCTACATGAGGATACATTTATCCTAATTTTAAGGCTACACGAGGATAAATTTATCTTAAATTGAAGGCTTAATGAGGATAAATTAATCTTAATTTCAAAGTTAAACAAGGATATATTTATCTTAATTTCAAGGCTACACAAGGATGAATCTATTTCAATTTCAAAGCTACAAAAGGATAAAATTACCTTAATTTTAAAGCTACACGAGGATAAATTTATCCTAATTTCAAAGCTACACAAGAATAAATTTATCTTAATTCCAAAGCTACATGAGGATAAATTTATCTTAATTTCAAGACTTCATGAGGATAAATTTATCCTAATTTCAAGGCTACATGAGGATACATTTATCCTAATTTCAAGGCTACACGAGGATAAATTCATCTTAAATTGAAGGCTTAATGAGGATAAATTAATCTTAATTTCAAAGTTAAACAAGGATAAATTTATCTTAATTTCAAGGCTACACAAGGATGAATCTATTTCAATTTCAAGGCTACACGAGAATAAATTTATCGTAATTTCAAGGCTACAATTACAAAAGGATAAATTATCTTAATTTTAAAGCTACACAAGGATAAATTTATCTTAATTTCAAGGCTACACGAGAATAAATTTATCGTAATTTCAAGGCTTCTTGAGGATAAATTTATACTAATTTCAACACTACATGAGGATAAATTTATCTTAATTTCAAGGCTACATGAGGATAAATTTATCTTAATTTCAAAGCTACACGACGATAAATTTATCTTAATTTTAAAGATACACAAGGATCAATTTATCCTAATTTCAAGGCTACACGAGGATAAAATTATCTTAATTTCAAGGCTTCATTAGGATAAATTTATCTTAATTTCAAGGCTACATGAGGATAAATTTATCCTGATTTCATGGCTACACGAGGTAAGATTTATCTTAATTTCAAGGCTACACAAGGATGAATCTATTTCAATTTCAAAGCTACAAAAGGATTAAATTATCTTAATTTTAAAGCTACACGAGGATAAATTTATCCTAATTTCAAGGCTACACGAGGATAAATTTATCTTAATTTCCAAGCTACATGAGGATAAATTTATCTTTATTTCAAAGCTTCTTGAGGATAAATTTATCCTAATTACAAAACACTATATGAGGATAAATTTACCTTAATTTCAAGGCTACACGAGGATAAATTTATCTTTATTTCAAGGCTACACGAGGATAAATTTATATTAATTTCAAAGTTAAACAAGGATAGATTTATCTTAATTTCAAGGCTACACAAGGATGAATCTATTTCAATTTGAAAGCTACAAAAGGATTAAATTATCTTAATTTTAAAGCTACACGAGGATAAATTTATCCTAATTTCAAGGCTACACGAGGATCAATTTATCTTAATTTCAAAGCTTCTTGAGAAAAAAATTTATCCTAATTAGAACACTACATGAGGATAAATTTATCCTAATTTCAAAGCTACACAAGGATAAATTTATCTTAATTCCAAAGCTACATGAGGATAAATTTATCCTAATTTCAAGGCTACATGAGGATACATTTATCCCAATTTTAAGGCTACACGAGGATAAATTCATCTTAAATTGAAGGCTTAATGAGGATCAATTTATCTTAATTTCAAAGCTTCTTGAGAAAAAAATTTATCCTAATTAGAACACTACATGAGGATAAATTTATCCTAATTTCAAAGCTACACAAGGATAAATTTATCTTAATTCCAAAGCTACATGAGGATAAATTTATCCTAATTTCAAGGCTACATGAGGATACATTTATCCTAATTTTAAGGCTACACGAGGATAAATTCATCTTAAATTGAAGGCTTAATGAGGATAAATTAATCTTAATTTCAAAGTTAAACAAGGATAAATTTATCTTAATTTCAAGGCTACACAAGGATGAATCTATTTCAATTTCAAGGCTACACGATAATAAATTTATCGTAATTTCAAGGCTAAAATTACAAAAGGATAAAATTAGCTTAATTCTAAAGCTACACGAGGATAAATTTATCTTAATTTCAAGGCTACACGAGAATAAATTTATCGTAATTTCAAGGCTTAATGAGGATAAATTTACCTTAATTTCAAAGCTACACGAGGATAAATTTACCTTAATTTCAAAGCTACACGCGGATAAATTTATCTTAATTTCAAGGCTTCTTGAGAATAAATTTATACTAATTTCAAGGCTACAAGAGGATGAATTTATCTTAATTCCAAAGCTACACGAGGATAAATTTATCTTAATTTCAAGGCTTCTTGAGAATAAATTTATACTAATTTCAAGGCTACACGAGGATGAATTTATCTTAATTCCAAAGCTACAAAAGGATAAAATTATCTTAATTTCAAGGCTACATGAGGATAAATTTATCTTAATTTCAAGGCTACACAAGGATAAATTTACCTTAATTTCAAAGCTACATGAGGATAAATTTATATTAATTTCAAGGCTACACAAGGATAAATTTACCTTAATTTCAAAGCTACAAGAGGATAAGTTTACCTTAATTTCAAAGCTACACGAGGATAAATTTGTCTTATTTTCAAGGCTACACGAGGATAAATTTACCTTAATTTCAAAGCTACACGCGGATAAATTTATCTTATTTTCAAGGCTACACGAGAGTAAATTTATCTTGATTTCAAGGCTTCTTGAGTATAAATTTATACTAATTTCAACACTACATAAGGATAAATTTATACTAATTTCAAGGCTACATGAGGATGAATTTATCTTAATTTCAAAGCTACAAAAGGATAAAATTATCTTAATTTCAAGGCTACATGAGGATAAATTTATCTTAATTTCAAGGCTACACAAGGATAAATTTACCTTAATTTCAAAGCTACACGAGGATAAGTTTACCTTAATTTCAAAGCTACACGAGGATAAATTTGTCTTATTTTCAAGGCTACACGAGGATAAATTTACCTTAATTCAAAGCTACACGCGGATAAATTTATCTTATTTTCAAGGCTACACGAGGATAAATTTATCTTAATTTCAAGGCTTCCTGAGGATAAATTTATACTTATTTCAACACGACATGAGGATAAATTTATCTTAATTTCAAGGCTACATGAGGATAAATTTATCCTAATTTCAAAGCTACATGAGGATGAATTTATCTTAATTTCAAAGCTACACGAGGATAAATTTATCTTAATTTCAAGGCTACACGAGGATAAATTTATCTTAATTTCAAGGCAACACGAGGATATATTTATTCCAATTTCAACACTACATGAGGATAAATTTATCCTAATTTCAAGGCTACATGAGGATAAATTAATCCTGGTTTCAAGGCTACATGAGGATATATTTATCTTAATTTCATTGCTACACAAGGATAAATTCATCTTAATTTCAAAGCTACATGAGGATAAATTTATCTTAATTTCAAAGCTTCTTAAGGATAAATTTATCCTAATTACAACACTACATGAGGATAAATTTATCCTAATTTCAAAGCTACACAAGGATAAATTTATCTTAATTCCAAAGCTACATGAGAATAAGTTTATCTTAATTTCAAGACTACATGAGGATAAATTTATCATAATTTCAAGACTACATGAGGATAAATTTATCCTAATTTCAAGGCTACATGAGGATACAATTATCCTTATTTCAAGGCTACATGAAGATACATTTATCTTAATTTCAAAGCTACACTAGGATAAATTTATCTTAATTTTAAGGCTACACGAGGATAAATTTATCTTAATTTCAAAGCTACACGAGGATAAATTTATCCTAATTTCAAGGCTACACGAGAATAAATTTATCTTAATTTCAAGGATACACGAGGATAAATTCATCTTAATTTGAAAGCTACACGACGATAAATTTATCTTAATTTCAAGGCTACACGAGTATAAAGTAATCTTAATTTCAAGGCTACATGAGGATAAATTTTTCTTATTTTCAAGGCTACACGAGGATAAATTTATCTTAATTTCAAGGCTACACGAGGGTGAATTTATCTTAATTTCAAGGCTACACGAGGATAAATTTATCTTAATTTCAAGGCTACACGAGGATAAATTTATCTTAATTTCAAAGATACACAACGATAAATTTATCCTAATTTCAAGGGTACACGAGGATAAAATTATCTGAATTCCAAGGCTTCATGATAATAAATTTATCTTAATTTCAAGGCTACATGAGGATAAATTTATCATAATTTCAACACTGCATGAGGATAAATTTATCTTAATTTCACGGCTACATGAGGATAAATTTATCTTAATTTCAAAGCTACACGAGGATAAATTTATCCTAATTTCAAGGCTACACGAGGATAAATTTATCTTAATTTCAAGGATACACGAGGATAAATTTGTCTTAATTTCAAGGCTACACGAGGATAAATTTATCTTATTTTCAAGGCTACATGAGGATAAATTCATCTTAATTTCAAGGCTACACGAAGATAAATTTATCTTAATTTCAAAGCTACATGAGGATACATTTATCCTAATTTTAAGGCTACACGAGGATAAATTTATCTTAAATTGAAGGCTTAATGAGGATAAATTAATCTTAATTTCAAAGTTAAACAAGGATATATTTATCTTAATTTCAAGGCTACACAAGGATGAATCTATTTCAATTTCAAAGCTACAAAAGGATAAAATTACCTTAATTTTAAAGCTACACGAGGATAAATTTATCCTAATTTCAAAGCTACACAAGAATAAATTTATCTTAATTCCAAAGCTACATGAGGATAAATTTATCTTAATTTCAAGACTTCATGAGGATAAATTTATCCTAATTTCAAGGCTACATGAGGATACATTTATCCTAATTTCAAGGCTACACGAGGATAAATTCATCTTAAATTGAAGGCTTAATGAGGATAAATTAATCTTAATTTCAAAGTTAAACAAGGATAAATTTATCTTAATTTCAAGGCTACACAAGGATGAATCTATTTCAATTTCAAGGCTACACGAGAATAAATTTATCGTAATTTCAAGGCTACAATTACAAAAGGATAAATTATCTTAATTTTAAAGCTACACAAGGATAAATTTATCTTAATTTCAAGGCTACACGAGAATAAATTTATCGTAATTTCAAGGCTTAATGAGGATAAATTTACCTTAATTCAAAAGCTACACGAGAATAAATTTACCTTAATTTGAAAGCTACACGCGGATAAATTTATCTTATTTTCAAGGCTACACAAAGATAAATTTATCTTAATTTCAAGGCTTCTTGAGGATAAATTTATACTAATTTCAACACTACATGAGGATAAATTTATCTTAATTTCAAGGCTACATGAGGATAAATTTATCTTAATTTCAAAGCTACACGACGATAAATTTATCTTAATTTTAAAGATACACAAGGATCAATTTATCCTAATTTCAAGGCTACACGAGGATAAAATTATCTTAATTTCAAGGCTTCATTAGGATAAATTTATCTTAATTTCAAGGCTACATGAGGATAAATTTATCCTGATTTCAAGGCTACACGAGGATAGATTTATCTTAATTTCAAGGCTACACAAGGATGAATCTATTTCAATTTCAAAGCTACAAAAGGATTAAATTATCTTAATTTTAAAGCTACACGAGGATAAATTTATCCTAATTTCAAGGCTACACGAGGATAAATTTATCTTAATTTCCAAGCTACATGAGGATAAATTTATCTTTATTTCAAAGCTTCTTGAGGATAAATTTATCCTAATTACAACACTATATGAGGATAAATTTATCCTGATTTCAAGGCTACACGAGGATAAATTTACCTTAATTTCAAGGCTACACGAGGATAAATTTATCTTTATTTCAAGGCTACACGAGGATAAATTTATATTAATTTCAAAGTTAAACAAGGATAGATTTATCTTAATTTCAAGGCTACACAAGGATGAATCTATTTCAATTTGAAAGCTACAAAAGGATTAAATTATCTTAATTTTAAAGCTACACGAGGATAAATTTATCCTAATTTCAAGGCTACACGAGGATCAATTTATCTTAATTTCAAAGCTTCTTGAGAAAAAAATTTATCCTAATTAGAACACTACATGAGGATAAATTTAACCTAATTTCAAAGCTACACAAGGATAAATTTATCTTAATTCCAAAGCTACATGAGGATAAATTTATCCTAATTTCAAGGCTACATGAGGATACATTTATCCTAATTTTAAGGCTACACGAGGATAAATTCATCTTAAATTGAAGGCTTAATGAGGATAAATTAATCTTAATTTCAAAGTTAAACAAGGATAAATTTATCTTAATTTCAAGGCTACACAAGGATGAATCTATTTCAATTTCAAGGCTACACGAGAATAAATTTATCGTAATTTCAAGGCTAAAATTACAAAAGGATAAAATTAGCTTAATTTTAAAGCTACACGAGGATAAATTTATCTTAATTTCAAGGCTACACGAGAATAAATTTATCGTAATTTCAAGGCTTAATGAGGATAAATTTACCTTAATTTCAAAGCTACACGCGGATAAATTTATCTTAATTTCAAGGCTTCTTGAGAATAAATTTATACTAATTTCAAGGCTACACGAGGATGAATTTATCTTAATTCCAAAGCTACACGAGGATAAATTTATCTTAATTTCAAGGCTTCTTGAGAATAAATTTATACTAATTTCAAGGCTACACGAGGATGAATTTATCTTAATTCCAAAGCTACAAAAGGATAAAATTATCTTAATTTCAAGGCTACATGAGGATACATTTATCTTAATTTCAAGGCTACACAAGGATAAATTTACCTTAATTTCAAAGCTACATGAGGATAAATTTATATTAATTTCAAGGCTACACAAGGATAAATTTACCTTAATTTCAAAGCTACAAGAGGATAAGTTTACCTTAATTTCAAAGCTACACGAGGATAAATTTGTCTTATTTTTAAGGCTACACGAGGATAAATTTACCTTAATTTCAAAGCTACACGCGGATAAATTTATCTTATTTTCAAGGCTACACGAGAGTAAATTTATCTTTATTTCAAGGCTTCTTGAGTATAAATTTATACTAATTTCAACACTACATAAGGATAAATTTATACTAATTTCAAGGCTACATGAGGATGAATTTATCTTAATTTCAAAGCTACAAAAGGATAAAATTATCTTAATTTCAAGGCTACATGAGGATACATTTATCCTAATTTTAAGGCTACACGAGGATAAATTCATCTTAAATTGAAGGCTTAATGAGGATCAATTTATCTTAATTTCAAAGCTTCTTGAGAAAAAAATTTATCCTAATTAGAACACTACATGAGGATAAATTTATCCTAATTTCAAAGCTACACAAGGATAAATTTATCTTAATTCCAAAGCTACATGAGGATAAATTTATCCTAATTTCAAGGCTACATGAGGATACATTTATCCTAATTTTAAGGCTACACGAGGATAAATTCATCTTAAATTGAAGGCTTAATGAGGATAAATTAATCTTAATTTCAAAGTTAAACAAGGATAAATTTATCTTAATTTCAAGGCTACACAAGGATGAATCTATTTCAATTTCAAGGCTACACGATAATAAATTTATCGTAATTTCAAGGCTAAAATTACAAAAGGATAAAATTAGCTTAATTCTAAAGCTACACGAGGATAAATTTATCTTAATTTCAAGGCTACACGAGAATAAATTTATCGTAATTTCAAGGCTTAATGAGGATAAATTTACCTTAATTTCAAAGCTACACGAGGATAAATTTACCTTAATTTCAAAGCTACACGCGGATAAATTTATCTTAATTTCAAGGCTTCTTGAGAATAAATTTATACTAATTTCAAGGCTACAAGAGGATGAATTTATCTTAATTCCAAAGCTACACGAGGATAAATTTATCTTAATTTCAAGGCTTCTTGAGAATAAATTTATACTAATATCAAGGCTACACGAGGATGAATTTATCTTAATTCCAAAGCTACAAAAGGATAAAATTATCTTAATTTCAAGGCTACATGAGGATAAATTTATCTTAATTTCAAGGCTACACAAGGATAAATTTACCTTAATTTCAAAGCTACATGAGGATAAATTTATATTAATTTCAAGGCTACACAAGGATAAATTTACCTTAATTTCAAAGCTACAAGAGGATAAGTTTACCTTAATTTCAAAGCTACACGAGGATAAATTTGTCTTATTTTCAAGGCTACACGAGGATAAATTTACCTTAATTTCAAAGCTACACGCGGATAAATTTATCTTATTTTCAAGGCTACACGAGAGTAAATTTATCTTGATTTCAAGGCTTCTTGAGTATAAATTTATACTAATTTCAACACTACATAAGGATAAATTTATACTAATTTCAAGGCTACATGAGGATGAATTTATCTTAATTTCAAAGCTACAAAAGGATAAAATTATCTTAATTTCAAGGCTACATGAGGATAAATTTATCTTAATTTCAAGGCTACACAAGGATAAATTTACCTTAATTTCAAAGCTACACGAGGATAAGTTTACCTTAATTTCAAAGCTACACGAGGATAAATTTGTCTTATTTTCAAGGCTACACGAGGATAAATTTACCTTAATTCAAAGCTACACGCGGATAAATTTATCTTATTTTCAAGGCTACACGAGGATAAATTTATCTTAATTTCAAGGCTTCCTGAGGATAAATTTATACTTATTTCAACACGACATGAGGATAAATTTATCTTAATTTCAAGGCTACATGAGGATAAATTTATCCTAATTTCAAAGCTACATGAGGATGAATTTATCTTAATTTCAAAGCTACACGAGGATAAATTTATCTTAATTTCAAGGCTACACGAGGATAAATTTATCTTAATTTCAAGGCAACACGAGGATATATTTATTCCAATTTCAACACTACATGAGGATAAATTTATCCTAATTTCAAGGCTACATGAGGATAAATTAATCCTGGTTTCAAGGCTACATGAGGATATATTTATCTTAATTTCATTGCTACACAAGGATAAATTTATCTTAATTTCAAAGCTACATGAGGATAAATTTATCTTAATTTCAAAGCTTCTTAAGGATAAATTTATCCTAATTACAACACTACATGAGGATAAATTTATCCTAATTTCAAAGCTACACAAGGATAAATTTATCTTAATTCCAAAGCTACATGAGAATAAGTTTATCTTAATTTCAAGACTACATGAGGATAAATTTATCATAATTTCAAGACTACATGAGGATAAATTTATCCTAATTTCAAGGCTACATGAGGATACAATTATCCTTATTTCAAGGCTACATGAAGATACATTTATCTTAATTTCAAAGCTACACTAGGATAAATTTATCTTAATTTTAAGGCTACACGAGGATAAATTTATCTTAATTTCAAAGCTACACGAGGATAAATTTATCATAATTTCAAGACTACATGAGGATAAATTTATCCTAATTTCAAGGCTACATGAGGATACAATTATCCTTATTTCAAGGCTACATGAAGATACATTTATCTTAATTTCAAAGCTACACTAGGATAAATTTATCTTAATTTTAAGGCTACACGAGGATAAATTTATCTTAATTTCAAAGCTACACGAGGATAAATTTATCCTAATTTCAAGGCTACACGAGAATAAATTTATCTTAATTTCAAGGATACACGAGGATAAATTCATCTTAATTTGAAAGCTACACGACGATAAATTTATCTTAATTTCAAGGCTACACGAGTATAAAGTAATCTTAATTTCAAGGCTACATGAGGATAAATTTTTCTTATTTTCAAGGCTACACGAGGATAAATTTATCTTAATTTCAAGGCTACACGAGGGTGAATTTATCTTAATTTCAAGGCTACACGAGGATAAATTTATCTTAATTTCAAGGCTACACGAGGATAAATTTATCTTAATTTCAAAGATACACAACGATAAATTTATCCTAATTTCAAGGGTACACGAGGATAAAATTATCTGAATTCCAAGGCTTCATGATAATAAATTTATCTTAATTTCAAGGCTACATGAGGATAAATTTATCATAATTTCAACACTGCATGAGGATAAATTTATCTTAATTTCACGGCTACATGAGGATAAATTTATCTTAATTTCAAAGCTACACGAGGATAAATTTATCCTAATTTCAAGGCTACACGAGGATAAATTTATCTTAATTTCAAGGATACACGAGGATAAATTTGTCTTAATTTCAAGGCTACACGAGGATAAATTTATCTTATTTTCAAGGCTACATGAGGATAAATTCATCTTAATTTCAAGGCTACACGAAGATAAATTTATCTTAATTTCAAAGCTACATGAGGATACATTTATCCTAATTTTAAGGCTACACGAGGATAAATTTATCTTAAATTGAAGGCTTAATGAGGATAAATTAATCTTAATTTCAAAGTTAAACAAGGATATATTTATCTTAATTTCAAGGCTACACAAGGATGAATCTATTTCAATTTCAAAGCTACAAAAGGATAAAATTACCTTAATTTTAAAGCTACACGAGGATAAATTTATCCTAATTCCAAAGCTAGACAAGAATAAATTTATCTTAATTCCAAAGCTACATGAGGATAAATTTATCTTAATTTCAAGACTTCATGAGGATAAATTTATCCTAATTTCAAGGCTACATGAGGATACATTTATCCTAATTTCAAGGCTACACGAGGATAAATTCATCTTAAATTGAAGGCTTAATGAGGATAAATTAATCTTAATTTCAAAGTTAAACAAGGATAAATTTATCTTAATTTCAAGGCTACACAAGGATGAATCTATTTCAATTTCAAGGCTACACGAGAATAAATTTATCGTAATTTCAAGGCTACAATTACAAAAGGATAAATTATCTTAATTTTAAAGCTACACAAGGATAAATTTATCTTAATTTCAAGGCTACACGAGAATAAATTTATCGTAATTTCAAGGCTTAATGAGGATAAATTTACCTTAATTCAAAAGCTACACGAGAATAAATTTACCTTAATTTGAAAGCTACACGCGGATAAATTTATCTTATTTTCAAGGCTACACAAAGATAAATTTATCTTAATTTCAAGGCTTCTTGAGGATAAATTTATACTAATTTCAACACTACATGAGGATAAATTTATCTTAATTTCAAGGCTACATGAGGATAAATTTATCTTAATTTCAAAGCTACACGACGATAAATTTATCTTAATTTTAAAGATACACAAGGATCAATTTATCCTAATTTCAAGGCTACACGAGGATAAAATTATCTTAATTTCAAGGCTTCATTAGGATAAATTTATCTTAATTTCAAGGCTACATGAGGATAAATTTATCCTGATTTCAAGGCTACACGAGGATAGATTTATCTTAATTTCAAGGCTACACAAGGATGAATCTATTTCAATTTCAAAGCTACAAAAGGATTAAATTATCTTAATTTTAAAGCTACACGAGGATAAATTTATCCTAATTTCAAGGCTACACGAGGATAAATTTATCTTAATTTCCAAGCTACATGAGGATAAATTTATCTTTATTTCAAAGCTTCTTGAGGATAAATTTATCCTAATTACAACACTATATGAGGATAAATTTATCCTGATTTCAAGGCTACACGAGGATAAATTTACCTTAATTTCAAGGCTACACGAGGATAAATTTATCTTTATTTCAAGGCTACACGAGGATAAATTTATATTAATTTCAAAGTTAAACAAGGATAGATTTATCTTAATTTCAAGGCTACACAAGGATGAATCTATTTCAATTTGAAAGCTACAAAAGGATTAAATTATCTTAATTTTAAAGCTACACGAGGATAAATTTATCCTAATTTCAAGGCTACACGAGGATCAATTTATCTTAATTTCAAAGCTTCTTGAGAAAAAAATTTATCCTAATTAGAACACTACATGAGGATAAATTTAACCTAATTTCAAAGCTACACAAGGATAAATTTATCTTAATTCCAAAGCTACATGAGGATAAATTTATCCTAATTTCAAGGCTACATGAGGATACATTTATCCTAATTTTAAGGCTACACGAGGATAAATTCATCTTAAATTGAAGGCTTAATGAGGATAAATTAATCTTAATTTCAAAGTTAAACAAGGATAAATTTATCTTAATTTCAAGGCTACACAAGGATGAATCTATTTCAATTTCAAGGCTACACGAGAATAAATTTATCGTAATTTCAAGGCTAAAATTACAAAAGGATAAAATTAGCTTAATTTTAAAGCTACACGAGGATAAATTTATCTTAATTTCAAGGCTACACGAGAATAAATTTATCGTAATTTCAAGGCTTAATGAGGATAAATTTACCTTAATTTCAAAGCTACACGCGGATAAATTTATCTTAATTTCAAGGCTTCTTGAGAATAAATTTATACTAATTTCAAGGCTACACGAGGATGAATTTATCTTAATTCCAAAGCTACACGAGGATAAATTTATCTTAATTTCAAGGCTTCTTGAGAATAAATTTATACTAATTTCAAGGCTACACGAGGATGAATTTATCTTAATTCCAAAGCTACAAAAGGATAAAATTATCTTAATTTCAAGGCTACATGAGGATACATTTATCTTAATTTCAAGGCTACACAAGGATAAATTTACCTTAATTTCAAAGCTACATGAGGATAAATTTATATTAATTTCAAGGCTACACAAGGATAAATTTACCTTAATTTCAAAGCTACAAGAGGATAAGTTTACCTTAATTTCAAAGCTACACGAGGATAAATTTGTCTTATTTTTAAGGCTACACGAGGATAAATTTACCTTAATTTCAAAGCTACACGCGGATAAATTTATCTTATTTTCAAGGCTACACGAGAGTAAATTTATCTTTATTTCAAGGCTTCTTGAGTATAAATTTATACTAATTTCAACACTACATAAGGATAAATTTATACTAATTTCAAGGCTACATGAGGATGAATTTATCTTAATTTCAAAGCTACAAAAGGATAAAATTATCTTAATTTCAAGGCTACATGAGGATAAATTTTTCTTAATTTCAAGGCTACACAAGGATAAATTTACCTTAATTTCAAAGCTACACGAGGATAAGTTTACCTTAATTTCAAAGCTACACGAGGATAAATTTGTCTTATTTTCAAAGCTACACGAGGATAAATTTACCTTTATTCAAAGCTACACGCGGATAAATTTATCTTATTTTCAAGGCTACACGAGGATAAATTTATCTTAATTTCAAGGCTTCCTGAGGATAAATTTATACTTATTTCAACACGACATGAGGATAAATTTATCTTAATTTCAAGGCTACATGAGGATAAATTTATCCTAATTTCAAAGCTACATGAGGATGAATTTATCTTAATTTCAAAGCTACACGAGGATAAATTTATCTTAATTTCAAGGCTACACGAGGATAAATTTATCTTATTTTCAAGGCTACATGAGGATAAATTCATCTTAATTTCAAGGCTACACGAAGATAAATTTATCTTAATTTCAAAGCTACATGAGGATACATTTATCCTAATTTTAAGGCTACACGAGGATAAATTTATCTTAAATTGAAGGCTTAATGAGGATAAATTAATCTTAATTTCAAAGTTAAACAAGGATATATTTATCTTAATTTCAAGGCTACACAAGGATGAATCTATTTCAATTTCAAAGCTACAAAAGGATAAAATTACCTTAATTTTAAAGCTACACGAGGATAAATTTATCCTAATTCCAAAGCTACACAAGAATAAATTTATCTTAATTCCAAAGCTACATGAGGATAAATTTATCTTAATTTCAAGACTTCATGAGGATAAATTTATCCTAATTTCAAGGCTACATGAGGATACATTTATCCTAATTTCAAGGCTACACGAGGATAAATTCATCTTAAATTGAAGGCTTAATGAGGATAAATTAATCTTAATTTCAAAGTTAAACAAGGATAAATTTATCTTAATTTCAAGGCTACACAAGGATGAATCTATTTCAATTTCAAGGCTACACGAGAATAAATTTATCGTAATTTCAAGGCTACAATTACAAAAGGATAAATTATCTTAATTTTAAAGCTACACAAGGATAAATTTATCTTAATTTCAAGGCTACACGAGAATAAATTTATCGTAATTTCAAGGCTTAATGAGGATAAATTTACCTTAATTCAAAAGCTACACGAGAATAAATTTACCTTAATTTGAAAGCTACACGCGGATAAATTTATCTTATTTTCAAGGCTACACAAAGATAAATTTATCTTAATTTCAAGGCTTCTTGAGGATAAATTTATACTAATTTCAACACTACATGAGGATAAATTTATCTTAATTTCAAGGCTACATGAGGATAAATTTATCTTAATTTCAAAGCTACACGACGATAAATTTATCTTAATTTTAAAGATACACAAGGATCAATTTATCCTAATTTCAAGGCTACACGAGGATAAAATTATCTTAATTTCAAGGCTTCATTAGGATAAATTTATCTTAATTTCAAGGCTACATGAGGATAAATTTATCCTGATTTCAAGGCTACACGAGGATAGATTTATCTTAATTTCAAGGCTACACAAGGATGAATCTATTTCAATTTCAAAGCTACAAAAGGATTAAATTATCTTAATTTTAAAGCTACACGAGGATAAATTTATCCTAATTTCAAGGCTACACGAGGATAAATTTATCTTAATTTCCAAGCTACATGAGGATAAATTTATCTTTATTTCAAAGCTTCTTGAGGATAAATTTATCCTAATTACAACACTATATGAGGATAAATTTATCCTGATTTCAAGGCTACACGAGGATAAATTTACCTTAATTTCAAGGCTACACGAGGATAAATTTATCTTTATTTCAAGGCTACACGAGGATAAATTTATATTAATTTCAAAGTTAAACAAGGATAGATTTATCTTAATTTCAAGGCTACACAAGGATGAATCTATTTCAATTTGAAAGCTACAAAAGGATTAAATTATCTTAATTTTAAAGCTACACGAGGATAAATTTATCCTAATTTCAAGGCTACACGAGGATCAATTTATCTTAATTTCAAAGCTTCTTGAGAAAAAAATTTATCCTAATTAGAACACTACATGAGGATAAATTTAACCTAATTTCAAAGCTACACAAGGATAAATTTATCTTAATTCCAAAGCTACATGAGGATAAATTTATCCTAATTTCAAGGCTACATGAGGATACATTTATCCTAATTTTAAGGCTACACGAGGATAAATTCATCTTAAATTGAAGGCTTAATGAGGATAAATTAATCTTAATTTCAAAGTTAAACAAGGATAAATTTATCTTAATTTCAAGGCTACACAAGGATGAATCTATTTCAATTTCAAGGCTACACGAGAATAAATTTATCGTAATTTCAAGGCTAAAATTACAAAAGGATAAAATTAGCTTAATTTTAAAGCTACACGAGGATAAATTTATCTTAATTTCAAGGCTACACGAGAATAAATTTATCGTAATTTCAAGGCTTAATGAGGATAAATTTACCTTAATTTCAAAGCTACACGCGGATAAATTTATCTTAATTTCAAGGCTTCTTGAGAATAAATTTATACTAATTTCAAGGCTACACGAGGATGAATTTATCTTAATTCCAAAGCTACACGAGGATAAATTTATCTTAATTTCAAGGCTTCTTGAGAATAAATTTATACTAATTTCAAGGCTACACGAGGATGAATTTATCTTAATTCCAAAGCTACAAAAGGATAAAATTATCTTAATTTCAAGGCTACATGAGGATACATTTATCTTAATTTCAAGGCTACACAAGGATAAATTTACCTTAATTTCAAAGCTACATGAGGATAAATTTATATTAATTTCAAGGCTACACAAGGATAAATTTACCTTAATTTCAAAGCTACAAGAGGATAAGTTTACCTTAATTTCAAAGCTACACGAGGATAAATTTGTCTTATTTTTAAGGCTACACGAGGATAAATTTACCTTAATTTCAAAGCTACACGCGGATAAATTTATCTTATTTTCAAGGCTACACGAGAGTAAATTTATCTTTATTTCAAGGCTTCTTGAGTATAAATTTATACTAATTTCAACACTACATAAGGATAAATTTATACTAATTTCAAGGCTACATGAGGATGAATTTATCTTAATTTCAAAGCTACAAAAGGATAAAATTATCTTAATTTCAAGGCTACATGAGGATAAATTTTTCTTAATTTCAAGGCTACACAAGGATAAATTTACCTTAATTTCAAAGCTACACGAGGATAAGTTTACCTTAATTTCAAAGCTACACGAGGATAAATTTGTCTTATTTTCAAAGCTACACGAGGATAAATTTACCTTTATTCAAAGCTACACGCGGATAAATTTATCTTATTTTCAAGGCTACACGAGGATAAATTTATCTTAATTTCAAGGCTTCCTGAGGATAAATTTATACTTATTTCAACACGACATGAGGATAAATTTATCTTAATTTCAAGGCTACATGAGGATAAATTTATCCTAATTTCAAAGCTACATGAGGATGAATTTATCTTAATTTCAAAGCTACACGAGGATAAATTTATCTTAATTTCAAGGCTACACGAGGATAAATTTATCTTAATTTCAAGGCAACACGAGGATATATTTATTCCAATTTCAACACTACATGAGGATAAATTTATCCTAATTTCAAGGCTACATGAGGATAAATTAATCCTGGTTTCAAGGCTACATGAGGATATATTTATCTTAATTTCATTGCTACACAAGGATAAATTTATCTTAATTTCAAAGCTACATGAGGATAAATTTATCTTAATTTCAAAGCTTCTTAAGGATAAATTTATCCTAATTACAACACTACATGAGGATAAATTTATCCTAATTTCAAAGCTACACAAGGATAAATTTATCTTAATTCCAAAGCTACATGAGGATAAGTTTATCTTAATTTCAAGACTACATGAGGATAAATTTATCATAATTTCAAGACTACATGAGGATAAATTTATCCTAATTTCAAGGCTACATGAGGATACATTTATCCTTATTTCAAGGCTACATGAAGATACATTTATCTTAATTTCAAAGCTACATGAGGATAAATTTATCTTAATTTCAAAGCTTCTTAAGGATAAATTTATCCTAATTACAACACTACATGAGGATAAATTTATCCTAATTTCAAAGCTACACAAGGATAAATTTATCTTAATTCCAAAGCTACATGAGGATAAGTTTATCTTAATTTCAAGACTACATGAGGATAAATTTATCATAATTTCAAGACTACATGAGGATAAATTTATCCTAATTTCAAGGCTACATGAGGATACATTTATCCTTATTTCAAGGCTACATGAAGATACATTTATCTTAATTTCAAAGCTACACTAGGATAAATTTATCTTAATTTTAAGGCTACACGAGGATAAATTTATCTTAATTTCAAAGCTACACGAGGATAAATTTATCCTAATTTCAAGGCTACACGAGAACAAATTTATCTTAATTTCAAGGATACACGAGGATAAATTCATCTTAATTTGAAAGCTACACGACGATAAATTTATCTTAATTTCAAGGCTACACGAGTATAAAGTAATCTTAATTTCAAGGCTACATGAGGATAAATTTTTCTTATTTTCAAGGCTACACGAGGATAAATTTATCTTAATTTCAAGGCTACACGAGGATGAATTTATCTTAATTTCAAGGCTACACGAGGATAAATTTATCTTAATTTCAAGGCTACACGAGGATAAATTTATCTTAATTTCAAAGATACACAACGATAAATTTATCCTAATTTCAAGGGTACACGAGGATAAAATTATCTGAATTCCAAGGCTTCATGATAATAAATTTATCTTAATTTCAAGGCTACATGAGGATAAATTTATCATAATTTCAACACTGCATGAGGATAAATTTATCTTAATTTCACGGCTACATGAGGATAAATTTATATTAATTTCAAAGCTACACGACGATAAATTTATCTTAATTTCAAGGCTACACGAGGATAAAGTTATCTTAATTTCAAGGCTACATGAGGATAAATTTATCTTATTTTCAAGGCTACACGAGGATAAATTTAACCTAATTTCAAGGCTACACGACGATAAATTCATCCTAATTTCAAGGCTACATGAGAATACATTTATCCTAATTTCAAAGCTACATGAAGATACATTTATCTTAATTTCAAAGCTACACTAGGATAAATTTATCTTAATTTCAAGGCTAAACGAGGATAAATTTATCTTAATTTCAAAGCTACACGAGGATAAATTTATCCTAATTTCAAGGCTACACGAGGATAAATTTATCTTAATTTCAAGGATACACGAGGATAAATTTGTCTTAATTTCAAGGCTACACGAGGATAAATTTATCTTATTTTCAAGGCTACATGAGGATAAATTTATCTTAATTTCAAGGCTACACGAAGATAAATTTATCTTAATTTCAAAGCTACATGAGGATACATTTATCCTAATTTTAAGGCTACACGAGGATAAATTTATCTTAAATTGAAGGCTTAATGAGGATAAATTAATCTTAATTTCAAAGTTAAACAAGGATATATTTATCTTAATTTCAAGGCTACACAAGGATGAATCTATTTCTTTTTCAAAGCTACTAAAGGATAAAATTACCTTTATTTTAAAGCTACACGAGGATAAATTATCCTAATTTCAAAGCTACACAAGGATAAATTTATCTTAATTCCAAAGCTACATGAGGATAAATTTATCTTAATTTCAAGACTACATGAGGATAAATTTATCCTAATTTCAAGGCTACATGAGGATACATTTATCCTAATTTCAAGGCTACACGAGGATAAATTCATCTTAAATTGAAGGCTTAATGAGGATAAATTAATCTTAATTTCAAAGTTAAACAAGGATAAATTTATCTTAATTTCAAGGCTACACAAGGATGAATCTATTTCAATTTCAAGGCTACACGAGAATAAATTTATCGTAATTTCAAGGCTAAAATTACAAAAGGATAAAATTATCTTAATTTTAAAGCTACACAAGGATAAATTTATCTTAATTTCAAGGCTACACGAGAATAAATTTATCGTAATTTCAAGGCTTAATGAGGATAAATTTACCTTAATTTAAAAGCTACATGAGAATAAATTTACCTTAATTTGAAAGCTACACGCGGATAAATTTATCTTATTTTCAAGGCTACACAAGGATAAATTTATCTTAATTTCAAGGCTTCTTGAGTATAAATTTATACTAATTTCAACACTACATGTGGATAAATTTATACTAATTTCAAGGCTATATGAGGATGAATTTATCTTAATTCCAAAGCTACAAAGGGATAAAATTATCTAAATTTGAAGGCTACATGAGGATAGATTTATCTTAATTTCAAGGCTACACAATGATAAATTTACCTTAATTTCAAACACACCTGATAGTCGACCCTGAGTCAACCAACTTGAAGTTATTGACTTAGGGGCAACTCACAAATTGGTTTATCGACTGCATCGCCGTCGATAGAATAGTCGATCCAAATCGATGTAAGCTTTATATATTAGGCGATACAAAGTCGATGCCGTATTCTTGAGAGTATCGACTCAGTATCGCCCTTAATACATTTTGTGAATGAGAAGAGAGAGTTGAATGCAGTGATTTATTTGTTTTGTGGATAAGCTTAGCAGTAATCAGCACTACGGTTATGTTTACTCAAAGGATATGGACAATATAAAAAAAAAACAGTATTAAAAAAAAGTAAAAAAAAATGAATACAAAGGGGCTTGAACGTGTGTACTTATACATGTATACACATCTGTACATTCATCATATCAGTGTATTCGGGTTGTGCCTGCATCCAAGTACTGTAGCATATTAATTTTTGTGTGCAAAGCAGAATATGCTATAGTAAAGCATTAATTCGGATAGGAAAATTAGTTTAAAAAAACACACTGAAACTTTTAGGGATGAATTATGTTGATTTAAATATTCATTCAAATTTTGATTTAAATCACCATGTTTTTTATTACAGTAAAACATTTATTTAAATTACTTCCAATGAAACATACATGTACAAATGATTGCCAACGTTTTTATTTGTTATTTTTTTTTCTCAAAATGGTATCATCAAAAAAGGGATAAAACCTTCATACCTACTAAGAACAATTTAAATCAAGTCATTTAAAGATTAATCTGTCAAAACCAAATATGTACAGGTTTCCTATAAGCAGTTTACATGTACATCTAGACCCCTATACTCCATTTTTATAAGTGGACGTAAAAAAAATTCCCTTTGATTTTTTTTCTTTGCCAATAGAAGAACAAAGTTCTTGTTTAAAATCAGATTGTGTTATGAGGATAGTTTATAAGAAAATATAAGAGAAATAAAGGGTTATTTGCAATTATATTTAGACTGTTAGATCATTTACATAAACTTTTTGGCTGTTTCAAATGGAAGATGAATACTTTGTCATTAGATCTTACATTTAATTGTTATTTTTTCTTGTTATAATACAACTGATGCTTTCAACAAAGAAAAGAAATATCAATGCAGTTAAAAGTCTCAATAATTTAATTGTCTAAAATATCTCTTATAAAGTTATTTTAATTCACTGTTGGCTCACTTCATTCTCAATTGCAGTGCTACCAATAAATCATATGAAATTCTGCATCTGCACAATATATGGAGAGAGCTCTCTAAATAAAATTTTCAAACTGAAAACAGAAATATAGTAAAAATATGTAATTAAGTAGCAACCATATATAGTAAGTGATTGTATTACCGCCCGGCCTTGTATTACCGAACGCGCGCATCGTACGCGTCAGAAAATAATTTCATACGCTCAATTCTTTGCAACATCCTTCCAAAGGGAACTTGAATAGAAAGATGATGAAAAATTGTCACAAACACATTTTCAAAGTCTTAACATTCTAGAAATAATAAAATATGGTCAAAATAGCTCATCAGTGATTTTATTGTTTTCTCAACTTTTCCCATAAAAAACACACGTTCGGAAATACGATACCCTTTTCAAGTGACCAAAATATTTCACATGCGGAGAGGGGTCCGATTGGAAGCTAATATCGTCAAAAGGAAAAACGATTTCGTCAAATTTTTTACATATTTATATTTTGTAGGTAATTGTGTATTTATGGTTAAAGTTTGGTGAATTTTATGAGAATAATGTTTTTGATATGATTGAATTCATGAAAAGTGTTCGGTAATACGATCCACTACCATATCAGTCATAAGTTGTGTCAGATTGAAAAAAAAAATATGCCACAGCTTTTATCCTTTGAGTAGAAAGTGATCCAACTCTGTGCATGTACGTTTGTGGTTTTTAAAATATGTATCACACATATTTTTTGTGGAAATAAACTGTTAAATTGAAAAACTAAATCAGAACAATTCTACACCCTAAATTATGTTGATTGTATGTTGCTCTCCAATTACGAACAATTTGTTCATCTATCCATATGTCATTGACAATGCCACTTCAGAACAAAAATTATGTACATATTTAAGGGTAATAAAATAAAAGAAACCCTAATTTTTTAAGGCTGAATCTCCAACAGAGGATGGGTTTGTACCAAGGCTTGTTCAGAAATTATAGAAATGATATTTGCGCTTCATTTGGTAAGGTTTTTGGAAAGGTTCAACAATACATGACATGTATGTATGCTCTTGGCAAAGGACACTAAATCATTTCAACAACCATACGTGTAGTGCCCTTTGCCAAAAGTGAGCATTTATTTTTTATATATTTCCTAGTAAACGTGCTGAAATTAGTGCATTAATACACACAATCTGCATTGTCCCGCGTAACCCAGAGTTTAGCATTTTATTTTTGGTACGTCATGTATTAAGTTTAAATACATACACTGTAGCAATTTTTTAGAAGGTTTTAGCAAAACTGTTAATAACAGCCAAATACATATTCAGGTTCATTGTAAAATAAATCATTCAAATCAACTTGCAACTTTTTTTCCCAATTGGTCACAGCTTTGAAAGTCATTGTTTTAAAACAGTCAAAGAGTTCCAACTATGGCTTGAAGAACATAAGATGTTTTTACAAACAATGAATAAATGCATTTTTCTTTAACATATGATCTTCAGTCTTTGGCTTGAAAATAGATACAAAAAATGTTATCTTTGGAGAAGGTAAGTCTCGGAGTCATTGAATTCTTTAAAAAAAACCTGATCCTCATTACATGTTAGGAGCTCTCTACACCACAGGTTGCAGACACAGCAGAAAATATAAGATCTTTATGACTTTAATATTTTCTAAAATGAATAGATAAATAAGAATAATTTTAGTAGTAAAATGTATGATTTTAGAATTGATGTCAATGTAAAGGGTAATAATTTTGGTGTTTGCTCTTTGTTTTACTACATTTTTTTTGAAATATGAAATAAATAGAAATAATTTAAATCAAGTAGATCCGATTCAATGATACATAGGCAGAGGTACATTAATACAGAAGAAGACGTTCACAAGATAATAATTTGAATGGTTGGATGTTCGCACTTGCAAGAGATTAGACCTATAGTTATTATTCTCTGTGCCTCTTTCAAGATAATTTAACTATTTTGTCTAATGCAATATGAATGAACTAATCTGCTCTATTTATTTCTTTTATTCTACACAGCACAGGAATATAAACATAGCTCTAGCCAGAGTGGTATAAACAGATGAGATTTACCTCTCTTTTATTTAATTTTTTCTTATTGCGTAATCATTGATTTTCAAATCACACAGTTATTTTAACTTTGACTATTTCAAGTTATTTCGATATGGTGATTCTGATTTTTACAATATGTTTTCTATTTCTTTTTTTAAAGTGACACACCGTTGCATAGCGTATAGGCCTATGTGTGATGTTTGTAATGTAGCAAAAAGCAATATCATTTACAGATCTATTAATTACCATCCTACACTCGCCGACAAAAAATAAATACAGGTATACAGGGAAAATGAAGGGTGCTGTAGCATATACTGACCAGAACTCATTGATACCCAAAAGTGGTAATTTGGATAACAGAATCTACCTCCTCTGACTTATTGTTAGAACTATGATGAGTATAATAAGTATATCTCAAGTTTGCCAGTCGAAATATGAAGAGTGATTGTATGCATGCATAGACTGTAGTCAATACTGATTCTATCAATACAAACTAGACAGGACTTTCTTTTTACTCATCTATTTATTCATCTACTAGACTGCAAGCAGGAATAAATTGGGGTTAAATACAGAACACAAAAAGCACAGAAAAGGAGTTTATTAGTTATTCATTATTATTTCAATGCATTGCAAAATGGTCAATACCCAAAACCACATGCATAGACTGGAAACAATATATTACATGTACTTTTATTTTGATGTTATCTATTTCACTTCTGCGGATTCATGTGTGAGTGCTAAGTTTTTCATACTCATTTTAATAAAACAGTTGCTTATTTAATTCATTCTTTATATTTTGGTTTCTGCGGCAGTGAATTATATTCATGTAGTTGAACATATAAAACGAAAATATTGTTTTGCATTGACTCAAGCAAATGAATGATGATGAATTTATATATACCCATCCTCTGATTTTGAAAGAAAAAAACAGGATAGCAGTACTACTCACTAACGGGAGAAGATTACACAATGCGCTATTTGCTTTTAGGATTAGAGAAAATATGCCTGAGGTTAAGGGGGCTCTGGGTAAACAAAGTCTTTGTAGAGGTACTTAGAAAGTATCGTCCCTCATCGACTTTCAGATTTGTAAAAATCTGAAAACATCGACTTTCAATAGATTGTGAGCCTAAAATTAGCTTATCGCCTTGGATCGTCTGTATCGTCCGAATTTGTGAGTCACCCCTTAGGGTCATGTTCAGAACTTAGATTTCTGAGCTCGAGGAGTGTACTGCGGGCGGCAACGGAGTGCTATATCACGATTGCAGTTTCTTTCAGTTGATTTTTCTAACATGTTGTCTGTTTTCTTGATAACTGTTCAACTGGTTTGAGTTATTGCTTGGTTATTAATCTCTATTTGCGTTTCCTGTCTTAATTATAATGCCTTAATAACAAAATAATGAGTCTAGATTTGTCATTGTAATGTTCCACGCAGAGCGATTAATGTGGGGTTGTGGTCGCTTATTAGAACAGCCACTATACGTGCGTGCATAGACCTACTGCGTACTCTGCGAAGCGAGAGCCGATTTTGAGTAATTGTGTAGTCTTGTTCCAGGAATAAATAAATAAGTAAAATAATAATTATAACAATGCTCTAAAATTGTTTGGTTTTGTTTTTGTTTTTTTAAACTGTGGTGTGATATTATGGTTCGACGCTTATTTTCCAAGATTCGTCAATTTTGACATCCAATAAAGTGTACTGACAGTGGCGTAGGCCTACTTCTAGTAGGGTTTGTGTCTTTGTGGGGCGCGCCGCTCTTCCCCCATCCCCCCCCCCGCTATCCCCCATATTTTCTTCAAAGGGTTTGTGTGTGTGTGTGTGTGTGTGTGTGCCAACCACAGGGCGTACTCCTCCTGTTCGGCGGCAAAAAAAGAAAAGAAACGAAAATTAACTCAATCGTATAAAGTATAGATATCAAAGTAGACAATCAATAAACAAAATAAATATCAAAATAGACGAATTCGAATTAGACGATGAAGGTCCTTATACTTTTTCGTAAAGGGTGTATATTTGTCTCCCGAATGTTATTAGGTAATCTTTATTATCCAACAAGAGATAGAATACGGAAACAAATAGAATTCTTGGAAAGAAAGTCACATCTTTACTCTTGTAATTATTCTGTAATTTTAGGAAGGGATTTCAATATAATTCTAAATGAGTCTTTTGATTACATGGACCTAAAACTCACTCACAGACTAGGTTTTCAAGTAGCTTGGACCTGTTCTTAAGAAATGCGATTTGTCAGATATATGGAGGAAAAGAAACCGAAGCAGGAAACAATACAGTTTTAGGCCAAAGAGCCCACCAGTACAAATACACTTAGATTATAGGTTTGAATCTCATCATCAAACAAAAACAAAATGACATCAGGTAGTATGATACATGTGAGGCTAAATTAAATGTCCCTAGACGTAATGTACTTTAATGAAAACTCATTTAGTTTGCAATAACTTCAGATTTAGTTAATACTACCCAAATAAACCTCAAGTCATCTTACAAAACCATGTCATCACTCTCAGTCGAATATAAGTCGATTATAAGAGGTTGTTTTATTTTCAGTTTTATGCAAAACATAATATGAACTGCCTCCCCCACCAAAAAAAAAAAAAAAACATACCTAGACAGGATATGGAATATGGTAATTTTTACTAGACATGAAAATCCATCAAGGGAGCCTTAACAACTTTAAGTAAAGTAAGTACTACAAGGTACTAAAAAAATACATACAAAAATGTATACATTTAGACATGGACAGGATATTGGAATAAAGTAATGTTATCTAGTCCTGAAAATCCACAAAGTGAGCCATAATAACTTCAAGTGAGGTAAATACCACCTTTATTGACCTCAGGTAAGCAACATAAAACATATTACTTTGATTCGATTTTAATAAGGTATATAGTCACACGGCAGAGGTTGTTTTATTTTCAGCTTCCTGCTAAAGTAAGATACCAACTGCTCTACCCCCCAAAAAAAAATTATATTAAGATATGGACAGGATATGGGAATAACGTAATGTTATCTATTCCTGAAAATCCACAGAGAGTCATAACAACTTGAGGTAAGATGAACACCACACTTTTAAAACCGTTCTGCGGCCCGTGTATTGTGACGTATCATCATGGGGTTTTTTGGTAGTATCCTCTACAACTTGTTAGGTCATATTAAAATTTGAAAATGTTGATGGCTCCCCCAATTATAGGCCCCTCCCCCATTTTTTTATTATGGATCCACCCCTGATTTGTCAGTAAATCAAACTGATCATGAGAAATTGTTAGGAAATAATATGCAGTATAAAGAGTATTCATTCCTAAGTTTTCAAATTTGCTCGCTCAACTATGAAAATATTAAAAGTTCGGAAAGTGTGTAGTGATAGAAATGATGGATGATAAAAACAACAGCAGTTAAAGTCACATTTGGAACCGAATTTGCCCCCAATATTTACCTTATCATCCTTTAAAATGAGTCTGTGACATTGAAAATACCAATTTTCCCACTTTGATGCGTGCTCACTCATCCGTAAATTAATAAATCGATTTCATTTTAGCACAGAATTCTGCCCATAGATTGATAAACGTTACTGCCAAATGACATTGCTAAAGACAGCCTTGAAAAAAAGTTCCACCATATTAAATAAGGGGTTACTGATTTTTAAACATATGCATCCATAATGTACACAAGTCTATGAGAGAGGAAGTCAAAATTTTAACAAATATGAAATAAGGGTTTGTTTCATGGACTGTTTTTGTTACTTCTGCCAACATTTATTTCATGAAACTTCGCACATGGCTTCAGAGTAACACTATCCAAAAGGCGCTTACACCAAAATAACAATTCGATACGGCACAGAGTAGGGCCAAGGCCTTGAACTTTCTTCTCATTTGCATAATTTTCGAAAATTGTGTGCTCAGTGATGCATTAAGCATCGGGATTTTTATAAAAATCAAATCAAATGAACCATGCGAGGAGGTTTGTGACAGATATCCATAGTTACAAATTGCATTTTTTTTTCCAATAACGCAAAAAAGAGCTAATCACATTCCACGTGTTCATTCAAGCGTGAATGTTTAATTACACGGTTTTGAATCATTGAAGCATGTTAATTGGTCATGATCATAACGAAAAAGTTGATAAAAGATCAGTTTCAGTTACCAAAATGAAACAATACTTGCCTATGATATTTGAAAATCGTATTTCTTGTTGTCAATAAATGTTCATTGAACCGTGAAACGATGAATATTTTTGGAGACACTCTTCCCAAAATAACTGTCATCATATTTTATCATTTTTATTGATAAAAATGTGTAAAAAAATCAAATTATAGCAAATTCGGGCTTGTGTTTATTCAACTGTGAAATTTAGCCAAAAAATGTGTATCGTCTTTGAAAAAGTACCTTTTACAAGTCTTCTGACTATTTTTCATGATGAGAATGTGGAATCAGTTCCAATAAAATGGAATCAAAGTCATGATATTTGGCTTGTGACTTTTGAAAAGTGACATTTTTTCCTTCTGACGGTGCTCACTGAAGCATGACGTAAAATACGTCCATAAAATTTACTCAGATGGTAGCTTATAAAATTACCTACACGCTCATGTAAAAATATGTCAAAAACTCGCATTGGTTCAAAAATTATTGATGTTTGTTCAAGGGGGACTTACTTTTTTTGTTGTGTATATATATATATACTGTATATATATATATATATAATCTATAAAAAAAATCAAAAGCAAAATACTGAAAATGTCATGAAAATCAGATGTAAAATAAGATAGTTATGACCTGTTAAAGTATTGCTTATTTTTTGACAGAAAGAAAGTGAATAAATACAACTCAGCTATACGCAAATGACAGAGTCAGATTTGTCCATTAGTTAAAATTTCTGTTTTTTATAGTTGTAATAATAACAATATGTCACATTTACAGATTTAGAATTAAGGACCCTATCGTTTGAACCACGATTGACATTGTTCCAAAAAATGAAACCGCCAATGAGGAAAAGTTTCAATATTTCATGTAATACAATACAGAACAAATAGTGTGTGGACGATACCATCAGTGTCCTCAAGTTGTTGTTCTGTAATTTTTAATTAGATAAGTGCATGTTTTTGTAATTGCTCCCAGATTTGATGAAAGGACTATAAAGATAGTTCCATACTTTCATTAATGATCAGGTTAAAAAGAAGATCATTGCTTATTACAAAAGGATAGTCTAATTATTGAAATAGATTTTTCCTTTCATTATGTCTTTTCTTATTTTTGAACTTGCCATACAGTTTTCATGTGGTGGAGACACATCCCTTTTCACACTGCGCAGTTTTTCTAGGTTGGATGGGGCTTTTTGTTAGAGCATGAGCGGCCTACACTTAGCCGATTTTGCCAGGGTAATTTCTTTTGGCATAGAGTGTACTTCCAAAAACAGAGAATTGTGACGTGTATGTCCTTTAGTTTGAAATGTTAGTATAATTGTATTCCTGTATGAATATAAATGTATTAAATTTCCAATAAACAGACCTCCGAAATACAGGGTATTTTGTTACCAAACATATATATTTACATATATATATATATATATATATATATATATATATATATATATATATTTACACACACACACACACACACACACACACACACATATATATATATATACATATATATATATATATATATATATATATATATATATATATAAATATATAAATGTATATATAATACTACATTTTTCTAAACCATTTCCATAATTGGTGAAGAATTGAAGTTTATTGTGTTAAACATTGTAATTGTTATACATTGTAACTGGTTGCAGCTTTTTCAATGTAGTTTTTGCTGTTAGCTGTATTATATAATTCTAAAACTGAATTGTAGGGGTAAGTTTTGGAACTTGACAGCCTGATTTTTTGAGGGGGGGGGGAAGAGGGTTAGGAGTTAAAAAAAGTTTTTTATGATGGTTTACAAGTAAAGTATTATATCAACTTCTATCACTGTTTTAAAGCCGTCAAATAAGAAAGTTATTTTATCCTGTAGAGCATCCTGAACGGGGTCCGCCCGCCAGTCATAAGGACCACTGGTCATAATACCCGCTAGTTATAAGGACCGCTAGTCATAATAGTCATAAGGGTCGCTATTCATAAGGGGATTTGTTCATAGAGGTCGCAAGTCATAATCAACGATGGGGGTCGTCATTCATAATCATTCAAGAGGGTCACTAGTCATAATAAAGGAAGAGGGTCGTCAATCATAAGGAGGAAAAGGGTTCGTTGATCATAAGGGTCGCCAGTCATAATAGTGGATGATGATCGCCAGTCATAATAGTAGATGGGGTTCGCCAGTCATAATAGTGGATGAGGGTCGCTAGTCATAATAGTAGAAAGGGTTCGCCAGTCATAATAATGGATGAGGGTCGCCAGTCATAATATTAGAAGGGGTTCGCCAGTCATAATGGTAGATGAAGGTCGCTAGTCATAATAGTAGATGGGGTTCGCCAGTCATAATAGTGGATGAGGGTCGCTATTCATAATAGTAGAAAGGGTTCGCCAGTCATAATAATGGATGAGGGTCGCCAGTCATAATAATGGATGAGGGTCGCCAGTCATAATAGTAGAAGGGGTTCGCCAGTCATAATGGTAGATGAGGGTCGCTATTCATAATAGTAGAAAGGGTTCGCCAGTCATAATAATGGATAAGGGTCGCCAGTCATAATAGTAGAAGGGGTTCGCCAGTCATAATAGTAGTAGGGGTTCGACAGTCATAATGGTAGATGAGGGTCGCTATTCATAATAGTAGAAAGGGTTCGCCAGTCATAATAATGGATGAGGTTCGCCAGTCATAATAGTAGAAGGGGTTTGCCAGTCATAATGGTAGATGAGGGTCGCTATTCATAATAGTAGATGGGGTTCGCCAGTCATAATAATGGATGAGGGTCGCCAGTCATAATAATGGATGAGGGTCGCCAGTCATAATATTAGTAGGGGTTCGACAGTCATAATGGTAGATGAGGGTCGCTATTCATAATAGTAGAAAGGGTTCGCCAGTCATAATAATGGATGAGGTTCGCCAGTCATAATAGTAGAAGGGGTTTGCCAGTCATAATGGTAGATGAGGGTCGCTATTCATAATAGTAGATGGGGTTCGCCAGTCATAATAATGGATGAGGGTCGCCAGTCATAATAATGGATGAGGGTCGCCAGTCATAATAATGGATGAGGGTCGCCAGTCATAATAGTAAAAGGGGTTCGCCGGTCATAATGGTAGATGAGGGTCGCTATTCATAATAGTAGAAAGGGTTCACCAGTCATAATAATGGATGAGGGTCGCCAGTCATAATAGCAGAAGGGGTTCGCCAGTCATAATAATAGATAGGGTTCGCCAGTCATAATGGTAGATGAGGGTCCCTATTCATAATAGTAGAAAGGGTTCGCCAGTCATAATAATGGATGAGGGTCGCCAGTCATAATAGTAGAAGGGGTTCGCCAGTCATAATAGTAGTAGGGGTTCGCCAGTCATAATGGTAGATGAGGGTCGCTATTCATAATAGTAGAAAGGGTTCGCCCGTCATAATAATGGATGAGGTTCGCCAGTCACAATAGTAGAAGGGGTTCGCCAGTCATAATAGTAGTAGGGGTTCGACAGTCATAATGGTAGATGAGGGTCGCTATTCATAATAGTAGAAAGGGTTCGCCAGTCATAATAATGGATGAGGTTCGCCAGTCATAATAGTAGAAGGGGTTCGCCAGTCATAATGGTAGATGAGGGTCGCTATTCATAATAGTAGAAAGGGTTCGCCAGTCATAATAATGGATGAGGGTCGCCAGTCATAATAGCAGAAGGGGTTCGCCAGTCATAATAGTAGATAGGGTTCTCCAGTCATAATGGCAGATGAGGGTCCCTATTCATAATAGTAGAAAGGGTTCGACAGTCATAATAATGGATGAGGGTCGCCAGTCATAATAGTAGAAGGGGTTCGCCAGTCAAAATAGTAGTAGGGGTTCGCCAGTCATAATGGTAGATGAGGGTCGCTATCAGGGTGACCAGATTTCACAAAATGAAATACGGGACAATCGACAAAAAAATCAACAAAGAAGGCTACACAGTGTTACACCTGTGAAAAATTAAAAAGAATTGGAAGGGAGGGTGAACGAAAGAATGAAGGAGAGAAAGAAAAGACGAAAGAAAAGAGATGAATTGAGAAGAAAGAAATAACAAATTAAGGGGAAAATGAAGGAAAAAATAAAAAAAAAGGATGAAAGAAAGAATAAAAGAGAGAAAAATGTTCCCGTCATTCTTTGAAATGAATACAGAAAGAAAGAAAAAGAAAGGAATGGAAGAAGAATACAATGTGTGAAAGACAACGTAAAGGATAGAAAGAAAAACAACTAAGAAAAAGGAGGAGGAAAGAAAGAAAGAAGTAAACAAAGAAAGAACGAAAGCAGTAAGGGAGGAGGGAAGGAAGGGATTAAGGGAGGGAGGGAGAGAAAGAATATCGGAAAGAATTAGAAGGAAAAGTAAAATGAAGAATGAAAGGAGGAAAGAGAGGGAGGAAGAATTGAAAGTGAGGAGGGAATGAAAACATAGTGGAAGAAGAGAAATAATTAAAAGAAAAGGGAGAGGAAGGGAGGGGGAGAAAAAAAGTGTTAATAAAGAAAGAATATAAACTAGATTTTAATTCGTCATGAGGACGAATTAGGTGGTCTGTCATGATTTTTCATTCAGTGTCGGCTAATGTTGTATGAAATGAATCATTTAGATATGATTGATAATCTTGATCATAGACATCATAGGAATGCATTTTGACCATTGCTAAATGTGATTATCAATGTGGTGATGACAACCGTGATGATTATAATGATGGTGGTGATAATGCAATACGGTAAATACAAAATTAAGTTTGGAGCACGTAAAATGCCTTAAAAACTCCTCAAAAATTTCAGACGATTTACCGAAATTGGCTTTCCAAAATTGCGCAATAAAAGGCGCCTTCATTTTCAGAGCAGTTAATTTCTAATGGACAGTTTCATATTTTTTATGCAAAATCTTTTTAAAATTTCTTTCTACTGTCAGCAATTTTTCTTTTAAGATTTCAAGCAAGAATTTCCACAATATCAGTGGGTATAAATTTCACAGAGTGCTTGAAAATTCTTAGGTGATACTTTTTTAAAACTAAAATATCTTAAATATTTTTATTCAAAATTTCTGCTAAATTTCAATTATTTTTAATGAGAAGTTTCGCAATGATACATTTTCACAGTATTCACTTCAAAACTCATCATCAGTGGTGTATTTCATAAAAGAATTAAGTAGAATTTTTTTAGGGGAAATATTTGCAAAATTTCTGCAAATTCCTAAACATTTCACAAAATATTTTCCGTCAAGAATTTTCAATATCCATTTATTAATTGTGTATGACTTTAACATTTACTTGAAAATTCTTTTTCCTTTTCAATATCCATTTATTAATTGTGTATGACTTTAACATTTACTTGAAAATTCTTTTTTGATGATTTAACTGAAAAAGTCAGGTAAAAGATTCAAATACTGGCAATTTTCCCGCAAAATTTCGGGAAAATTAGTATTTTACTAAATTGCACTATTTTTAATTTCACAGAAGGTATCTGAAAATTTGTTATATGTTATATTTAGAAAAAATAACCAAATAGAAAAAAATCAAGGATTTTCCGCAAAATGTCTAGAATGAAATTAATCAACCAAATAGCGTTTCAATGCATAAATGATGTTTTACAATGTTAAAACTACATCTTAAAAAGTTCCGGCAATATTAAAAAAAATGTCCTACATAAAAAAACGCAAAGCAAGTGGGCTTGATATTTTCAGCAAGACCGTACAATTGATTAATAAAGCGTTTTCATAAAAAAAATCTCAAAAATTAGGTCCAGAAAAAATTTACAAAAACTTAAACAGGTAATAACACACTAATGCTGTTGGTGAAAGTGAAAATCATTCACACATTATTTGTAGAGGATTGTTTTCACTACATCATATCAAAATTTGAGAGAAGATTGACTAGTAATAACGAAGATATGGTCAAATATGCATAAAAACGTTGACGTAATTGCGAAAAAGTTTAATTTTCACTTCTAACGTAATTTTGACGTTATTACGCAATCTCCAGATGATATTTTGACTATATCCAAGAGTGAGGAAAAGTAGGGGGTCAACGGACTCCCTGAAGAGCTACAGTGAATTTTATATAGGCATATTTTTGCCCACTTATGGCTTATTTTGCGAGTTTGCACGCGCGTGTAATGCAAATTTGAATGGACGCGCATTCCCGTATTATTGGCCGTAAGAGGCTGAATGAGGTATCAAATTAATCAGAAGCTAATGGACAATGGACAGACATAAAATAAATGATGACTCGAAGATGCATACCGATGGTAGGTGCAAGAACGCGCACGCATACCTGTGCGCGCGCAAATTCTTGACATGCTCAAAATGACCTGAAACGTACCCAAACTTGACCACGGTTGATTTGGGGAATTTTTAAATTTTGACGGGCGCGTACGTGCGCGTCGTGACCTTTGCATGACCTCTGATGACATGTCCTGATGACCTGTCACCTGAACTTGATATGATGCAAATATGGATGATTTTTTATGATTAGTTGCGGTGATATGATCAATAATTCATTTTTACAAAATGGCGCCTAGATGACGTCATCATGATTTGATAACCTTGAAAAGTTTCGTTTCGCGATTCCATAATAATTTCCATACATGACATGAAAATCAAGAAATTTGACAAGCCCGATTTTGAGATAAAGTGGCAACAAAATTTGGCAATACAAATAAATAAAGTAAATTCTGACAAATATAATAGGTGATCTGTCATATTAATGACAGACCACCTAAAAGGGAAAAAAAAAAAATAAAAAGGCAGGCAAGGTTTGAACCACCGACCCCAGCTTTACTAGTCAGGTGCGTTATCCAGTCGACCACAATGTTTCCGACAGACGGGAAATGCAAAACAGGAAACATATTGTCAATGTAAATTTTTGCAAGTAGAAAATTGGCATGATGACAAACCTCTACAAGTTCTAGTTTTGAGAATAGCACAAGCTTTAAAATGATACAATGGACATATTGTCTAAAGGGTACATTCTAAGCTAAAAGATATTGAAAATTTGGCGAGAAATAACCAATATTTACGGAATTAGAATCAATTTACATGAGTGTGGTGACATCATGAAACAGAAAACGTTAATTTTTAGTTCCGACGCCATTTTGATGACGTCACGAAGTGTTTAAGGGTCAAATGTGGCATGAAATCATATTTCCTATTCATACTCTATTCGAATAGGAAAAAAAAATTGGGGGTCAACGGACTCCCTGAAGAGCTACAGTGAATTTTATATAGGCATATTTTTTCCCACTTATGACTTATTTTGCGAGTTTGCACGCGCGTGTAATGCAAATTTGAATGGACGCGCATTCCCGTATTATTGGCCGTAAGAGGCTGAATGAGGTATCAAATTAATCAGAAGCTAATGGACAATGGACAGACATAAAATAAATGATGACTCGAAGATGCATACCGATGGTAGGTGCAAGAACGCGCACGCATACCTGTGCGCGCGCAAATTCTTGACATGCTCAAAATGACCTGAAACGTACCCAAACTTGACCACGGTTGATTTGGGGAATTTTTAAATTTTGACGCGCGCGTACGTGCGCGTCGTGACCTTTGCATGACCTCTGATGACATGTCCTGATGACCTGTCACCTGAACTTGATATGATGCAAATATGGATGATTTTTTATGATTAGTTGCGGTGATATGATCAATAATTCATTTTTACAAAATGGCGCCTAGATGACGTCATCATGATTTGATAACCTTGAAAAGTTTTGTTTCGCGATTCCATAATAATTTCCATACATGACATGAAAATCAAGAAATTTGACAAGCCCGATTTTGAGATAAAGTGGGAACAAAATTTGGCAATAAAAATAAATAAAGTAAATTCTGACGAATATAATAGGTGATCTGTCATATTCATGACAGACCACCGAAAAGGGAAAAAAAAAAGGCAGGCAAGGTTTGAACCACCGACCCCAGCTTTACTAGTCAGGTGCGTTATCCAGTCGACCACAATGTTTCCGACAGACGGCAAATGCAAAACAGGAAACATATTGTCAATGTAAATTTTTGCAAGTAGAAAATTGGCATGATGACAAACCCCTACAAGTTCTAGTTTTGAGAATAGCACAAGCTTTAAAATGATACAATGGACATATTGTCTAAAGGGTACATTCTAAGCTAAAAGATATTGAAAATTTGGCGAGAAATAACCAATATTTACGGAATTAGAATCAATTTACATGAGTGTGGTGACATCATGAAACAGAAAACGTTAATTTTTAGTTCCGACGCCATTTTGATGAGGTCACGATGTTTTTAAGGGTCAAATGTGGCATGAAATCATATCTCCTTTTTATACTCAATTCGAATAGGAAAAAAAAATTGGGGGTCAACGGACTCCCTAAAGAGCTACAGTGAATTTTATATAGGCATATTTTTGCCCACTTATGACTTATTTTGCGAGTTTGCACGCGCGTGTAATGCAAATTTGAATGGACGCGCATTCCCGTATTATTGGCCGTAAGAGGCTGAATGAGGTATCAAATTAATCAGAAGCTAATGGACAATGGACAGACATAAAATAAATGATGACTCGAAGATGCATACCGATGGTAGGTGCAAGAACGCGCACGCATACCTGTGCGCGCGCAAATTCTTGACATGCTCAAAATGACCTGAAACGTACCCAAACTTGACCACGGTTGATTTGGGGAATTTTTAAATTTTGACGCGCGCGTACGTGCGCGTCGTGACCTTTGCATGACCTCTGATGACATGTCCTGATGACCTGTCACCTGAACTTGATATGATGCAAATATGGATGATTTTTGTATGATTAGTTGCGGTGATATGATCAATAATTCATTTTTACAAAATGGCGCCTAGATGACGTCATCATGATTTGATAACCTTGAAAAGTTTCGTTTCGCGATTCCATAATAATTTCCATACATGACATGAAAATCAAGAAATTTGACAAGCCCGATTTTGAGATAAAGTGGGAACAAAATTTGGCAATAAAAATAAATAAAGTAAATTCTGACGAATATAATAGGTGATCTGTCATATTCATGACAGACCACCGAAAAGGGAAAAAAAAAAAAAAAAAAAAAGGCAGGCAAGGTTTGAACCACCGACCCCAGCTTTACTAGTCAGGTGCGTTATCCAGTCGACCACAATGTTTCCGACAGACGGCAAATGCAAAACAGGAAACATATTGTCAATGTAAATTTTTGCAAGTAGAAAATTGGCATGATGACAAACCCCTACAAGTTCTAGTTTTGAGAATAGCACAAGCTTTAAAATGATACAATGGACATATTGTCTAAAGGGTACATTCTAAGCTAAAAGATATTGAAAATTTGGCGAGAAATAACCAATATTTACGGAATTAGAATCAATTTACATGAGTGTGGTGACATCATGAAACAGAAAACGTTAATTTTTAGTTCCGACGCCATTTTGATGAGGTCACGATGTTTTTAAGGGTCAAATGTGGCATGAAATCATATCTCCTTTTCATACTCTATTCGAATAGGAAAAAAAAATTGGGGGTCAACGGACTCCCTGAAGAGCTACAGTGAATTTTATATAGGCATATTTTTGCCCACTTATGACTTATTTTGCGAGTTTGCACGCGCGTGTAATGCAAATTTGAATGGACGCGCATTCCCGTATTATTGGCCGTAAGAGGCTGAATGAGGTATCAAATTAATCAGAAGCTAATGGACAATGGACAGACATAAAATAAATGATGACTCGAAGATGCATACCGATGGTAGGTGCAAGAACGCGCACGCATACCTGTGCGCGCGCAAATTCTTGACATGCTCAAAATGACCTGAAACGTACCCAAACTTGACCACGGTTGATTTGGGGAATTTTTAAATTTTGACGCGCGCTTACATGCGCGTCGTGACCTTTGCATGACCTCTGATGACATGTCCTGATGACCTGTCACCTGAACTTGATATGATGCAAATATGGATGATTTTTTATGATTAGTTGCGGTGATATGATCAATAATTCATTTTTACAAAATGGCGCCTAGATGACGTCATCATGATTTGATAACCTTGAAAAGTTTCGTTTCGCGATTCCATAATAATTTCCATACATGACATGAAAATCAAGAAATTTGACAAGCCCGATTTTGAGATAAAGTGGGAACAAAATTTGGCAATAAAAATAAATAAAGTAAATTCTGACGAATATAATAGGTGATCTGTCATATTCATGACAGACCACCGAAAAGGGAAAAAAAAAAAAAAAAAAAAAAAGGCAGGCAAGGTTTGAACCACCGACCCCAGCTTTACTAGTCAGGTGCGTTATCCAGTCGACCACAATGTTTCCGACAGACGGCAAATGCAAAACAGGAAACATATTGTCAATGTAAATTTTTGCAAGTAGAAAATTGGCATGATGACAAACCTCTACAAGTTCTAGTTTTGAGAATAGCACAAGCTTTAAAATGATACAATGGACATATTGTCTAAAGGGTACATTCTAAGCTAAAAGATATTGAAAATTTGGCGAGAAATAACCAATATTTACGGAATTAGAATCAATTTACATGAGTGTGGTGACATCATGAAACAGAAAACGTTAATTTTTAGTTCCGACGCCATTTTGATGAGGTCACGATGTTTTTAAGGGTCAAATGTGGCATGAAATCATATCTCCTTTTCATACTCTATTCGAATAGGAAAAAAAAATTGGGGGTCAACGGACTCCCTGAAGAGCTACAGTGAATTTTATATAGGCATATTTTTGCCCACTTATGACTTATTTTGCGAGTTTGCACGCGCGTGTAATGCAAATTTGAATGGACGCGCATTCCCGTATTATTGGCCGTAAGAGGCTGAATGAGGTATCAAATTAATCAGAAGCTAATGGACAATGGACAGACATAAAATAAATGATGACTCGAAGATGCATACCGATGGTAGGTGCAAGAACGCGCACGCATACCTGTGCGCGCGCAAATTCTTGACATGCTCAAAATGACCTGAAACGTACCGAAACTTGACCACGGTTGATTTGGGGAATTTTTAAATTTTGACGGGCGCGTACGTGCGCGTCGTGACCTTTGCATGACCTCTGATGACATGTCCTGATGACCTGTCACCTGAACTTGATATGATGCAAATATGGATGATTTTTTATGATTAGTTGCGGTGATATGATCAATAATTCATTTTTACAAAATGGCGCCTAGATGACGTCATCATGATTTGATAACCTTGAAAAGTTTCGTTTCGCGATTCCATAATAATTTCCATACATGACATGAAAATCAAGAAATTTGACAAGCCCGATTTTGAGATAAAGTGGGAACAAAATTTGGCAATAAAAATAAATAAAGTAAATTCTGACGAATATAATAGGTGATCTGTCATATTCATGACAGACCACCGAAAAGGGAAAAAAAAAAAAAAAAAAAAAAAGGCAGGCAAGGTTTGAACCACCGACCCCAGCTTTACTTGTCAGGTGCGTTATCCAGTCGACCACAATGTTTCCGACAGACGGCAAATGCAAAACAGGAAACATATTGTCAATGTAAATTTTTGCAAGTAGAAAATTGGCATGATGACAAACCTCTACAAGTTCTAGTTTTGAGAATAGCACAAGCTTTAAAATGATACAATGGACATATTGTCTAAAGGGTACATTCTAAGCTAAAAGATATTGAAAATTTGGCGAGAAATAACCAATATTTACGGAATTAGAATCAATTTACATGAGTGTGGTGACATCATGAAACAGAAAACGTTAATTTTTAGTTCCGACGCCATTTTGATGAGGTCACGATGTTTTTAAGGGTCAAATGTGGCATGAAATCATATCTCCTTTTCATACTCTATTCGAATAGGAAAAAAAATTGGGGGTCAACGGACTCCCTGAAGAGCTACAGTGAATTTTATATAGGCATATTTTTGCCCACTTATGACTTATTTTGCGAGTTTGCACGCGGGTGTAATGCAAATTTGAATGGACGCGCATTCCCGTATAATTGGCCGTAAGAGGCTGAATGAGGTATCAAATTAATCAGAAGCTAATGGACAATGGACAGACATAAAATAAATGATGACTCCAAGATGCATACCGATGGTAGGTGCAAGAACGCGCACGCATACCTGTGCGCGCGCAAATTCTTGACATGCTCAAAATGACCTGAAACGTACCCAAACTTGACCACGGTTGATTTGGGGAATTTTTAAATTTTGACGCGCGCGTACGTGCGCGTCGTGACCTTTGCATGACCTCTGATGACATGTCCTGATGACCTGTCACCTGAACTTGATATGATGCAAATATGGATGATTTTTTATGATTAGTTGCGGTGATATGATCAATAATTCATTTTTACAAAATGGCGCCTAGATGACGTCATCATGATTTGATAACCTTGAAAAGTTTCGTTTCGCGATTCCATAATAATTTCCATACATGACATGAAAATCAAGAAATTTGACAAGCCCGATTTTGAGATAAAGTGGGAACAAAATTTGGCAATAAAAATAAATAAAGTAAATTCTGACGAATATAATAGGTGATCTGTCATATTAATGACAGACCACCTAAAAGGGAAAAAAAAAAAAAAAAAAAGGCAGGCAAGGTTTGAACCACCGACCCCAGCTTTACTAGTCAGGTGCGTTATCCAGTCGACCACAATGTTTCTGACAGACGGCAAATGCAAAACAGGAAACATATTGTCAATGTAAATTTTTGCAAGTAGAAAATTGGCATGATGACAAACCCCTACAAGTTCTAGTTTTGAGAATAGCACAAGCTTTAAAATGATACAATGGACATATTGTCTAAAGGGTACATTCTAAGCTAAAAGATATTGAAAATTTGGCGAGAAATAACCAATATTTACGGAATTAGAATCAATTTACATGAGTGTGGTGACATCATGAAACAGAAAACGTTAATTTTTAGTTCCGACGCCATTTTGATGAGGTCACGATGTTTTTAAGGGTCAAATGTGGCATGAAATCATATCTCCTTTTCATACTCTATTCGAATAGGAAAAAAAAATTGGGGGTCAACGGACTCCCTGAAGAGCTACAGTGAATTTTATATAGGCATATTTTTGCCAACTTATGACTTATTTAGCGAGTTTGCACGCGCGTGTAATGCAAATTTGAATGGACGCGCATTCCCGTATTATTGGCCGTAAGAGGCTGAATGAGGTATCAAATTAATCAGAAGCTAATGGACAATGGACAGACATAAAATAAATGATGACTCGAAGATGCATACCGATGGTAGGTGCAAGAACGCGCACGCATACCTGTGCGCGCGCAAATTCTTGACATGCTCAAAATGACCTGAAACGTACCCAAACTTGACCACGGTTGATTTGGGGAATTTTTAAATTTTGACGCGCGCGTACGTGCGCGTCGTGACCTTTGCATGACCTCTGATGACATGTCCTGATGACCTGTCACCTGAACTTGATATGATGCAAATATGGATGATTTTTTATGATTAGTTGCGGTGATATGATCAATAATTCATTTTTACAAAATGGCGCCTAGATGACGTCATCATGATTTGATAACCTTGAAAAGTTTCGTTTCGCGATTCCATAATAATTTCCATACATGACATGAAAATCAAGAAATTTGACAAGCCCGATTTTGAGATAAAGTGGGAATAAAATTTGGCAATAAAAATAAATAAAGTAAATTCTGACGAATATAATAGGTGATCTGTCATATTCATGACAGACCACCTAAAAGGGAAAAAAAAAAAAAAAAAAAAGGCAGGCAAGGTTTGAACCACCGACCCCAGCTTTACTAGTCAGGTGCGTTATCCAGTCGACCACAATGTTTCCGACAGACGGCAAATGCAAAACAGGAAACATATTGTCAATGTAAATTTTTGCAAGTAGAAAATTGGCATGATGACAAACCTCTACAAGTTCTAGTTTTGAGAATAGCACAAGCTTTAAAATGATACAATGGACATATTGTCTAAAGGGTACATTCTAAGCTAAAAGATATTGAAAATTTGGCGAGAAATAACCAATATTTACGGAATTAGAATCAATTTACATGAGTGTGGTGACATCATGAAACAGAAAACGTTAATTTTTAGTTCCGACGCCATTTTGATGACGTCACGATGTTTTTTAGGGTCAAATGTGGCATGAAATCATATCTCCTTTTCATACTCTATTCGAATAGGAAAAAAAATTGGGGGTCAACGGACTCCCTGAAGAGCTACAGTGAATTTTATATAGGCATATTTTTGCCCACTTATGACTTATTTTGCGAGTTTGCACGCGCGTGTAATGCAAATTTGAATGGACGCGCATTCCCGTATTATTGGCCGTAAGAGGCTGAATGAGGTATCAAATTAATCAGAAGCTAATGGACAATGGACAGACATAAAATAAATGATGACTCGAAGATGCATACCGATGGTAGGTGCAAGAACGCGCACGCATACCTGTGCGCGCGCAAATTCTTGACATGCTCAAAATGACCTGAAACGTACCGAAACTTGACCACGGTTGATTTGGGGAATTTTTAAATTTTGACGCGCGCTTACATGCGCGTCGTGACCTTTGCATGACCTCTGATGACATGTCCTGATGACCTGTCACCTGAACTTGATATGATGCAAATATGGATGATTTTTTATGATTAGTTGCGGTGATATGATCAATAATTCATTTTTACAAAATGGCGCCTAGATGACGTCATCATGATTTGATAACCTTGAAAAGTTTCGTTTCGCGATTCCATAATAATTTCCATACATGACATGAAAATCAAGAAATTTGACAAGCCCGATTTTGAGATAAAGTGGGAACAAAATTTGGCAATAAAAATAAATAAAGTAAATTCTGACGAATATAATAGGTGATCTGTCATATTCATGACAGACCACCGAAAAGGGAAAAAAAAAAAAAAAAAAAAAAGGCAGGCAAGGTTTGAACCACCGACCCCAGCTTTACTAGTCAGGTGCGTTATCCAGTCGACCACAATGTTTCCGACAGACGGCAAATGCAAAACAGGAAACATATTGTCAATGTAAATTTTTGCAAGTAGAAAATTGGCATGATGACAAACCTCTACAAGTTCTAGTTTTGAGAATAGCACAAGCTTTAAAATGATACAATGGACATATTGTCTAAAGGGTACATTCTAAGCTAAAAGATATTGAAAATTTGGCGAGAAATAACCAATATTTACGGAATTAGAATCAATTTACATGAGTGTGGTGACATCATGAAACAGAAAACGTTAATTTTTAGTTCCGACGCCATTTTGATGAGGTCACGATGTTTTTAAGGGTCAAATGTGGCATGAAATCATATCTCCTTTTCATACTCTATTCGAATAGGAAAAAAAAATTGGGGGTCAACGGACTCCCTGAAGAGCTACAGTGAATTTTATATAGGCATATTTTTGCCCACTTATGACTTATTTTGCGAGTTTGCACGCGCGTGTAATGCAAATTTGAATGGACGCGCATTCCCGTATTATTGGCCGTAAGAGGCTGAATGAGGTATCAAATTAATCAGAAGCTAATGGACAATGGACAGACATAAAATAAATGATGACTCCAAGATGCATACCGATGGTAGGTGCAAGAACGCGCACGCATACCTGTGCGCGCGCAAATTCTTGACATGCTCAAAATGACCTGAAACGTACCGAAACTTGACCACGGTTGATTTGGGGAATTTTTAAATTTTGACGGGCACGTACGTGCGCGTCGTGACCTTTGCATGACCTCTGATGACATGTCCTGATGACCTGTCACCTGAACTTGATATGATGCAAATATGGATGATTTTTTATGATTAGTTGCAGTGATATGATCAATAATTCATTTTTACAAAATGGCGCCTAGATGACGTCATCATGATTTGATAACCTTGAAAAGTTTCGTTTCGCGATTCCATAATAATTTCCATACATGACATGAAAATCAAGAAATTTGACAAGCCCGATTTTGAGATAAAGTGGGAACAAAATTTGGCAATAAAAATAAATAAAGTAAATTCTGACGAATATAATAGGTGATCTGTCATATTCATGACAGACCACCGAAAAGGGAAAAAAAAAAAAAAAAAAAAAAGGCAGGCAAGGTTTGAACCACCGACCCCAGCTTTACTAGTCAGGTGCGTTATCCAGTCGACCACAATGTTTCCGACAGACGGCAAATGCAAAACAGGAAACATATTGTCAATGTAAATTTTTGCAAGTAGAAAATTGGCATGATGACAAACCTCTACAAGTTCTAGTTTTGAGAATAGCACAAGCTTTAAAATGATACAATGGACATATTGTCTAAAGGGTACATTCTAAGCTAAAAGATATTGAAAATTTGGCGAGAAATAACCAATATTTACGGAATTAGAATCAATTTACATGAGTGTGGTGACATCATGAAACAGAAAACGTTAATTTTTAGTTCCGACGCCATTTTGATGAGGTCACGATGTTTTTAAGGGTCAAATGTGGCATGAAATCATATCTCCTTTTCATACTCTATTCGAATAGGAAAAAAAATTGGGGGTCAACGGACTCCCTGAAGAGCTACAGTGAATTTTATATAGGCATATTTTTGCCCACTTATGACTTATTTTGCGAGTTTGCACGCGGGTGTAATGCAAATTTGAATGGACGCGCATTCCCGTATAATTGGCCGTAAGAGGCTGAATGAGGTATCAAATTAATCAGAAGCTAATGGACAATGGACAGACATAAAATAAATGATGACTCGAAGATGCATACCGATGGTAGGTGCAAGAACGCGCACGCATACCTGTGCGCGCGCAAATTCTTGACATGCTCAAAATGACCTGAAACGTACCCAAACTTGACCACGGTTGATTTGGGGAATTTTTAAATTTTGACGCGCGCGTACGTGCGCGTCGTGACCTTTGCATGACCTCTGATGACATGTCCTGATGACCTGTCACCTGAACTTGATATGATGCAAATATGGATGATTTTTTATGATTAGTTGCGGTGATATGATCAATAATTCATTTTTACAAAATGGCGCCTAGATGACGTCATCATGATTTGATAACCTTGAAAAGTTTCGTTTCGCGATTCCATAATAATTTTCATACATGACATGAAAATCAAGAAATTTGACAAGCCCGATTTTGAGATAAAGTGGGAACAAAATTTGGCAATAAAAATAAATAAAGTAAATTCTGACGAATATAATAGGTGATCTGTCATATTCATGACAGACCACCTAAAAAGGAAAAAAAAAAAAAAAAAAAGGCAGGCAAGGTTTGAACCACCGACCCCAGCTTTACTAGTCAGGTGCGTTATCCAGTCGACCACAATGTTTCCGACAGACGGCAAATGCAAAACAGGAAACATATTGTCAATGTAAATTTTTGCAAGTAGAAAATTGGCATGATGACAAACCCCTACAAGTTCTAGTTTTGAGAATAGCACAAGCTTTAAAATGATACAATGGACATATTGTCTAAAGGGTACATTCTAAGCTAAAAGATATTGAAAATTTGGCGAGAAATAACCAATATTTACGGAATTAGAATCAATTTACATGAGTGTGGTGACATCATGAAACAGAAAACGTTAATTTTTAGTTCCGACGCCATTTTGATGAGGTCACGATGTTTTTAAGGGTCAAATGTGGCATGAAATCATATCTCCTTTTCATACTCTATTCGAATAGGAAAAAAAAAATTGGGGGTCAACGGACTCCCTGAAGAGCTACAGTGAATTTTATATAGGCATATTTTTGCCCACTTATGACTTATTTTGCGAGTTTGCACGCGCGTGTAATGCAAATTTGAATGGACGCGCATTCCCGTATTATTGGCCGTAAGAGGCTGAATGAGGTATCAAATTAATCAGAAGCTAATGGACAATGGACAGACATAAAATAAATTTTTACTCGAAGATGCATACCGATGGTAGGTGCAAGAACGCGCACGCATACCTGTGCGCGCGCAAATTCTTGACATGCTCAAAATGACCTGAAACGTACCCAAACTTGACCACGGTTGATTTGGGGAATTTTTAAATTTTGACGCGCGCGTACGTGCGCGTCGTGACCTTTGCATGACCTCTGATGACATGTCCTGATGACCTGTCACCTGAACTTGATATGATGCAAATATGGATGATTTTTTATGATTAGTTGCGGTGATATGATCAATAATTCATTTTTACAAAATGGCGCCTAGATGACGTCATCATGATTTGATAACCTTGAAAAGTTTCGTTTCGCGATTCCATAATAATTTCCATACATGACATGAAAATCAAGAAATTTGACAAGCCCGATTTTTAGATAAAGTGGGAACAAAATTTGGCAATAAAAATAAATAAAGTAAATTCTGACGAATATAATAGGTGATCTGTCATATTCATGACAGACCACCTAAAAGGGAAAAAAAAAAAAAAAAAAAAGGCAGGCAAGGTTTGAACCACCGACCCCAGCTTTACTAGTCAGGTGCGTTATCCAGTCGACCACAATGTTTCCGACAGACGGCAAATGCAAAACAGGAAACATATTGTCAATGTAAATTTTTGCAAGTAGAAAATTGGCATGATGACAAACCTCTACAAGTTCTAGTTTTGAGAATAGCACAAGCTTTAAAATGATACAATGGACATATTGTCTAAAGGGTACATTCTAAGCTAAAAGATATTGAAAATTTGGCGAGAAATAACCAATATTTACGGAATTAGAATCAATTTACATGAGTGTGGTGACATCATGAAACAGAAAACGTTAATTTTTAGTTCCGACGCCATTTTGATGACGTCACGATGTTTTTAAGGGTCAAATGTGGCATGAAATCATATCTCCTTTTCATACTCTATTCGAATAGGAAAAAAAAAATTGGGGGTCAACGGACTCCCTGAAGAGCTACAGTGAATTTTATATAGGCATATTTTTGCCCACTTATGACTTATTTTGCGAGTTTGCACGCGCGTGTAATGCAAATTTGAATGGACGCGCATTCCCGTATTATTGGCCGTAAGAGGCTGAATGAGGTATCAAATTAATCAGAAGCTAATGGACAATGGACAGACATAAAATAAATGATGACTCGAAGATGCATACCGATGTTAGGTGCAAGAACGCGCACGCATACCTGTGCGCGCGCAAATTATTGACATGCTCAAAATGACCTGAAACGTACCCAAACTTGACCACGGTTGATTTGGGGAATTTTTAAATTTTGACGCGCGCGTACGTACGCGTCGTGACCTTTGCATGACCTCTGATGACATGTCCTGATGACCTGTCACCTGAACTTGATATGATGCAAATATGGATGATTTTTTATGATTAGTTGCGGTGATATGATCAATAATTCATTTTTACAAAATGGCGCCTAGATGACGTCATCATGATTTGATAACCTTGAAAAGTTTCGTTTCGCGATTCCATAATAATTTTCATACATGACATGAAAATCAAGAAATTTGACAAGCCCGATTTTGAGATAAAGTGGGAACAAAATTTGGCAATAAAAATAAATAAAGTAAATTCTGACGAATATAATAGGTGATCTGTCATATTCATGACAGACCACCTAAAAAGGAAAAAAAAAAAAAAAAAAAGGCAGGCAAGGTTTGAACCACCGACCCCAGCTTTACTAGTCAGGTGCGTTATCCAGTCGACCACAATGTTTCCGACAGACGGCAAATGCAAAACAGGAAACATATTGTCAATGTAAATTTTTGCAAGTAGAAAATTGGCATGATGACAAACCTCTACAAGTTCTAGTTTTGAGAATAGCACAAGCTTTAAAATGATACAATGGACATATTGTCTAAAGGGTACATTCTAAGCTAAAAGATATTGAAAATTTGGCGAGAAATAACCAATATTTACGGAATTAGAATCAATTTACATGAGTGTGGGGACATCATGAAACAGAAAACGTTAATTTTTAGTTCCGACGCCATTTTGATGAGGTCACGATGTTTTTAAGGGTCAAATGTGGCATGAAATCATATCTCCTTTTCATACTCTATTCGAATAGGAAAAAAAAATTGGGGGTCAACGGACTCCCTGAAGAGCTACAGTGAATTTTATATAGGCATATTTTTGCCCACTTATGACTTATTTTGCGAGTTTGCACGCGCGTGTAATGCAAATTTGAATGGACGCGCATTCCCGTATTATTGGCCGTAAGAGGCTGAATGAGGTATCAAATTAATCAGAAGCTAATGGACAATGGACAGACATAAAATAAATGATGACTCGAAGATGCATACCGATGGTAGGTGCAAGAACGCGCACGCATACCTGTGCGCGCGCAAATTCTTGACATGCTCAAAATGACCTGAAACGTACCGAAACTTGACCACGGTTGAATTGGGGAATTTTTAAATTTTGACGCGCGCTTACATGCGCGTCGTGACCTTTGCATGACCTCTGATGACATGTCCTGATGACCTGTCACCTGAACTTGATATGATGCAAATATGGATGATTTTTTTTGATTAGTTGCGGTGATATGATCAATAATTCATTTTTACAAAATGGCGCCTAGATGACGTCATCATGATTTGATAACCTTGAAAAGTTTCGTTTCGCGATTCCATAATAATTTCCATACATGACATGAAAATCAAGAAATTTGACAAGCCCGATTTTTAGATAAAGTGGGAACAAAATTTGGCAATAAAAATAAATAAAGTAAATTCTGACGAATATAATAGGTGATCTGTCATATTCATGACAGACCACCTAAAAAGGAAAAAAAAAAAAAAAAAAAAAAAGGCAGGCAAGGTTTGAACCACCGACCCCAGCTTTACTAGTCAGGTGCGTTATCCAGTCGACCACAATGTTTCCGACAGACGGCAAATGCAAAACAGGAAACATATTGTCAATGTAAATTTTTGCAAGTAGAAAATTGGCATGATGACAAACCTCTACAAGTTCTAGTTTTGAGAATAGCACAAGCTTTAAAATGATACAATGGACATATTGTCTAAAGGGTACATTCTAAGCTAAAAGATATTGAAAATTTGGCGAGAAATAACCAATATTTACGGAATTAGAATCAATTTACATGAGTGTGGGGACATCATGAAACAGAAAACGTTAATTTTTAGTTCCGACGCCATTTTGATGAGGTCACGATGTTTTTAAGGGTCAAATGTGGCATGAAATCATATCTCCTTTTCATACTCTATTCGAATAGGAAAAAAAAATTGGGGGTCAACGGACTCCCTGAAGAGCTACAGTGAATTTTATATAGGCATATTTTTGACCACTCATGACTTATTTTGCGAGTTTGCACGCGCGTGTAATGCAAATTTGAATGGACGCGCATTCCCGTATTATTGGCCGTAAGAGGCTGAATGAGGTATCAAATTAATCAGAAGCTAATGGACAATGGACAGACATAAAACAAATGATGACTCGAAGATGCATACCGATGGTAGGTGCAAGAACGCGCACGCATACCTGTGCGCGCGCAAATTCTTGACATGCTCAAAATGACCTAAAACGTACCCAAACTTGACCACGGTTGATTTGGGGAATTTTTTAATTTTGACGCGCGCGTACGTGCGTGTAGTGACCTTTGCATGACCTCTGATGACATGTCCTGATGACCTGTCACCTGAACTTGATATGATGCAAATATGGATGATTTTTTATGATTAGTTGCGGTGATATGATCAATAATTCATTTTTACAAAATGGCGCCTAGATGACGTCATCATGATTTGATAACCTTGAAAAGTTTCTTTTCGCGATTCCATAATAATTTCCATACATGACATGAAAATCAAGAAATTTGACAAGCCCGATTTTGAGATAAAGTGGGAACAAAATTTGGCAATAAAAATAAATAAAGTAAATTCTGACGAATATAATAGGTGATCTGTCATATTCATGACAGACCACCTAAAAAGGAAAAAAAAAAAAAAAAAAAAAAGGCAGGCAAGGTTTGAACCACCGACCCCAGCTTTACTAGTCAGGTGCGTTATCCAGTCGACCACAATGTTTCCGACAGACGGCAAATGCAAAACAGGAAACATATTGTCAATGTAAATTTTTACAAGTAGAAAATTGGCATGATGACAAACCTCTACAAGTTCTAGTTTTGAGAATAGCACAAGCTTTAAAATGATACAATGGACATATTGTCTAAAGGGTACATTCTAAGCTAAAAGATATTGAAAATTTGGCGAGAAATAACCAATATTTACGGAATTAGAATCAATTTACATGAGTGTGGGGACATCATGAAACAGAAAACGTTAATTTTTAGTTCCGACGCCATTTTGATGAGGTCACGATGTTTTTAAGGGTCAAATGTGGCATGAAATCATATCTCCTTTTCATACTCTATTCGAATAGGAAAAAAAAATTGGGGGTCAACGGACTCCCTGAAGAGCTACAGTGAATTTTATATAGGCATATTTTTGACCACTCATGACTTATTTTGCGAGTTTGCACGCGCGTGTAATGCAAATTTGAATGGACGCGCATTCCCGTATTATTGGCCGTAAGAGGCTGAATGAGGTATCAAATTAATCAGAAGCTAATGGACAATGGACAGACATAAAACAAATGATGACTCGAAGATGCATACCGATGGTAGGTGCAAGAACGCGCACGCATACCTGTGCGCGCGCAAATTCTTGACATGCTCAAAATGACCTAAAACGTACCCAAACTTGACCACGGTTGATTTGGGGAATTTTTTAATTTTGACGCGCGCGTACGTGCGTGTAGTGACCTTTGCATGACCTCTGATGACATGTCCTGATGACCTGTCACCTGAACTTGATATGATGCAAATATGGATGATTTTTTATGATTAGTTGCGGTGATATGATCAATAATTCATTTTTACAAAATGGCGCCTAGATGACGTCATCATGATTTGATAACCTTGAAAAGTTTCTTTTCGCGATTCCATAATAATTTCCATACATGACATGAAAATCAAGAAATTTGACAAGCCCGATTTTGAGATAAAGTGGGAACAAAATTTGGCAATAAAAATAAATAAAGTAAATTCTGACGAATATAATAGGTGATCTGTCATATTCATGACAGACCACCTAAAAAGGAAAAAAAAAAAAAAAAAAAAAAGGCAGGCAAGGTTTGAACCACCGACCCCAGCTTTACTAGTCAGGTGCGTTATCCAGTCGACCACAATGTTTCCGACAGACGGCAAATGCAAAACAGGAAACATATTGTCAATGTAAATTTTTACAAGTAGAAAATTGGCATGATGACAAACCTCTACAAGTTCTAGTTTTGAGAATAGCACAAGCTTTAAAATGATACAATGGACATATTGTCTAAAGGGTACATTCTAAGCTAAAAGATATTGAAAATTTGGCGAGAAATAACCAATATTTACGGAATTAGAATCAATTTACATGAGTGTGGTGACATCATGAAACAGAAAACGTTAATTTTTAGTTCCGACGCCATTTTGATGACGTCACGATGTTTTTAAGGGTCAAATGTGGCATGAAATCATATCTCCTTTTCATACTCTATTCGAATAGGAAAAAAAAAATTGGGGGTCAACGGACTCCCTGAAGAGCTACAGTGAATTTTATATAGGCATATTTTTGCCCACTTATGACTTATTTTGCGAGTTTGCACGCGCGTGTAATGCAAATTTGAATGGACGCGCATTCCCGTATTATTGGCCGTAAGAGGCTGAATGAGGTATCAACTTAATCAGAAGCTAATGGACAATGGACAGACATAAAATAAATGATGACTCGAAGATGCATACCGATGGTAGGTGCAAGAACGCGCACGCATACCTGTGCGCGCGCAAATTCTTGACATGCTCAAAATGACCTGAAACGTACCCAAACTTGACCACGGTTGATTTGGGGAATTTTTAAATTTTGACGCCCGCGTACGTACGCGTCGTGACCTTTGCATGACCTCTGATGACATGTCCTGATGACCTGTCACCTGAACTTGATATGATGCAAATATGGATGATTTTTTTTTATTAGTTGCGGTGATATGATCAATAATTCATTTTTACAAAATGGCGCCTAGATGACGTCATCATGATTTGATAACCTTGAACAGTTTCGTTTCGCGATTCCATAATAATTTCCATACATGACATGAAAATCAAGAAATTTGACAAGCCCGATTTTGAGATAAAGTGGCAACAAAATTTGGCAATAAAAATAAATAAAGTAAATTCTGACGAATATAATAGGTGATCTGTCATATTCATGACAGACCACCTAAAAAGGAAAAAAAAAAAAAAAAAAAAAGGCAGGCAAGGTTTGAACCACCGACCCCAGCTTTACTAGTCAGGTGCGCTATCCAGTCGACCACAATGTTTCCGACAGACGGCAAATGCAAAACAGGAAACATATTGTCAATGTAAATTTTTGCAAGTAGAAAATTGGCATGATGACAAACCTCTACAAGTTCTAGTTTTGAGAATAGCACAAGCTTTAAAATGATACAATGGACATATTGTCTAAAGGGTACATTCTAAGCTAAAAGATATTGAAAATTTGGCGAGAAATAACCAATATTTACGGAATTAGAATCAATTTACATGAGTGTGGTGATATCATGAAACAGAAAACGTTAATTTTTAGTTCCGACGCCATTTTGATGACGTCACGATGTTTTTAAGGGTCAAATGTGGCATGAAATCATATATCCTTTTCATACTCTATTCGAATAGGAAAAAAAAATTGGGGGTCAACAGACTCCCTGAAGAGCTACAGTGAATTTTATATAGGCATATTTTTGCCTACTTATGACTTATTTTGCGAGTTTGCACGCGCGTGTAATGCAAATTTGAATGGACGCGCATTCCCGTATTATTGGCCGTAAGAGGCTGAATGAGGTATCAAATTAATCAGAAGCTAATGGACAATGGACAGACATAAAATAAATGATGACTCGAAGATGCATACCGATGGTAGGTGCAAGAACGTGCACGCATACCTGTGCGCGCGCAAATTATTGACATGCTCAAAATGACCTGAAACGTACCCAAACTTGACCACGGTTGATTTGGGGAATTTTTAAATTTAGACGCGCGCGTACGTGCGCGTCGTGACCTTTGCATGACCTCTGATGACATGTCCTGATGACCTGTCACCTGAACTTGATATGATGCAAATATGGATGATTTTTTATGATTAGTTGCGGTGATATGATCAATAATTCATTTTTACAAAATGGCACCTAGATGACGTCATCATGATTTGATAACCTTGAAAAGTTTCGTTTCGCGATTCCATAATAATTTCCATACATGACATGAAAATCAAGAAATTTGACAAGCCCGATTTTGAGATAAAGTGGGAACAAAATTTGGCAATAAAAATAAATAAAGTAAATTCTGACGAATATAATACGTGATCTGTCATATTCATGACAGACCACCTAAAAAGGAAAAAAAAAAAAAAAAAAAAGGGCAGGCAAGGTTTGAACCACCGACCCCAGCTTTACTAGTCAGGTGCGTTGTCCAGTCGACCACAATGTTTCCGACAGACGGCAAATGCAAAACAGGAAACATATTGTCAATGTAAATTTTTGCAAGTAGAAAATTGGCATGATGACAAACCTCTACAAGTTCTAGTTTTGAGAATAGCACAAGCTTTAAAATGATACAATGGACATATTGTCTAAAGGGTACATTCTAAGCTAAAAGATATTGAAAATTTGGCGAGAAATAACCAATATTTACGGAATTAGAATCAATTTACATGAGTGTGGTGATATCATGAAACAGAAAACGTTAATTTTTAGTTCCGACGCCATTTTGATGACGTCACGATGTTTTTAAGGGTCAAATGTGGCATGAAATCATATCTCCTTTTCATACTCTATTTGAATAGGAAAAAAAATTGGGGGTCAACGGACTCCCTGAAGAGCTACAGTGAATTTTATATAGGCATATTTTTGCCCACTTATGACTTATTTTGCGAGTTTGCACGCGCGTGTAATGCAAATTTGAATGGACGCGCATTCCCGTATTATTGGCCGTAAGAGGCTGAATGGGGTATCAAATTAATCAGAAGCTAATGGACAGACATAAAATAAATGATGACTCGAAGATGCATACCGATGGTAGGTGCAAGAACGCGCACGCATACCTGTGCGCGCGCAAATTCTTGACATGCTCAAAATTACCTGAAACGTACCCAAACTTGACCACGGTTGATTTGGGGAATTTTTAAATTTTGACGCCCGCGTACGTACGCGTCGTGACCTTTGCATGACCTCTGATGACATGTCCTGATGACCTGTCACCTGAACTTGATATGATGCAAATATGGATGATTTTTTTTTATTAGTTGCGGTGATATGATCAATAATTCATTTTTACAAAATGGCGCCTAGATGACGTCATCATGATTTGATAACCTTGAACAGTTTCGTTTCGCGATTCCATAATAATTTCCATACATGACATGAAAATCAAGAAATTTGACAAGCCCGATTTTGAGATAAAGTGGCAACAAAATTTGGCAATAAAAATAAATAAAGTAAATTCTGACGAATATAATAGGTGATCTGTCATATTCATGACAGACCACCTAAAAAGGAAAAAAAAAAAAAAAAAAAAAGGCAGGCAAGGTTTGAACCACCGACCCCAGCTTTACTAGTCAGGTGCGTTATCCAGTCGACCACAATGTTTCCGACAGACGGCAAATGCAAAACAGGAAACATATTGTCAATGTAAATTTTTGCAAGTAGAAAATTGGCATGATGACAAACCTCTACAAGTTCTAGTTTTGAGAATAGCACAAGCTTTAAAATGATACAATGGACATATTGTCTAAAGGGTACATTCTAAGCTAAAAGATATTGAAAATTTGGCGAGAAATAACCAATATTTACGGAATTAGAATCAATTTACATGAGTGTGGTGATATCATGAAACAGAAAACGTTAATTTTTAGTTCCGACGCCATTTTGATGACGTCACGATGTTTTTAAGGGTCAAATGTGGCATGAAATCATATATCCTTTTCATACTCTATTCGAATAGGAAAAAAAAATTGGGGGTCAACGGACTCCCTGAAGAGCTACAGTGAATTTTATATAGGCATATTTTTGCCTACTTATGACTTATTTTGCGAGTTTGCACGCGCGTGTAATGCAAATTTGAATGGACGCGCATTCCCGTATTATTGGCCGTAAGAGGCTGAATGAGGTATCAAATTAATCAGAAGCTAATGGACAATGGACAGACATAAAATAAATGATGACTCGAAGATGCATACCGATGGTAGGTGCAAGAACGTGCACGCATACCTGTGCGCGCGCAAATTATTGACATGCTCAAAATGACCTGAAACGTACCCAAACTTGACCACGGTTGATTTGGGGAATTTTTAAATTTAGACGCGCGCGTACGTGCGCGTCGTGACCTTTGCATGACCTCTGATGACATGTCCTGATGACCTGTCACCTGAACTTGATATGATGCAAATATGGATGATTTTTTATGATTAGTTGCGGTGATATGATCAATAATTCATTTTTACAAAATGGCACCTAGATGACGTCATCATGATTTGATAACCTTGAAAAGTTTCGTTTCGCGATTCCATAATAATTTCCATACATGACATGAAAATCAAGAAATTTGACAAGCCCGATTTTGAGATAAAGTGGGAACAAAATTTGGCAATAAAAATAAATAAAGTAAATTCTGACGAATATAATAGGTGATCTGTCATATTCATGACAGACCACCTAAAAAGGAAAAAAAAAAAAAAAAAAAAGGGCAGGCAAGGTTTGAACCACCGACCCCAGCTTTACTAGTCAGGTGCGTTGTCCAGTCGACCACAATGTTTCCGACAGACGGCAAATGCAAAACAGGAAACATATTGTCAATGTAAATTTTTGCAAGTAGAAAATTGGCATGATGACAAACCTCTACAAGTTCTAGTTTTGAGAATAGCACAAGCTTTAAAATGATACAATGGACATATTGTCTAAAGGGTACATTCTAAGCTAAAAGATATTGAAAATTTGGCGAGAAATAACCAATATTTACGGAATTAGAATCAATTTACATGAGTGTGGTGATATCATGAAACAGAAAACGTTAATTTTTAGTTCCGACGCCATTTTGATGACGTCACGATGTTTTTAAGGGTCAAATGTGGCATGAAATCATATCTCCTTTTCATACTCTATTTGAATAGGAAAAAAAATTGGGGGTCAACGGACTCCCTGAAGAGCTACAGTGAATTTTATATAGGCATATTTTTGCCCACTTATGACTTATTTTGCGAGTTTGCACGCGCGTGTAATGCAAATTTGAATGGACGCGCATTCCCGTATTATTGGCCGTATGAGGCTGAATGGGGTATCAAATTAATCAGAAGCTAATGGACAGACATAAAATAAATGATGACTCGAAGATGCATACCGATGGTAGGTGCAAGAACGCGCACGCATACCTGTGCGCGCGCAAATTCTTGACATGCTCAAAATGACCTGAAACGTACCCAAACTTGACCACGGTTGATTTGGGGAATTTTTAAATTTTGACGCGCGCGTACGTGCGCGTCGTGACCTTTGCATGACCTCTGATGACATGTCCTGATGACCTGTCACCTGAACTTGATATGATGCAAATATGGATGATTTTTTTTTATTAGTTGCGGTGATATGATCAATAATTAATTTTTACAAAATGGCGCCTAGATGACGTCATCATGATTTGATAACCTTGAAAAGTTTCGTTTCGCGATTCCATAATAATTTCCATACATGACATGAAAATCAAGAAATTTGACAAGCCCGATTTTGAGATAAAGTGGGAACAAAATTTGGCAATAAAAATAAATAAAGTAAATTCTGACGAATATAATAGGTGATCTGTCATATTCATGACAGACCACCTAAAAAGGAAAAAAAAAAAAAAAAAAAAAGGCAGGCAAGGTTTGAACCACCGACCCCAGCTTTACTAGTCAGGTGCGTTGTCCAGTCGACCACAATGTTTCCGACAGACGGCAAATGCAAAACAGGAAACATATTGTCAATGTAAATTTTTGCAAGTAGAAAATTGGCATGATGACAAACCTCTACAAGTTCTAGTTTTGAGAATAGCACAAGCTTTAAAATGATACAATGGACATATTGTCTAAAGGGTACATTCTAAGCTAAAAGATATTGAAAATTTGGCGAGAAATAACCAATATTTACGGAATTAGAATCAATTTACATGAGTGTGGTGATATCATGAAACAGAAAACGTTAATTTTTAGTTCCGACGCCATTTTGATGACGTCACGATGTTTTTAAGGGTCAAATGTGGCATGAAATCATATCTCCTTTTCATACTCTATTCGAATAGGAAAAAAAAATTGGGGGTCAACGGACTCCCTGAAGAGCTACAGTGAATTTTATATAGGCATATTTTTGCCCACTTATGACTTATTTTGCGAGTTTGCACGCGCGTGTAATGCAAATTTGAATGGACGCGCATTCCCGTATTATTGGCCGTAAGAGGCTGAATGAGGTATCAAATTAATCAGAAGCTAATGGACAGACATAAAATAAATGATGACTCGAAGATGCATACCGATGGTAGGTGCAAGAACGCGCACGCATACCTGTGCGCGCGCAAATTATTGACATGCTCAAAATGACCTGAAACGTACCCAAACTTGACCACGGTTGATTTGGGGAATTTTTAAATTTAGACGCGCGCGTACGTGCGCGTCGTGACCTTTGCATGACCTCTGATGACATGTCCTGATGACCTGTCACCTGAACTTGATATGATGCAAATATGGATGATTTTTTATGATTAGTTGCGGTGATATGATCAATAATTCATTTTTACAAAATGGCACCTAGATGACGTCATCATGATTTGATAACCTTGAAAAGTTTCGTTTCGCGATTCCATAATAATTTCCATACATGACATGAAAATCAAGAAATTTGACAAGCCCGATTTTGAGATAAAGTGGGAACAAAATTTGGCAATAAAAATAAATAAAGTAAATTCTGACGAATATAATAGGTGATCTGTCATATTCATGACAGACCACCTAAAAAGGAAAAAAAAAAAAAAAAAAAGGGCAGGCAAGGTTTGAACCACCGACCCCAGCTTTACTAGTCAGGTGCGTTGTCCAGTCGACCACAATGTTTCCGACAGACGGCAAATGCAAAACAGGAAACATATTGTCAATGTAAATTTTTGCAAGTAGAAAATTGGCATGATGACAAACCTCTACAAGTTCTAGTTTTGAGAATAGCACAAGCTTTAAAATGATACAATGGACATATTGTCTAAAGGGTACATTCTAAGCTAAAAGATATTGAAAATTTGGCGAGAAATAACCAATATTTACGGAATTAGAATCAATTTACATGAGTGTGGTGATATCATGAAACAGAAAACGTTAATTTTTAGTTCCGACGCCATTTTGATGACGTCACGATGTTTTTAAGGGTCAAATGTGGCATGAAATCATATCTCCTTTTCATACTCTATTTGAATAGGAAAAAAAAAATGGGGGTCAACGGACTCCCTGAAGAGCTACAGTGAATTTTATATAGGCATATTTTTGCCCACTTATGACTTATTTTGCGAGTTTGCACGCGCGTGTAATGCAAATTTGAATGGACGCGCATTCCCGTATTATTGGCCGTAAGAGGCTGAATGAGGTATCAAATTAATCAGAAGCTAATGGACAATGGACAGACATAAAATAAATGATGACTCGAAGATGCATACCGATGGTAGGTGCAAGAACGCGCACGCATACCTGTGCGCGCGCAAATTATTGACATGCTCAAAATGACCTGAAACGTACCCAAACTTGACCACGGTTGATTTGGGGAATTTTTAAATTTAGACGCGCGCGTACGTGCGCGCCGTGACCTTTGCATGACCTCTGATGACATGTCCTGATGACCTGTCACCTGAACTTGATATGATGCAAATATGGATGATTTTTTATGATTAGTTGCGGTGATATGATCAATAATTCATTTTTACAAAATGGCGCCTAGATGACGTCATCATGATTTTATAACCTTGAAAAGTTTCTTTTCGCGATTCCATAATAATTTCCATACATGACATGAAAATCAAGAAATTTGACAAGCCCGATTTTGAGATAAAGTGGGAACAAAATTTGGCAATAAAAATAAATAAAGTAAATTCTGACGAATATAATAGGTGATCTGTCATATTCATGACAGACCATCTAAAATGGAAAAAAAAAAAAAAAAAAAAAAGGCAGGCAAGGTTTGAACCACCGACCCCAGCTTTACTAGTCAGGTGCGTTATCCAGTCGACCACAATGTTTCCGACAGACGGCAAATGCAAAACAGGAAACATATTGTCAATGTAAATTTTTGCAAGTAGAAAATTGGCATGATGACAAACCTCTACAAGTTCTAGTTTTGAGAATAGCACAAGCTTTAAAATGATACAATGGACATATTGTCTAAAGGGTACATTCTAAGCTAAAAGATATTGAAAATTTGGCGAGAAATAACCAATATTTACGGAATTAGAATCAATTTACATGAGTGTGGGGACATCATGAAACAGAAAACGTTAATTTTTAGTTCCGACGCCATTTTGATGACGTCACGATGTTTTTAAGGGTCAAATGTGGCATTAAATCATATCTCCTTTTCATACTCTATTCGAATAGGAAAAAAAAAATGGGGGTCAACGGACTCCCTGAAGAGCTACAGTGAATTTTATATAGGCATATTTTTGCCCACTTATGACTTATTTTGCGAGTTTGCACGCGCGTGTAATGCAAATTTGAATGGACGCGCATTCCCGTATTATTGGCCGTAAGAGGCTGAATGGGGTATCAAATTAATCAGAAGCTAATGGACAATGGACAGACATAAAATAAATGATGACTCGAAGATGCATACCGATGGTAGGTGCAAGAACGCGCACGCATACCTGTGCGCGCGCAAATTCTTGACATGCTCAAAATGACCTGAAACGTACCCAAACTTGACCACGGTTGATTTGGGGAATTTTTAAATTTTGACGCGCGCGTACGTGCGCGTCGTGACCTTTGCATGACCTCTGATGACATGTCCTGATGACCTGTCACCTGAACTTGATATGATGCAAATATGGATGATTTTTTATGATTAGTTGCGGTGATATGATCAATAATTCATTTTTACAAAATGGCGCCTAGATGACGTCATCATGATTTGATAACCTTGAAAAGTTTCGTTTCGCGATTCCATAATAATTTCCATACATGACATGAAAATCAAGAAATTTGACAAGCCCGATTTTGAGATAAAGTGGGAACAAAATTTGGCAATAAAAATAAATAAAGTAAATTCTGACGAATATAATAGGTGATCTGTCATATTCATGACAGACCACCTAAAAAGGAAAAAAAAAAAAAAAAAAAAAGGCAGGCAAGGTTTGAACCACCGACCCCAGCTTTACTAGTCAGGTGCGTTATCCAGTCGACCACAATGTTTCCGACAGACGGCAAATGCAAAACAGGAAACATATTGTCAATGTAAATTTTTGCAAGTAGAAAATTGGCATGATGACAAACCTCTACAAGTTCTAGTTTTGAGAATAGCACAAGCTTTAAAATGATACAATGGACATATTGTCTAAAGGGTACATTCTAAGCTAAAAGATATTGAAAATTTGGCGAGAAATAACCAATATTTACGGAATTAGAATCAATTTACATGAGTGTGGTGATATCATGAAACAGAAAACGTTAATTTTTAGTTCCGACGCCATTTTGATGACGTCACGATGTTTTTAAGGGTCAAATGTGGCATGAAATCATATCTCCTTTTCATACTCTATTCGAATAGGAAAAAAAAATTGGGGGTCAACTGACTCCCTGAAGAGCTACAGTGAATTTTATATAGGCATATTTTTGCCTACTTATGACTTATTTTGCGAGTTTGCACGCGCGTGTAATGCAAATTTGAATGGACGCGCATTCCCGTATTATTGGCCGTAAGAGGCTGAATGAGGTATCAAATTAATCAGAAGCTAATGGACAATGGACAGACATAAAATAAATGATGACTCGAAGATGCATACCGATGGTAGGTGCAAGAACGTGCACGCATACCTGTGCGCGCGCAAATTATTGACATGCTCAAAATGACCTGAAACGTACCCAAACTTGACCACGGTTGATTTGGGGAATTTTTAAATTTAGACGCGCGCGTACGTGCGCGTCGTGACCTTTGCATGACCTCTGATGACATGTCCTGATGACCTGTCACCTGAACTTGATATGATGCAAATATGGATGATTTTTTATGATTAGTTGCGGTGATATGATCAATAATTCATTTTTACAAAATGGCACCTAGATGACGTCATCATGATTTGATAACCTTGAAAAGTTTCGTTTCGCGATTCCATAATAATTTCCATACATGACATGAAAATCAAGAAATTTGACAAGCCCGATTTTGAGATAAAGTGGGAACAAAATTTGGCAATAAAAATAAATAAAGTAAATTCTGACGAATATAATAGGTGATCTGTCATATTCATGACAGACCACCTAAAAAGGAAAAAAAAAAAAAAAAAAAAGGGCAGGCAAGGTTTGAACCACCGACCCCAGCTTTACTAGTCAGGTGCGTTGTCCAGTCGACCACAATGTTTCCGACAGACGGCAAATGCAAAACAGGAAACATATTGTCAATGTAAATTTTTGCAAGTAGAAAATTGGCATGATGACAAACCTCTACAAGTTCTAGTTTTGAGAATAGCACAAGCTTTAAAATGATACAATGGACATATTGTCTAAAGGGTACATTCTAAGCTAAAAGATATTGAAAATTTGGCGAGAAATAACCAATATTTACGGAATTAGAATCAATTTACATGAGTGTGGTGATATCATGAAACAGAAAACGTTAATTTTTAGTTCCGACGCCATTTTGATGACGTCACGATGTTTTTAAGGGTCAAATGTGGCATGAAATCATATCTCCTTTTCATACTCTATTCGAATAGGAAAAAAAAATTGGGGGTCAACGGACTCCCTGAAGAGCTACAGTGAATTTTATATAGGCATATTTTTGCCCACTTATGACTTATTTTGCGAGTTTGCACGCGCGTGTAATGCAAATTTGAATGGACGCGCATTCCCGTATTATTGGCCGTAAGAGGCTGAATGGGGTATCAAATTAATCAGAAGCTAATGGACAATGGACAGACATAAAATAAATGATGACTCGAAGATGCATACCGATGGTAGGTGCAAGAACGCGCACGCATACCTGTGCGCGCGCAAATTCTAGACATGCTCAAAATGACCTGAAACGTACCCAAACTTGACCACGGTTGATTTGGGGAATTTTTAAATTTTGACGCGCGCGTACGTGCGCGTCGTGACCTTTGCATGACCTCTGATGACATGTCCTGATGACCTGTCACCTGAACTTGATATGATGCAAATATGGATGATTTTTTTTTGATTAGTTGCGGTGATATGATCAATAATTCATTTTTACAAAATGGCGCCTAGATGACGTCATCATGATTTGATAACCTTGAAAAGTTTCGTTTCGCGATTCCATAATAATTTCCATACATGACATGAAAATCAAGAAATTTGACAAGCCCGATTTTGAGATAAAGTGGGAACAAAATTTGGCAATAAAAATAAATAAAGTAAATTCTGACGAATATAATAGGTGATCTGTCATATTCATGACAGACCACCTAAAAAGGAAAAAAAAAAAAAAAAAAAAAGGCAGGCAAGGTTTGAACCACCGACCCCAGCTTTACTAGTCAGGTGCGTTATCCAGTCGACCACAATGTTTCCGACAGACGGCAAATGCAAAACAGGAAACATATTGTCAATGTAAATTTTTGCAAGTAGAAAATTGGCATGATGACAAACCTCTACAAGTTCTAGTTTTGAGAATAGCACAAGCTTTAAAATGATACAATGGACATATTGTCTAAAGGGTACATTCTAAGCTAAAAGATATTGAAAATTTGGCGAGAAATAACCAATATTTACGGAATTAGAATCAATTTACATGAGTGTGGTGATATCATGAAACAGAAAACGTTAATTTTTAGTTCCGACGCCATTTTGATGACGTCACGATGTTTTAAAGGGTCAAATGTGGCATGAAATCATATCTCCTTTTCATACTCTATTCGAATAGGAAAAAAAAATTGGGGGTCAACGGACTCCCTGAAGAGCTACAGTGAATTTTATATAGGTATATTTTTGCCTACTTATGACTTATTTTGCGAGTTTGCACGCGCGTGTAATGCAAATTTGAATGGACGCGCATTCCCGTATTATTGGCCGTAAGAGGCTGAATGAGGTATCAAATTAATCAGAAGCTAATGGACAATGGACAGACATAAAATAAATGATGACTCGAAGATGCATACCGATGGTAGGTGCAAGAACGCGCACGCATACCTGTGCGCGCGCAAATTATTGACATGCTCAAAATGACCTGAAACGTACCCAAACTTGACCACGGTTGATTTGGGGAATTTTTAAATTTAGACGCGCGCGTACGTGCGCGTCGTGACCTTTGCATGACCTCTGATGACATGTCCTGATGACCTGTCACCTGAACTTGATATGATGCAAATATGGATGATTTTTTATGATTAGTTGCGGTGATATGATCAATAATTCATTTTTACAAAATGGCACCTAGATGACGTCATCATGATTTGATAACCTTGAAAAGTTTCGTTTCGCGATTCCATAATAATTTCCATACATGACATGAAAATCAAGAAATTTGACAAGCCCGATTTTGAGATAAAGTGGGAACAAAATTTGGCAATAAAAATAAATAAAGTAAATTCTGACGAATATAATAGGTGATCTGTCATATTCATGACAGACCACCTAAAAAGGAAAAAAAAAAAAAAAAAAAAGGGCAGGCAAGGTTTGAACCACCGACCCCATCTTTACTAGTCAGGTGCGTTGTCCAGTCGACCACAATGTTTCCGACAGACGGCAAATGCAAAACAGGAAACATATTGTCAATGTAAATTTTTGCAAGTAGAAAATTGGCATGATGACAAACCTCTACAAGTTCTAGTTTTGAGAATAGCACAAGCTTTAAAATGATACAATGGACATATTGTCTAAAGGGTACATTCTAAGCTAAAAGATATTGAAAATTTGGCGAGAAATAACCAATATTTACGGAATTAGAATCAATTTACATGAGTGTGGTGATATCATGAAACAGAAAACGTTAATTTTTAGTTCCGACGCCATTTTGATGACGTCACGATGTTTTTAAGGGTCAAATGTGGCATGAAATCATATCTCCTTTTCATACTCTATTCGAATAGGAAAAAAAAATTGGGGGTCAACGGACTCCCTGAAGAGCTACAGTGAATTTTATATAGGCATATTTTTGCCCACTTATGACTTATTTTGCGAGTTTGCACGCGCGTGTAATGCAAATTTGAATGGACGCGCATTCCCGTATTATTGGCCGTAAGAGGCTGAATTAGGTATCAAATTAATCAGAAGCTAATGGACAATGGACAGACATAAAATAAATGATGACTCGAAGATGCATACCGATGGTAGGTGCAAGAACGCGCACGCATACCTGTGCGCGCGCAAATTATTGACATGCTCAAAATGACCTGAAACGTACCCAAACTTGACCACGGTTGATTTGGGGAATTTTTAAATTTAGACGCGCGCGTACGTGCGCGCCGTGACCTTTGCATGACCTCTGATGACATGTCCTGATGACCTGTCACCTGAACTTGATATGATGCAAATATGGGTGATTTTTTATGATTAGTTGCGGTGATATGATCAATAATTCATTTTTACAAAATGGGGCCTAGATGACGTCATCATGATTTGATAACCTTGAAAAGTTTCTTTTCGCGATTCCATAATAATTTCCATACATGACATGAAAATCAAGAAATTTGACAAGCCCGATTTTGAGATAAAGTGGGAACAAAATTTGGCAATAAAAATAAATAAAGTAAATTCTGACGAATATAATAGGTGATCTGTCATATTCATGACAGACCACCTAAAAAGGAAAAAAAAAAAAAAAAAAAAAGGCAGGCAAGGTTTTTGAACCACCGACCCCAGCTTTACTAGTCAGGTGCGTTATCCAGTCGACCACAATGTTTCCGACAGACGGCAAATGCAAAACAGGAAACATATTGTCAATGTAAATTTTTGCAAGTAGAAAATTGGCATGATGACAAACCTCTACAAGTTCTAGTTTTGAGAATAGCACAAGCTTTAAAATGATACAATGGACATATTGTCTAAAGGGTACATTCTAAGCTAAAAGATATTGAAAATTTGGCGAGAAATAACCAATATTTACGGAATTAGAATCAATTTACATGAGTGTGGGGACATCATGAAACAGAAAACGTTAATTTTTAGTTCCGACGCCATTTTGATGACGTCACGATGTTTTTAAGGGTCAAATGTGGCATGAAATCATATCTCCTTTTCATACTCTATTCGAATAGGAAAAAAAAATTGGGGGTCAACGGACTCCCTGAAGAGCTACAGTGAATTTTATATAGGCATATTTTTGCCCACTTATGACTTATTTTGCGAGTTTGCACGCGCGTGTAATGCAAATTTGAATGGACGCGCATTCCCGTATTATTGGCCGTAAGAGGCTGAATGAGGTATCAAATTAATCAGAAGCTAATGGACAATGGACAGACATAAAATAAATGATGACTCGAAGATGCATACCGATGGTAGGTGCAAGAACGCGCACGCATACCTGTGCGCGCGCAAATTCTTGACATGCTCAAAATGACCTGAAACGTACCCAAACTTGACCACGGTTGATTTGGGGAATTTTTAAATTTTGACGCGCGCGTACTTGCGCGTCGTGACCTTTGCATGACCTCTGATGACATGTCCTGATGACCTGTCACCTGAACTTGATATGATGCAAATATGGATGATTTTTTTTGATTAGTTGCGGTGATATGATCAATAATTCATTTTTACAAAATGGCACCTAGATGACGTCATCATGATTTGATAACCTTGAAAAGTTTCGTTTCGCGATTCCATAATAATTTCCATACATAACATGAAAATCAAGAAATTTGACAAGCCCGATTTTGAGATAAAGTGGGAACAAAATTTGGCAATAAAAATAAATAAAGTAAATTCTGACGAATATAATAGGTGATCTGTCATATTCATGACAGACCACCTAAAAAGGAAAAAAAAAAAAAAGAAAAAAAGGCAGGCAAGGTTTGAACCACCGACCCCAGCTTTACTAGTCAGGTGTGTTATCCAGTCGACCACAATGTTTCCGACAGACGGCAAATGCAAAACAGGAAACATATTGTCAATGTAAACTTTAGCAAGTAGAAAATTGGCATGATGACAAACCTCTACAAGTTCTAGTTTTGAGAATAGCACAAGCTTTAAAATGATACAATGGACATATTGTCTAAAGGGTACATTCTAAGCTAAAAGATATTGAAAATTTGGCGAGAAATAACCAATATTTACGGAATTAGAATCAATTTACATGAGTGTGGTGATATCATGAAACAGAAAACGTTAATTTTTAGTTCCGACGCCATTTTGATGACGTCACGATGTTTTTAAGGGTCAAATGTGGCATGAAATCATATCTCCTTTACATACTCTATTCGAATAGGAAAAAAAAATTGGGGGTCAACGGACTCCCTGAAGAGCTACAGTGAATTTTATATAGGCATATTTTTGCCCACTTATGACTTATTTTGCGAGTTTGCACGCGCGTGTAATGCAAATTTGAATGGACGCGCATTCCCGTATTATTGGCCGTAAGAGGCTGAATGAGGTATCAAATTAATCAGAAGCTAATGGACAATGGACAGACATAAAATAAATGATGACTCGAAGATGCATACCGATGGTAGGTGCAAGAACGCGCAAGCATACCTGTGCGCGCGCAAATTCTTGACATGCTCAAAATGACCTGAAACGTACCCAAACTTGACCACGGTTGATTTGGTGAATTTTTAAATTTTGACGCGCGCGTACGTACGCGTCGTGACCTTTGCATGACCTCTGATGACATGTCCTGATGACCTGTCACCTGAACTTGATATGATGCAAATATGGATGATTTTTTATGATTAGTTGCGGTGATATGATCAATAATTCATTTTTACAAAATGGCGCCTAGATGACGTCATCATGATTTGATAACCTTGAAAAGTTTCGTTTCGCGATTCCATAATAATTTCCATACATGACATGAAAATCAAGAAATTTGACAAGCCCGATTTTGAGATAAAGTGGGAACAAAATTTGGCAATAAAAATAAATAAAGTAAATTCTAACGAATACTAGAATTTTAATTCGTCTTGAGGACGAATTAGGTGATCTGTCTGTCATTCTCATGATCACGATCTAATATTCGATCATTATAACCTTGGCAATGCATATTAATATGATCATCATGATTAAAACGGACTTTAATTAACAAAAGTACAGCAGCTGAAAGGCAAAATATTACGTTGTGTAAAAGATCTTTTTTTTTAGAGAGAATGCCAAATGCAATTTCGCAAGTGACTACACAAAGTAGTGAAAATAATGTTGCCGGAATCCAAGAATGTAGAATAACATTTTGAGAAAAATCAGTATTCAATAGACGTTACACACAAATACATGAGCAAAAAAAAAACATTGTCAAGTGAGTTTCGAACCAAGGATCTTTGCATTGCAATGCAGGTGTGCTATCCATTAGACTACAAAAGGTCCCTTACTCTCATCGTTCAAAGAAGGAATATTATCTTAAATTGACTTATGACAGTGAAAATTGGCATTGTGATATGCCTGTATAAATTCTCAGTTTTGAGGATGAATAATTAATATAAGTGAGAATATTATGAAATATTTAGTAAGAGTATAAGCTCAGCTACAATATGTCGAAATCTGGGCGAAAAATGATCAACAATTACGGAGTTATAGTCATGTTTGCAAAATTATTAAAACGTCATCAAACAAAAATAGAAAATTTTAGTTCCGACGCCATTTTGATGACGTCTTGATAAAATTTAGGGTCAAATGTGACATGAAATCACATCTACAATTCATACGCTATCCGAATATAAAAGAAAATGTAGGGGTCAACGGACTATCTGAAGAGTTATATTGAATTTTGTAAAGACATGTTTTTGCACATATTTGGCCTATTTTCAACGCGCGCTTGCGCGCGTAATGCAAACTTTGACGGAAGCTAATTCCTTTACTACTGGTCGTAGAAGGTTGATCAATGTATCAAATTATTAGAAATTTAATAACAAATGCATTGACGTAAAAGAAAGTGAGATTTTACATTGCGTAACGACGCTACGCGCGTGAACGCGCGCGAAAACGGTTGAGCGCGCAAATTCTTGAAATGCTTCAAATGACCTGATTCGTACTCTACTTTGATCAAAAAGTGATTTTGGGCATTTTAAAATTTTGACGCGCGCGTACATGCGCGTCGTTACGTGTACATGACCTTTGATGACATGGACAGTTGACCCTTGATCTGAAGTTAATTCGATGTTAATATTGTTCATTTTTGATGATTGATGATGAAGATATTGTTGATAATGTGATTTTACAAAATGGCGCGTAGATGACGTCACGATGACCATTTGACGTTGAACTTGTTTCGTACACATCGCATGATAACTATTCATAATTGATAATATTTTGATGAAAATTGATTGAGCACTTTTTCAGCTTTTGGTGGAACAAGAAAAGGGTGGAAAAAGAAAAATAAATAATAAAAATAAATAAAAAAGAAAATTCGTAGAAACACAAGAGGTGATCTGTCAGTTGACAGATCACCTAATAATAGGTGATCTGTCATATTCATGACAGACCACCTAAAAAGGGAAATTTGATAAAAAAGACGGGTAAGAAAAAGGAGGAAATAAAGAAAAATGAACACACAAAGAAAATATCAGGAAAGACAAATAGGAAATAAAGATATATCGAACAAAAACGGGCAAGCAGGAAGGATATAAGGATGAAGAAAGAAGGATAGAAAAGAAAGAAAGAGGAAAAAAGTTCAAACTTCAAGCAAAAAAATCCAATCATCTAACAAAAATCATGATGATATATGGTGTTTTTCAAATATATTTTCAAAAAAAAAATGTTTTAGAAATGAATAAAATTTCAAATTGATTTTTTTTACTTAAAAATTGGATGAAACATCGCGGCATCGTACACAACTAGACTCAAAACGAAAGCTGAAACAATTAGATCTAGTTATGAAAACTCAATAACTTGTTCCTCCGAGATTACCTTATCCAAATCAGTAATTTGAGAACCCATAATATAGTCATACAAATTTCCCGCCGATTTTGTGATTATTTTGGCATGTTTGGTGGAGAGAATCTGCACAGATCCTACATGCCTAGCTAGTAGCCTGCCACACAATGGCAGGAGTCCAGTTCGTTTGCGATGTATTGGGTTAGCAAGAAAATCACCGCAGAACTTTCAAAAGTTTATTTATCGATTTTATTGTTGTCTCTGCTTCGTCATCTGTTGGTTATTTTGATGAAAATTCGTCACTTTTAAATACATTTTGTTCAATATTCTGAAATACGGGACAAATAGGCGTCCCGGGAAGGGTTTGTCGGGACGCCGGGACAAAGAAGCAAAATACGGGACAATCCCGGGAAATACGGGACGTCTGGTCACCCTGGTCGCTATTCATAATAGTAGAATGGGTTCGCCAGTCATAATGGTAGATGAGGGTCGCTATTCATAATAGTAGAAAGGGTTCGCCAGTAATAATAATGGATGAGGGTCGCCAGTCATAATAGCAGAAGGGGTTCGCCAGTCATAATAGTAGTAGGGGTTCGCCAGTCATAATGGTAGATGAGGGTCGCTATTCATAATAGTAGATGGGGTTCGCCAGTCATAATAATGGATGAGGGTCGCTATTCATAATAGTAGAAAGGGTTCGCCAGTCATAATAATGGATGAGGGTCGCCAGTCATAATAGTAGATAGGGTTCGCCAGTCATAATGGTAGATGAGGGTCGCCAGTCATAATAGTAGAAGGGGTTCGCCCGTCAGTAGAAGGGAACTTTGCTACAGAATAGCTGAGGTGGGCGCAAAGCGTGAGAACACAAAAAGGTGATTTTCAAACCTTATATGTATTATGTTGTAGTTCAAAAAGGCTATTTGATTTCGAATAAGAGCACATTTTTATTATGAAAAATGGGATTTTTAAAAATCATAACCAACAGGAGCTATCAAAAATGACACCCTTTAAAAAAGATAAATTATCTGAGGTTATTGACATTACTTTTGTGACCATCCTGAAATGTTTTATGTTGGACTTCAAAAAGAGTATTTAGTTTTGAAAAAAGAGCACATTTTATTTTGCCAAAAGGCATTTTCCTTTTGAATAAGGGCATTTTTGTTTTTTACCTACGGGGATTTTTTTCATCGTAACCAGCAGAAGTTGTTAGAAGTGACACCCTCCCCTAAAAAAATCACATTATCTTTAGGCGAAAAGGTGTAGATTGTGAATAATTCCAATAACAAGGAAATCTTCTTTGAATATATGCATTCAAGATAGTGTAGACCTAAACCTGTACCACAGTCTTTTCTAAAAGCCTTTTTTTTCAATAGAGGTGTTTTTTTACAGAAAAATGTCTTTACTATCTATATTATACTTTTTTTTTAGTTGATGTTGAATATGATATGAGCATGAAATTATTCCTTCATATTATATATTTCATTTTTTGAAAAGGAAAAAAACACACAAATATTCATTGTTTACAGGACACTCATTTTGTAAAGGATTTGGAAGAAAACGCCTTAAAGGAGTTGGGAGGAGGTTTTTTCTCATATAAATCATCTAATGCAATGCTATATTATTTGATAAAAACATACAACTTGTTATTAAGAGAGTAAAATGCGATACTGATGTTGCTTTGAGTATTCAATCTGTTTTTGTTTTTTTCATTGATTTCATTGTATGGGCAAAATTACCCTAATTTTTTTAGATGTATAGAAAATATCTTATTGGACTATGATGATCCTCATAAAATCCTTTGTGGTGATTGGAACCTGGTCCAAAGTTTTGAGTTAGTTAGTTAATTTAGTTGATCCATGGCGTCAGTTAAATCCAAATTTAAAATGTTATACTTGGAGACAGCCCACACCATTGAAGCAAAGTAGAATAGATTATTTTTTTATATCTTCAGATATTGATTTAGGATATGGTACCGATCACACAATGATCAGTTTAGAGATTGTGTTAGATAAATGTCATAAGCGATTCAATTATTGGAAATTTAATAACCCACTTTTGAAAAATAAGGAATATGTTGATCTTATTAAGGAATAAGTAAAATAAATTATTTTACAGTATCTTGATATTGATTGTCTTCATGGTAAAGCTTTTGAAACTGTTGGAAAATAGAAACTTAGATTTATTTTTTATTATCATTTTTTTATACACTGTTCATAGGCGGATCTAGGGGCCCGAGGGGCCAGCCCCCCCCCCCCCCCCACTGTTGGCGGAGCAAAAAAGTAAAAGGGGGAAAGAAAAAAAGAAAGAAAGAAAGAAAGAAAGAAAAAAAAGAAGGGAAAAGAGAGGAGAAAAAAGAAGGGGAAACACAAGAAGAGGAAGACGAGTGAATAAAATAAGATGAGGGGAAGCCTAGGAAAATGATTTTTAAAATCCTTAATGTCACTATATAAAAAGATCGCTTGCGCTTCGCGCTCGCATTGCATGTTAGGTGATTTACATATCAATATTGAGATTGAAATATCAAAGTCAACATAGAAAACATATTTCAGCTCAGAAATCGAACTTTCATTATTGTGTTTGATTTACAAATTGATTTTTAAAAAGTGCTCTGCAAAACTTTTTGTTTTATGGTCAGAATTTTTAAAATTTCGGCTCGCGATTCGCGCTCGCATTGATTGTTGAAAATATATCAACTCATGCATCTTCTTCATAAATCATAAATACAAAAGTGCTTTAAATGTCCAGTTTTCAGGCCATAATATTGATAGATTTCACGCTCTCACATTAGGCTTATTAGGTTAATAAATAAGATATTAATTTAAGAATCAAATTGTCCCTTTTTTCAGAATGGAATATCGAAGATATAGTCATGATTTTCATATGATGACATAATGTTCTTGGAATGTCCTGGTTCTATGTCAAAACTCAAAGTAATAATAACGAAAGTTTTGAATGAAATTAAAATAATGAAACTCTTTTTCTTAAATGTCATCCATATCCACCTCACAATTTTCCTACAAAGTGCTTGAAATACAGAGCTTAAATTTACCCTTTTCAGATTGGCATATAAAATATTTTAAGCTCGCGCTTCGCGCTCACTTTATCGATTTTTACGATGAAAAAAGGTATTTAGAATGCCCACTCAGATTCTAGGTCTAAATCTGAAATACGCGCATGTTTATTCAGATAGGCAGCTGGTTCTCTGTATAAATCATCATCCAGTTTTATTCCACAATATCAAAAAAATTCTGCTCGCGCTTTGCGCTCGCAATATCAATGTAGAAAGATATCCAATTACTCATACTTTTCATGATTTACAAAACATGAATAGAGTGTCCCGTTTTGGGGTGTAAACAGCGGCGTAACAGGGGTCGGTGGCCGGGGGGGGGGGTGGGGGGGCAACGGCCAAAAATTTCCCGGTCATATCATGGTATGAACAGGCGCAATGGTGTAATTAGGCGACGATTCTGAGAGGGCAAGACATAAAAATTTTGACATTTTTAATACAAAAATCCAATTTTGTGAAAGATTTTGACATGATATCCAGAGAATATATTTCACTCTCCTCTTTTTCCATCCCTTTTTTTGTGATCTGTACGCCAATGTGAACAGGATTATTTGCGGCAGTAGCGTGCAGAGTAAACAAAACAAAAATCGAGGGGCGCAGTATGGCGCATGTGCTAAAAAGCTGCTAAATATAAGTCCCGAGCGAGCGAAACGAGAAAAAAATCACCTTTTCATGAGAATCTAACTTTGAGATATTTTTTTACATTATATTCAGTAAATAAAATCGTATCCTACACTTTTCCTTTGATTTCTTTCCTCCTTTTTTTACATGGTAGAGCTTTTGGGGACCATGGCCCAACCCTTCCATACTCATAGACGGCAGTGCTATGCGGTTGGGGTCTGGGCAGAGCCCCCGGAACTTCTTGATATCAAAGCCATTTAAACCTCGCAGATTGCCGCTATTTAATCAAATCGCGGGTATATACAGAATATAGCTTTTACACAACACATTTATTCAACCCAGTTGAACCAAATATTTTGAGGGGGCAAAACATAGCAATATGGGGGGGGGGGGAAGTCGCCAACGAGCCAAGCGAGCTGGAAAAAAATTGCCTATTGAAATTAAATTGTAATTATGTGATAGATTTCTCCATTATATTCAGCAAGTAACACATTTCATTGTTTCCGTTCATTTCATTATACGTTGTCTCCCATAAAAAAATTTCCTCTTGGGTGTTGAACCAATACCCCCACGCCTATTCGCCAGTGATTGAACGTAAAGCTTAATGTAGGAAGGGTCCCTAAAGGGGGGGGGCGTAATAGAGCCATTTGAAGGTCATAAATGAAGAGCCCCTTCTGCTTGGGGTCTGGGGCAAAGCCCTGGTAGCTTATTTGCATAAAATTTAGCAAGCTAATAGCACAATGTTGTATGCAGTCCCTCTTTCTTCCCGCTCTTTATTTTCTATCCTCGTCAGCCCGGTCGTGTTATTAAGTTTTTATTTATTGTCCCTTTTCTTTGTTTTCCAATTTAGCTTTTGACTAATGGACCCTTCCATTCTACCTTCATTTCCCGCTTTTGTTTGCCATTTTGTCATCATTTAATTTATTTCCCATCATGCTATTGCACTACATAGGTCTATTTCGGAATTATTTGTTCTTTCTCAAATGTTCTTCTTTCGTTCTCCTTCCCACTTTCCTTCCTTTTCCATTTCAAAAAATATATTTTTCCTTGTTTTCTTTCCACTTTTCCCTCTCTCTTTCCTTTTCCTCCTTTCCTTTCTCTCTTTCCTTCCCCTTTCCCTTTCTTTCTCCATCCCTTTTATTTTTCCCGTTTTTTTTATTTTCCCGGTGAAATCCGCCAGGGTGGGCAGCTTGCCCCCCTTACCCCCCCCCCCCCCCCGCCTGTTACGCCACTGGGTGTAAATCTCGAATTTTTCCGCTCGCATCAATTGTTTAGTTACATACTTATCCTTTTAACGATTACAAAAAGTGCTCAGAATTTCATTCTTGAGGTAGAAATGTCAATTTTTGTAGCTCGTGCTTCGCGCTCGCATTATTTGATTATTGAAATATATAACGTTTTTAGGCTAGCTGCAAGCAGCCGTTAACAGATCATTTTTCATTACATCAAAACGTATATATTAAAATTTCTGCTCGCGCTTTGCGCTCGCTATATTAATGTAGTAAGATTTCAAATTACTCATTCTTTTCATGATTTAAGAAACATGAATATAGTGTCCCGTTTTTAGGTCTGAATTTCATTTTTTTTCACGCGCTTCGGGCTCGCATCAATAAAATGTTTAGTTATATACCTATCCTGTTCACGATTACAAAAATTGATTAAAATTTGAAAATTTCTCTGCTCGCGGTTAGCGCTCGCATTTTTTTATTGTTGAAATATGTAACGTCTTCATGACAAAGTACCTTTTCGATATTGAGTTCAAAACGTATATATAAAAAAAAAATTCTGCTCGCGCTCTGCGATTGCATTATTAATGTAAGGAAGATCCCCACTTACTCATCGTTTTCATGATTTACAAAACTTTAATAGAGTGTTTCGTTTAGTAGGTCTAAATCTCGGAATATCGCGCTCGCATCAATTGTTTAGTTATATACTTATTCCGTTTGAGCTACAAAATGTGCTTAGAATTTCCATTCCTTAGGTAAAAATGTCAAAAAAAATTCAGATCGCGCTTCGCGCTCGCATCATTTGATTTTTGAAAGATGTAACGTCTTCATGGCTAAATGCAAGCAGTCTTTAACATGTACCTTTTCCATCAGTTTATTTCTGCTCGCGCTTCACGTTCGTAGTGGTTATTCATTTGCATACACATCTTTTTCAGAAAAAATACAAAATACTTCCAAAAAATTAGCTTGCGCTTCGCGCTCACATTATATAAAGATATTATGATATTATTTATTAATGTTTATTCATAAGAATAAAGCTAAAAAGCGAATATTAGGACTACCCCTTCAAAGAAACCAAAAATCATCTTCGAGTGGCCGATCGGGGAAAATATGTCTGAAAAAAAATCAGCCCCTGCTGTTGATGGAGTTGAGAGCAGCGACTATATTGTATGTAATAAGAGAGAAGAGCAAAGAAGAAAGTGTAGAAAAAACCTCGAAATTGAAAAAATTAACTTAGAAAAACTTCTAGACAAAAATATAAATACTAGAGAAGATTTACAAAAAATTAGGCTACTTAGGGAAGAATTAGAACAATTTAGATAAGACTTCAAAAATTGCAATATGGAGAAAAACCGTCAAATTATTTTTTTTTATCTTGAAAATTAGAGGATAGCAGAAATAAACATTTGTTGAATTGTTGGATGATAAAAGCACAGTATTGCAAGAACAAACAGACATTTTAAGAGAAATTGGCTCATTTAATGAAGTGTTATATAAATATTATTATATTATTATGACTGGCGAACCCCTTCTACTATTATGACTGGCGACCCTCATCCATTATTATGACTGGCGACCCTCATCCATTATTATGACTGGCGAACCCTTTCTACTATTATGAATAGCGACCCTCATCCACTATTATGACTGGCGAACCCCATCTACTATTATGACTAGCGACCCTCATCTACCATTATTACTGGCGAACCCCTGCAACTATTATGACTGGCGAACCCCTTCTACTATTATGACTGGCGACCCTCATCCATTATTATGACTGGCGACCCTCATCCATTATTATGACTGGCGAACCCTTTCTACTATTATGAATAGCGACCCTCATCCACTATTATGACTGGCGAACCCCATCTACTATTATGACTAGTGACCCTCATCTACCATTATTACTGGCGAACCCCTGCAACTATTATGACTGGCGAACCCCTTCTACTATTATGACTGGCGACCCTCATCCATTATTATGACTGGCGACCCTCATCCATTATTATGACTGGCGAACCCTTTCTACTATTATGAATAGCGACCCTCATCCACTATTATGACTGGCGAACCCCATCTACTATTATGACTAGCGACCCTCATCTACCATTATTACTGGCGAACCCCTGCAACTATTATGACTGGCGAACCCCTTCTACTATTATGACTGGCGACCCTCATCCATTATTATGACTGGCGACCCTCATCCATTATTATGACTGGCGAACCCTTTCTACTATTATGAATAGCGACCCTCATCCACTATTATGACTGGCGAACCCCATCTACTATTATGACTAGCGACCCTCATCTACCATTATTACTGGCGAACCCCTGCAACTATTATGACTGGCGAACCCCATCTACTATTATGACTAGCGACCCTCATCTACCATTATTACTGGCGAACCCCTGCAACTATTATGACTGGCGAACCCCTTCTACTATTATGACTGGCGACCCTCATCAATTATTATGACTGGCGAACCTTTTCTACTATTATGAATAGCGACCCTCATCTACAATTATGACTGGCGAACCCCTACTACTATTATGAATAGCGAACCCCTTCTGCTATTATGACTGGAGACCCTCATCCATTATTATGACTGGCGAACCGTTTCTACTATTATGAATAGCGACCCTCATCTACCATTATGACTGGCGAACCCATTCTACTATTATGACTGGCGACCATCATCCATTATTATGACTGGCGAACCCTTTCTACTATTATGAATAGCGACCCTCATCTACCATTATGATTTGCGAACCCCTTCTACTCTTATGACTGGCGACCCTCATCCATTATTATGACTGGCATCCCTCATCCATTATTATGACTGGCGAACCCTTTCTACTGTTATGAATAGCGACCCTCATCCACTATTATGACTGGCGAACCCCTTCTACTATTATGACTAGCGACCCTCATCTACCATTATGACTGGCGAACCCCTTCTAATATTATGACTGGCGACCCTCATCCATTATTATGACTGGCGAACCCTTTATACTATTATGAATAGCGACCCTCATCCACTATTATGACTGGCGACCCTCATCCATTATTATGACTGGCGAACCCTTTCTACTATTATGAATAGCGACCCTCATCCACTATTATGACTGGCGACCCTCATCCATTATTATGACTGGCGAACCCTTTTTACTGTTATGAATAGCGACCCTCATCCACTATTATGACTGGCGAACCCCATCTACTATTATGACTAGCGACCCTCATCTACCATTATGACTGGCGAACCCCATCTAATATTATGACTAGCGACCCTCATCTACCATTATGACTGGCGAACCCCTGCAACTATTATGACTGGCGAACCCCTTCTACTATTATGACTGGCGACCCTCATCCAGTATTATGACTGGCGAACCCCTTCTACTATTATGACTGGCGACCCTCATCCATTATTATGACTGGCGAACCTTTTCTACTATTATGAATAGCGACCCTCATCTACCATTATGACTGGCGAACCCCTACTACTATTATGAATGGCGAACCCCTTCTGCTACTATGATTGGCGACCCTCATCCATTATTATGACTGGCGAACCTTTTCTACTATTATGAATAGCGACCCTCATAAACAATTATGACTGGCGAACCCCTTCTAATATTATGACTGGCGACCCTCATCCATTATTATGACTGGCGAACCCTTTCTACTATTATGAATAGCGACCCTCATCCACTATTATGACTGGCGACCCTCATCCATTATTATGACTGGCGAACCCTTTCTACTATTATGAATAGCGACCCTCATCCACTATTATGACTGGCGAACCCCATCTACTATTATGACTAGCGACCCTCATCTACCATTATTACTGGCGAACCCCTGCAACTAATATGACTGGCGAACCCCTTCTACTATTATGACTGGCGACCCTCATCCATTATTATGACTGGCGACCCTCATCCATTATTATGACTGGCGAACCATTTCTACTATTATGAATAACGACCCTCATCCACTATTATGACTGGCGAACCCCATCTACTATTATGACTAGCGACCCTCATCTACCATTATGACTGGCGAACCCCTTCTACTATTATGACTGGCGAACCCCTACTACTATTATGAATGGCGAACCCCTTCTGCTACTATGATTGGCGACCCTCATCCATTATTATGACTGGCGAACCTTTTCTACTATTATGAATAGCGACCCTCATAAACAATTATGACTGGCGAACCCCTTCTAATATTATGACTGGCGACCCTCATCCATTATTATGACTGGCGAACCCTTTCTACTATTATGAATAGCGACCCTCATCCACTATTATGACTGGCGACCCTCATTCATTATTATGACTGGCGAACCCTTTCTACTATTATGAATAGCGACCCTCATCCACTATTATGACTGGCGACCCTCATCCATTATTATGACTGGCGAACCCTTTTTACTGTTATGAATAGCGACCCTCATTCACTATTATGACTGGCGAACCCCATCTACTATTATGACTAGCGACCCTCATCTACCATTATGACTGGCGAACCCTTACAACTATTATGACTAGCGACCCTCATCCAGTATTATGACTGGCGAACCCCATCTTCTATTATGACTAGCGACCCTCATCTACCATTATGACTGGCGACCCTTATGATTAATGTAGCCTCTTCCTTTTTATGACTAGCGACCCTTATCCAGTATTATGAATACCGACCCTCATTGTTGATTATGACTAGCGATCCTTATGATCAATTACCCTCATGGTCCATTATGAATAGCGACCCTTATCTTGCATTATGAAAATCGGACCTTATGACTCATGGTCCTTATGACCTTATGACTAGTGACCCCTTTTGCCTATTATGACTAGCGAGCTTTTGGGTATAGGATTTTACAGGTTATGACTAGCGGTCCTTATGACCAGTTAGTATTATGACTTATGGTCCTTATGACTGACGGGCTTATCCCGTTAAACATTTCCTTGCTGTGTGAATATGTTTTTTGTAAATTGTGTTATTTATATTTTGTGCAGAAAGTGAAGACAAATATGATTTTCTTTTATATGTCACGCTTAGATCGCTATAGAAAATAGCATTTGCGTGAATTAAAATGAAATGGTGTGCTATAAATACAGTACACCTATCTGGGGTATTTTTTTTTTTCCATATGTCACCTTTTAATATGATCCCTTCATTGATACAATTTTATAGTGCATCCCAGAAAAATAATATCACTGACTTTGATTTATTTTATACATGTAGCAAAAAAGTGTTTATGTTGACGTAAGTTATACTGCACATGTAAAAAGTCTACATAATATATTAGAATGTCCATTACTCTTTATCATGTGATATGAAACATTGTCCTACAAATTTATTACAATACCGGTACCCGAAATGATCAATTAAAATTTGCGCACATACTGGTACTATTTTTTCAAGGATGCATTGGTATGTTTGAATGTCAGATGTCAGTTTATCTGTAAATATTGACTTTTATTCTATTGTTTATTAAATCACTTTCTAACGTTTAATTCTTCAATTCTGCTGTGTAAAAAATGATTTAGGTTAATAGCATATAATTGCTTATCAATCAAAGGACTGAGATGTTGGATTTTCATTGCTGAATAGCATATTAAATAAGTCATGAAATTGTTTTAATTTTGCTAATTATTCAGGAAACCTATATGCATAACTCACAAAATGAAAGTGTCAGTTCGAGCTTACCTCTATAAGTCGTTTCAAAGCCCTCCGTACGCACTCTATAATATTTTTTTAATCAAAGCTTCTCCACAAGGTAGATTTACGCCAAATTATCCATCTACTATACAGAGTCCCCCAAATTGCTTCGACCCATACGGTATTACACCTGTAAACCGCTGCTAAATAGTAAATCGCTCCCTCGCTTATTGAAATTGTGTCCCGTGTGTACGCACACTGCCTGTGCGATGGGTGGTATACCATTTGTTTGTACACCAACGCACCGGATGCACGCATAGGATCCACTGCACACACGAGCGCCTATGATTTTCTCTAAATGGAAAATATGCTGCCCATTGTTTACTAGGTTATTAAATGTCGTTACTCCTCTCTATTTTGTAATGAGAAATATTTTGGTGGCGTGTATTTTCAGAATGGACTACAAACCAAAAAACGAACCATTTGAGATTCAGAAATATAGACTGTTTTCTGTGTGAAAATTTTAACAAAAAGAATAACATGGATTTTTAAAAATAAAGGCAGGGGTGAAACTGAACACATTCTCGCTTGAAGGGGGGGGGGGGGGGCGGCAAAGCCAAAAAGGTGTTTATATGTCAAATTGGCACTTTGTTGCAAACGTATAATGTCACAAGGAAATCATCATCTGCGTGAAGTAGTTAGGCGTTTTGTAGTAATTTATAAGTTAAGCAAAGCCTTTGTGAACTGATTTTTTACTGATTTTTTTAGATATATTGTATTTAGGCTCTTTTCCGCTGGAGAGTTTAGCATGCAAGCGCTCTCGAAAATTTGAAATCTGAAGTTGTAAAACTTGTTTTGTTGAGCTAATCACTAAAAATACACGCGAATCGAGACCTCAAACATTCAGACATTTCGGTAATAAGACATTGAAATCAATCGTTCCGAGCATTTTTTGAGTTATCATGAAAAAAGAAATTGTGTATCTAACTAGAGAATTTATGCGAGTACAAAGTACGAACTAAATTTGTTTATATATTGACCAGTAAAGTAACCTGATATGGACTGCATTTAGTGACTTATGACAAAGATAGGTCTGCATAATTATCACTCTAATGGAATAATGTGAGCCCGAAACTCGAGCTGAATATCTGTGATATTCCAACCTGAAAAATGTAGCCAGAAACACAATGAATAACTTTGTAAATAAAAATTGATGCTAGCGCAAAAATGATAATATTCCACAATTAGATACTGGACATTCTAAACATTAAACAAATAACAGAAACAGGATAAGTGCTACCTTGCTGAATAATAATTGATGGGGTGCTAAGCACGAGCCAAACAAAATGTGATTTTTTAACCTGAAGTGTATTGTTTTACTACTAAAAATGTACATATACACAATAAAAAAGTAAGCCCCCCTTTAAACAAACATCCCTAATTTCCGAACCAATGCGAGTTTTTAATATATTTTTTATATGAGCGTGTAGGTAATTTTATAAACTACCCTCTGGGTAAATGTTATGGGCGTATTTTATGTCATGCTTCAGTGAGCACCGCAGAAGGCAATATTGTCACTTTTCAAAAGTCACAGGCCAAATATCATGATCTTGATTCAACTTTATTGGAACGAATTCCACATTCTATTCATAAAAAAAGTCAGATCGCTTGTAAAGGGTACTTTCTAAAAGACGATACACGTTTTTTGCTAAATTTCACGGTTGAATCAACACAAGTTGAAATTTGATATAATTGTTTTTTTTTTTTAATTCATATCGATAAAAATGATTGAATATGATGACATTTATTTTGGGGAAGAGTATCTTCAACAATATTCATCGTTTCACGGATCAATGAACATTTAATGAAAACAAAAAAATACGAATTTCAAATATCATGTCCAAGTATTGTTTAATTTTGGTAAATGAAATGGTATTTTTTCAACTTTTTTCGTTATGTTCAATATCAATTAACATTCTTCAATGATTCAAATGCGTTTAATTAAACATTTACGCTTGAATTAACATGTGGAATGTGATTAGCTCTTTTTTTAAGTTATTGGACAAAATGCAATTGCTAATTATGGATATCTGTCACAAACCTCCTTGCATAGTTCATTTTGATTAGATTTTTATGAAAATCGCGAAGTCTAATGCTTCAATGAGCACACAATATTCGAAAATTATGCAAATGAGAAGAGAGTTTAAGGCCCTTGCCCCATTCTGTGCCGTATCTAATGATTGTTTTGGTGTGCGCGCCTTTTGAATAGTGTTAATCTGAAGCCATGTGCGAAGTTTCAGAAGTAATAAAAAACGTCCATGAAACAAACCCTCATTTCATTTTTGGTAAAAGTTTGACTTCATCTCTCATAGACATTGTCTTATTGTCTACACTATGGGTGCATATGTTTAAGAATAAGTGACTCATTAATTAATAGGGTGGAACTTTTTTTCAAGGCTATATATATATCTTTAGCAATGTCATTTGGCAGTTATGTTTATCAACCTACGGGCAGAATTCTGTGCAAAAATGAAATCGATATATTTGTTTATGGATGAATGAGCACGCGCATCAAAGTGGGAAAAGTGGCATTTTCAACGTCAAAGACTCATTTTGAGGGGTTATTAAGTGAATGTTTCGGCAAATTCCGTTTCAAATGTGACTAAATTGCTGTTGTTCTTATCATCCATCAGTTTTATCACCACACACTTTCCGGACTTTTTACATTTTCATGGTTAAGCGAGCACATTCGAAAACTTGGGATTTAATACTTTTTACACTGCATAAATGTATTCTCTCCCTAACAGTGTCTCAGGATCAGTTGAATTTATGGACAAATCAGCGGTGGATCAATAATTTTAAAATGGGGAGCGGCCGAGTAATCGGGGGACCTACCAACATTTTCCAATTTTAACATGTTTTAACAAGTTTTAGGGGATACTGTCATTAACCCCTATGCTTATACGTCACAAAACATTGTGCTCACTCAACCATTGACATACGATATCAACATTTTGTGTGACGTGGCTAAATGATGGATAGTAAAACAGCATTAACACCATGAAATTCACATAAAAACAACTTTTGCTCAGCTTTGTATTTACACAATCTAAAAAACGACTCTTGTGACTTTCAAAAATGGTCATTTTTAATTCAATCTTTGATTTATCATGCATGGCTCAACCGTTCAATCTCATTTTCCTCAGTTGTTTAATGAGTGTAAAAAATTACCTACAAAATATCTTTTTTCAAAATTATTTCATTCAATAGTTACAGCAATTTGATCTAGGGGGACTTACTTTTTTGTTGTGTATATATTTCTTTTTAGAAAAAAGACATTTCATTTTGAAAAGGCATCCATTCTAGAAAAAGGGTTAATATGCTACGGTGATTTGTCTAGGGGGATGCTTGGGGGCATGCGCCCCCTGCCCCAGTTCCGCCGCCCCTGTGATATAGTGATTTCTAAAAGTGGGACTCAGTAAATAATACACATAAAACATTGAATTATCAAAAAAATTGTGAATTTGCTATTAAAATTTTTAATGGAATGATCAGGATAAGGAAGTATTAAAGAGGAGAAAGTAATCAATTTTTATGTTTTTGTGTATCTTAACGGTTAAAAGGCAATATTTTTTTTACAAATAAGCTATCTACGTTCATTGGGATTTAATTCTAAAATTCATTAGATAAAAGCTTAAAAGATCCCCAAAGCTTATATCGCTTAAAAGAAAGAAACACATATCATTTTCTTAATTCATGAACCTCAACATTGACTGACTTGAATATTTCTTTTCTTTCTCCCCCTCTTCCTTTTTTATAACTCTTACATCAGCTTTTTCATTGCATTATTTTGTACTACTATATTGGAACAATAGTATTGAATATAATGATGAAAACAAATGTTTCAAATGCCTTTTAAATCTCGGCACTAAGACTAAAACCGATATACTCACTATTGATTCGAAACCCTTATATGTATAGCGTATCCTTGTATCGGAAATTCTCTTTGTTATTTATTCAATGAAAGTTTGGAAGAAGGCACTATTCTGCTTGATTGGAAACATACTAAATCAACCCCTATTTACAAAGGCAAGGGAGACAAAAGTGACCCATCAAAATATCGATCCATTTCCGTTGCCTGCCATATCTCAAAAATCTTTAAAAAGGAATTAAAAAAAAAATCAATTATTATAGTATCTTCGTAAAAATGACTTGATTAACATTGATCAGTTTGCCTTTTTAACCAACCACTCAATAACTAATTGCCTACATAAAGTAGTTGATAACTTGTTGGAATCTTTTATTAATAATGAAGTCATCGCAGCTTTTTTTATTGATGTTTCAAAATGCTCTGATTCTATAGGTCATGAATTATTATAACAAACTGAAATGTTATGGGCTTAAGGGGTCAGAAATACAATGGTTCAAAAGTTACTTATCTCAACGAACACAAATAGTTTATTGTCATTGTCTCAAAACCAGGAAATGTTATTACAGGTGTGGCCCAAAGTAGTGTTCTTGGCCTCATTTTATGTTTTATTATTTATTAATGATATTACAGATTGTTTAAAATATTGTTTATGTGATATTTTTGCTGACGATTTTGTTATATATTTCTCGCACAATAATGTTGACAAAGCCATTAATGCACTACAAAATGATTTAAACTCACTTACCCCTTGGTACCACAATAATGAATTATATGTTAATATTGACAAGACAAAAGTAATGTCGTTCAGTCCAAAATCTTCTTTTCAGAAAATTGAACGGGTGGATAATATTCGATATCTTGGAGTAATGATCGATAGTAAGTTAAATTGGAATTTTCATGTTCAAAATCTTGCCAAGTTCCTTGCCAAAAAAAATTTTGCTCTGCGAAAAATGAGCTTTTATCTGAATTTGAATGCTTTGAATCTAATATACAAAACAACTATTCAACCTAATGTTGACTATTCATGCTCTAAATGGGGTAGTTGCTCAGCCAAAAACAAACAGATACTTACACGCTTGCAAAAAAGGGCTGCAAGGATCGGACAAAAAAAAATTGTGGTTATGAAACTACAAATGGCTTAGATTTAATTAAGTCTTTAAAATGGCAATCTTTTGAACAAAGAAGGGATTATTTTTTAGCTTTACTGATGTACAAATGTACTCATGGATTTTCTCCCACCAGAATGTACAATAACTCTAAAATTAACTTTGATAGACAGGGTTTTAATACAAGATTTGCCGATTCTCTTAATGTAACGTTGCCAAAAACCAATACAGAATGTTTTAAACATGTTTTTATGTATGCGGGAGGTAAGTTTTTTGAACACCTTGTTATGCGCTACAAAAAATCAACATCTGTACATCTTTTAACTCTTTGCACGCTGAATTTTTTTTTTTTTGGGGGGGAGGATAATAATAACAATTGTTTCCATGTAATTTTCTTTGAATCAAGATTTCCATATTGCACCAATGATACTAATCATTTATATATATATTTTGTCCAAAAACTTTTGCCATTTGTTAGCTTCTCTAATATGAAATTAGTGGAGAAAATTAATTATTTACGATTGTTGAATTTAATTGTACGAATGTGCAAAATTGCAACATCAGCGCGCAAAGGGTTAAGCATTTTTTATAGGAACGCATTTTTAAAACCAATTGCTGACTTATATGTATCTTTACCAATGTAAACGTCCAGCTGCATTTATTTTTAGAGTCTTTTAAACTTTACGTGCAACAATTTGAATTGAGTGCGGACCTGTGGCGGCCGCACAGAAGCGTTAATAGCCACCTTTCGCAAACCTCCACAACACGACATTAGAGTCCGGTAGCACAAAAGTTAACGATTAATCATAGACTCGACTTTCTAGATTGATTGTTCATTATAGTCAATACAATCGAACGTAGAAAACTGTTCTACAATCATTGCTAAGCTTTGTGTTACAGGCCCTATAGATCTTGCTTTTCGTGTGCAAAATTCTTTCATACAATACCAGCATGCCATGCCATGCAATGCCATCTGCCTGCCTGAGCTCGCGGCGGAACTGTACTATCATGATTATTGTGACTCCAGCTGGCTGGAGACATGCGAAATGTAAATTGTGACATTGATAAGAAAGTGGTTTTTCAAACAGATCGAGTACATATTGAGTGAGGAAAAACTTACTGAATTCAAACTTAGATATAAATTCTTATAGTCCATCGAATCGATGTTGCATCTAATGTGGATTATCCGGGGATCACTGGCAATTGATTTCATAGGTCAGATCACCTCTCCAGCTGAATCATTTCGCATGCGCTGATATGTACACAGCATAATGTGTACCGCAGATTGATGTTTCCGTTGAAGATGCGAAAGCTAAACAAATTCCTCATGTCACTTAATTTAAATTGCAGGACAGCCTTTTACGACGGCCCAAAAGTCTCTTCCAAAATCAACTACCGTCGTAAATAAGCGTTCGCGTTCTCTAACGAAAGGTCGGGGTTAGCGTAACAGAACGCTAACAGTAGGGCCAGTCACACCTTTCACGGGCGACCACCGCTAGACGCATTGTTTTCATTAACAGAGCACTAAAATTAGACCTACCGGTATCGATAAACTCACAGAAGCTTAGCCGAATTCCTAATAATATAACAATAAAAGACCCAGCAGAACCTAAAAGTGGCGTTAATGTTAATAGAAATCACTAACAGTGCTAAGGGCACCAATAGTGACGATGTTAGTGAATGATTTCTCCTTTTTCAACTTGTCTCCCTTTCTTATACCAAGTAATTTAAAAAAAGACTTCGACCAAATTAAAGGGGTATTCCGGGCCGCGAAATTATTTTTCCCACCGTAGTTGTGGACCAAAATACGAACTCATTTGCATACAGCCAATCAGAGACGATTTTTTTCCCCTTGATCTTTCGATCGACATGATATGAATATTCATGACATTCGTCTTCGGAAAAAGAGTACGCATGCGCATGAGCACAAGCCAATATCAACCAGCACCAGAGCTCGTCTCTCGCGCTATCAAACTACTCTTAGTAAATGAATTAAAATTGTATTGAGACAATACTGACACAGAAATAGTTATTTCTAATTTAGAGATTTGGGAGAGTGGGGTAAAAAAAGGCCACACGTTAGTTTTTAGCTCAAATGGTTTGCTGTTTGAGTATTATTTTAGACAGTTCCTTAGCACAGATTTTCAGCTGAGCCAAATGTGTCACAGTCCTGCGGGATACACATGTCAATCATAGCTTACTTGTATAAAGTATTATTGTGCATGCCATAACTGTAGTAAATTTTACCACTTTCCCTTTTAATCAAAATTCTATAGTTACATATGTTGAAACTTTAAAATACATGCAGTGTAGACATCGCCACACCGTCTTCATTAGGACATGGACTATTGTAATAGCTCCATGATTAGGATAATGTATGTGTCCACTACCAATAAAACACATAGATACACAAAAATATAACTGACAGTAGAAAATACAATCCAATATTTTTTTTCCCATAATATATGGATGGATTCATTAACTCTTACTGTGCCAGTACGAATACCCCTTGACTGCCAGGGGTATTCGAGGAAATCCTAAATTGACCGAAACGTAAGCAGAGACTGATTTTAAAACGGTCATAACTCTTTACCCGTACATTGTATAATGAAACTTTCTACACATGAAACCATGCATGGTTCATGGACTTTATGATATTGTTATTATCTTTCTTATTCGCGTTTTTAAAAATGAGAAAAAATGTAATATTTTACTTTTTTTTTTTCAATAAGTAAAACCTAGAAATTATAATTCCATGAACATTTCAAAGAGCAAGTAACCTGATGAATTGTAGAGATACCAATAAATTAAGAAGATAAAATAAAAGTTCAATGTTTACCATTTTGAATGACATAGATATTGATGAAATTGAACAAACGAACAGAAATAAAACTAGATTTTAATTCGTCATGCGGACGAATTAGGTGGTCTGTCCTTATTCTCGCCATCATGATCACTATTACCATGTTCAAGCAGATCAATATGATCTTCATGATGACAAGGGAATGTTCATTATGGATGGAATACTTGTGAAAGACGGGAGATGATAAAGCACTGTGAAAAGGGTCTCTTTGATATATGAAAATACATGTGATATGAAAAAAGTAATTATAATCTGTTTAATCTTGCTAAATTTTAACTTTCATACCTTTTAATTATCATAAAGGATCATATACGAGGTATTAAAAAGAAAAAAAAAAGAAAAAAAAAATCATCTTGTTCACCCCCAGGACTCGAACCTGCGCCCCCGAGAACTCAAGTCAAGTGCGTTATCCATTGAGCCACGATATTCCCCATAGAGATTACACGTTCCCATAGAGATTACACGTAAGCAACTTTGAGAATTACAAATCCAATTTTGCAAGCGAAAAACGGGCATGATCCTGGCATCTGATCGAAAAATGGAGGGCACATTCCGAAAGCTTAGAATCTCATCTACATCATACCAAAAGCTCGGGGAAAACTAGCAAGAAAAAATGGAGATATAGCTCACGAAATAGAGGAATGTAGAATCTAGTTTTGAGAAAAAGTCATGTCCTATAGAGATTACACGTAAAATGAGGAAAAATGACATGCCTCTTTTCATCGCAATTTTACACCATGATGCGTTTTTCAAAATGAAAATTCATGGCAGTTGACGAGAAACGGTACATTCTAAACTACAACATATCGAAATCTGGGCGACAAATGATCAATATTCACGGAGTTATAATCAAATTTGCATAAATTTGATGACGTCATTTTTGAAAAAATAAAATTTTCAGTTTAGGCGCAATTTTGATGACGTCATGATCAAATTGAGGGACAGTGGTGACATGAAATGAAATCTACAACTCATACTCTATCGATATATGAAAAAAAATTGGGGGTCAACGGACTATTTAAAGAGCTACAGTGAATTTTCAATAGGCATGTTTTTGCCCATATATGGCCTATAGTAAGAGCTCGCGCGCACACGTGCTGCAAACTTTAACGGGTGTTAATTTCGTTATTAATGGTCGTAGAAGGTTGATCAAGGTATCAAATTGCTCAAAATTATATTATCAATGCAACGATGTAAAAAAAACGGCGTTTCTGCGTTGCGTTGAAGGCGTTACGCGCGGAAACGCGCGCGCATACCTGTGCGTGCGCAAATTTTTGAAATGCTTAAAATGACCTAAAACGTACTTTACTTTGGTCAAAAAGTGATTTTGAGCATTTTAAAAATTTGACGAGCGCGTACGCGCGCGTCGTGACCTCCAGGTGACCTTTGATGACATGACCTGTTGATCCTTGACCTGAAGTTGATGTGATGTTAATTTGATTGATTTTTGATAATTGATAATGGAGATATGATCGACAATGTGATTTTACAAAATGGCGCCTGGATGACGTCACGATGACCTAATGACCTTGAAAAAGTTGATTTAACTAGAAATCATAGGGCTTGATGACTGACAGAAATTTGACGGAAATTGACCATGTCGATTTCGAATGAACGTGTGTACAAAAAAGTGTACGGAAGAAATAAAAATAAACTAGATTTTAATTCGTCATGCGGACGAATTAGGTGGTCTGTCATGATTTTTCATTCATTGACGGCTAATGTTGTATAAAATGAATCCCGGGAATGAATCATTCAGATATGATTGATAATCTTGATCATAGACATCAAAGGAATAAATTTTGACCATTGCTAAATGTGATTATAAATGTAGTGATGACAATCGTGATGATTGTAATGATGGTGGTGATAATGCAATATGTTAAATACGAAATAAAGTTAGGAGCACGTAAAATGCCTTAAAAACTCTCCAAAAATCTCAGACGATTTTACCGAAATTGGCTTTCCAAAATTGCGCAATGAAAGGCGCCTTAATTTTCACAGCAGCTAATTTTTAATCGACAGTTTGATGTTTTTTATGCAAAATCTTGTTAAAAATTCTTTGTACTTTGAGCATTTTTTTTAAAGATTTCACCCACTGACATTGTGAAATGTCAGTGGGTATTAATTTCACAGAATACTTGAAAATTCATAGGTGATACTTTTTAAAAGCTAAAATATCTTAAATATTTTTGTTCAAATTTTCTGCTACATTTCACAATGCTATAATTTCACAGCATTCACATCAAAACTCATCAGTGATGTATTTGATAAAAGAACCAAGTAGATTTTTTTTGTAAATGTTTGCCAAATTTCTGCAAATTTTTAAACATTTCAAATAATATTTTCCGTCAAAAATTTTCAATATCCATTTATTAATTGTGTATGACTTTGACATTTACTTGAAAATTCTTTCTTGATGATTTTTACTGAAAAAAGTCAGGTAAAAGATTCAAATACTGGCAATTTTCCCGCAAAATTTCGGGAACATGTGTAATTAACTAAATTGCACAATTTTTTCATTTCACAGAAGGTACCTGAAAATTTGTTATACGTTATATTAAGTAAAAATTAACAAACAGAAAAAAAATCCAGGAATTTCCGCAAAATGTCCGGAATGAAAATTTTCAACCCAATAGCGTTTAGATATTGCAGCGTTTACTAAAAAAATACATAAATGATGTTTTACAATGTTAAAATTGCCCCTTAAAAAGTTCCGGCAAAATTACAAAATATGTCCTACATAAGTAACCGCAAAGCAGGTGGGCTTAAAATTTTCAGCAAGACCGTACAAGTGATTAATGAAGCAATTTCTTTAAAAAATTCTCAAAAATTAAGTCCAGAAAAAATTAGCAAAAACTTAAACAAGTTATAACACACTGATGCTGGGGTCAAAAGTGAAAATTAGTCACATGTTATTTGTAGATAATTGTCTTCACTATATCATATCAAAATTTGGAAGAAAACTGACCAGTAATAACGAAGATACGGTCAAGTACGTTGACGTTTGTTGCGAAAATATGTAATTTTCACTAATAACTTAAAATTGACGTAATTACAAAATCTCCAAATGAGATATTGATTATATAAAAGAGTGAGAAAAAATTTGGGGTCAACGGACTCCCTGAAGAGCTACAGTGAATTTTATATAGGCATATTTTTGCCCATTTACGCGCGAGTAATGCAAATTTGAATGGACGCGCATTCCCGTATTATTGGTCGTAAGAGGCTGAATGAGGTATCAAATTAATCAGAAGCTAATGGACAATGGACAGACATAAAATAAATGATGACTCGAAGATGCATACCGATGGTAGGTGCAAGAACGCGCACGCATACCTGTGCGCGTGCAAATTCTTGACATGCTCAAAATGACCAGAAACGTACCCAAACTTGACCACGGTCGATTTGGGGAAATTTAAAATTTTGACGCGCGCGTACGTGCGCGTCGTGACCTTTGCATGACCTCTGATGATATGTCCTGATGACCTGTCACCTGAACTTGATATGATGCAAATATGGATGATTTTTGATGATTAGTTGCGATGATATGATCAATCATTTAATTTTACAAAATGGCGCCTAAATGACGTCATCATGATTTGATAACCTTGAAAAGTTTCCATTCCCATGTCCATAATGATGCCCATACATGACATGAAAATCAAGGAAATTGACATGCCCGATTTTGAGATAGAGGTGGACAAAGATTTGGCAATAAAAATAAAGAAAATTCTGACGAATATAATAGGTGATCTGTCATCTTAATGACAGACCACCTAAAAAGGACCAAAAAAAAAAAAAAAAAAAAAAAGGGGGTCCAGCGAGGTTTGAACCACCGAACCCTGGTATACCAGTCAGGTGTGTTATCCAGTCGGCCACAGTGTGTTCGACAAGCACAGAGAGCAAAATAGGAAACATATTGTCAACTTGACATTGAATGTACATTCTTGCAATTCCAAATTGGCATGATGACAAAACTCTACAAATTCTAGTTTTGAGAATAGTACAAGCTTTAAAATGAAACAGTGGAGATATTGTCTAAAGGATACATTCTAAGCTAAAACATATTGAAAATTTGGCGAGAACAGACCAAGATTTACGGAATTAAAATCAATTTAAATGACTGTGGTGACATCATGAAACAGAAAACACTTGTTCTTAGTTCCGACGCCATTTTGATGACGTCACGATGTAATTAAGAGTCAAATGTGGCATGAAATCATATCTCCTATTCATACTCTATTCGAATATGAAAAGAAAAATTGGGGTCAACGGACTCCCTGAAGAGCTACAGTGAATTTTATATAGGCATATTTTAGCCCATTTACGCGCGCGTAATGCAAATTTGAATGGACGCGCATTCCCGTATTATTGGTCGTAAGAGGCTGAATGAGGTATCAAATTAATCAGAAGATAATGAACAATGGAAAGACATGAAAGAAATGATGACTCGAAGATGCATAACGATGGTAGGTGCAAGAACGCGCACGCATACCTGTGCGCGCGCAAATTCTTGACATGCTCAAAATGACCAGAAACGTACCCAAACTTGACCACGGTCGATTTGGGGAAATTTAAAATTTTGACGCGCGCGTACGTGCGCGTCGTGACCTTTGCATGACCTCTGATGATATGTCCTGATGACCTGTCACCTGAACTTGATATGATGCAAATATGGATGATTTTTGATGATTAGTTGCGATGATATGATCAATCATTTAATTTTACAAAATGGCGCCTAAATGACGTCATCATGATTTGATAACCTTGAAAAGTTTCCATTCCCATGTCCATAATGATGCCCATACATGACATGAAAATCAAGGAAATTGACATGCCCGATTTTGAGATAGAGGTGGACAAAGATTTGGCAATAAAAATAAAGAAAATTCTGACGAATATAATAGGTGATCTGTCATCTTAATGACAGACCACCTAAAAAGGACCAAAAAAAAAAAAAAAAAAAAAAAGGGGGTCCAGCGAGGTTTGAACCACCGAACCCTGGTATACCAGTCAGGTGTGTTATCCAGTCGGCCACAGTGTGTTCGACAAGCACAGAGAGCAAAATAGGAAACATATTGTCAACTTGACATTGAATGTACATTCTTGCAATTCCAAATTGGCATGATGACAAAACTCTACAAATTCTAGTTTTGAGAATAGTACAAGCTTTAAAATGAAACAGTGGAGATATTGTCTAAAGGATACATTCTAAGCTAAAACATATTGAAAATTTGGCGAGAACAGACCAAGATTTACGGAATTAAAATCAATTTAAATGACTGTGGTGACATCATGAAACAGAAAACACTTGTTCTTAGTTCCGACGCCATTTTGATGACGTCACGATGTAATTAAGAGTCAAATGTGGCATGAAATCATATCTCCTATTCATACTCTATTCGAATATGAAAAGAAAAATTGGGGTCAACGGACTCCCTGAAGAGCTACAGTGAATTTTATATAGGCATATTTTAGCCCATTTACGCGCGCGTAATGCAAATTTGAATGGACGCGCATTCCCGTATTATTGGTCGTAAGAGGCTGAATGAGGTATCAAATTAATCAGAAGATAATGAACAATGGAAAGACATGAAAGAAATGATGACTCGAAGATGCATAACGATGGTAGGTGCAAGAACGCGCACGCATACCTGTGCGCGCGCAAATTCTTGACATGCTCAAAATGACCAGAAACGTACCCAAACTTGACCACGGTCGATTTGGGGAAATTTAAAATTTTGACGCGCGCGTACGTGCGCGTCGTGACCTTTGCATGACCTCTGATGATATGTCCTGATGACCTGTCACCTGAACTTGATATGATGCAAATATGGATGATTTTTGATGATTAGTTGCGATGATATGATCAATCATTTAATTTTACAAAATGGCGCCTAAATGACGTCATCATGATTTGATAACCTTGAAAAGTTTCCATTCCCATGTCCATAATGATGCCCATACATGACATGAAAATCAAGGAAATTGACATGCCCGATTTTGAGATAGAGGTGGACAAAGATTTGGCAATAAAAATAAAGAAAATTCTGACGAATATAATAGGTGATCTGTCATCTTAATGACAGACCACCTAAAAAGGACCAAAAAAAAAAAAAAAAAAAAAAAGGGGGTCCAGCGAGGTTTGAACCACCGAACCCTGGTATACCAGTCAGGTGTGTTATCCAGTCGGCCACAGTGTGTTCGACAAGCACAGAGAGCAAAATAGGAAACATATTGTCAACTTGACATTGAATGTACATTCTTGCAATTCCAAATTGGCATGATGACAAAACTCTACAAATTCTAGTTTTGAGAATAGTACAAGCTTTAAAATGAAACAGTGGAGATATTGTCTAAAGGATACATTCTAAGCTAAAACATATTGAAAATTTGGCGAGAACAGACCAAGATTTACGGAATTAAAATCAATTTAAATGACTGTGGTGACATCATGAAACAGAAAACACTTGTTCTTAGTTCCGACGCCATTTTGATGACGTCACGATGTAATTAAGAGTCAAATGTGGCATGAAATCATATCTCCTATTCATACTCTATTCGAATATGAAAAGAAAAATTGGGGTCAACGGACTCCCTGAAGAGCTACAGTGAATTTTATATAGGCATATTTTAGCCCATTTACGCGCGCGTAATGCAAATTTGAATGGACGCGCATTCCCGTATTATTGGTCGTAAGAGGCTGAATGAGGTATCAAATTAATCAGAAGATAATGAACAATGGAAAGACATGAAAGAAATGATGACTCGAAGATGCATAACGATGGTAGGTGCAAGAACGCGCACGCATACCTGTGCGCGCGCAAATTCTTGACATGCTCAAAATGACCAGAAACGTACCCAAACTTGACCACGGTCGATTTGGGGAAATTTAAAATTTTGACGCGCGCGTACGTGCGCGTCGTGACCTTTGCATGACCTCTGATGATATGTCCTGATGACCTGTCACCTGAACTTGATATGATGCAAATATGGATGATTTTTGATGATTAGTTGCGATGATATGATCAATCATTTAATTTTACAAAATGGCGCCTAAATGACGTCATCATGATTTGATAACCTTGAAAAGTTTCCATTCCCATGTCCATAATGATGCCCATACATGACATGAAAATCAAGGAAATTGACATGCCCGATTTTGAGATAGAGGTGGACAAAGATTTGGCAATAAAAATAAAGAAAATTCTGACGAATATAATAGGTGATCTGTCATCTTAATGACAGACCACCTAAAAAGGACCAAAAAAAAAAAAAAAAAAAAAAAGGGGGTCCAGCGAGGTTTGAACCACCGAACCCTGGTATACCAGTCAGGTGTGTTATCCAGTCGGCCACAGTGTGTTCGACAAGCACAGAGAGCAAAATAGGAAACATATTGTCAACTTGACATTGAATGTACATTCTTGCAATTCCAAATTGGCATGATGACAAAACTCTACAAATTCTAGTTTTGAGAATAGTACAAGCTTTAAAATGAAACAGTGGAGATATTGTCTAAAGGATACATTCTAAGCTAAAACATATTGAAAATTTGGCGAGAACAGACCAAGATTTACGGAATTAAAATCAATTTAAATGACTGTGGTGACATCATGAAACAGAAAACACTTGTTCTTAGTTCCGACGCCATTTTGATGACGTCACGATGTAATTAAGAGTCAAATGTGGCATGAAATCATATCTCCTATTCATACTCTATTCGAATATGAAAAGAAAAATTGGGGTCAACGGACTCCCTGAAGAGCTACAGTGAATTTTATATAGGCATATTTTAGCCCATTTACGCGCGCGTAATGCAAATTTGAATGGACGCGCATTCCCGTATTATTGGTCGTAAGAGGCTGAATGAGGTATCAAATTAATCAGAAGATAATGAACAATGGAAAGACATGAAAGAAATGATGACTCGAAGATGCATAACGATGGTAGGTGCAAGAACGCGCACGCATACCTGTGCGCGCGCAAATTCTTGACATGCTCAAAATGACCAGAAACGTACCCAAACTTGACCACGGTCGATTTGGGGAAATTTAAAATTTTGACGCGCGCGTACGTGCGCGTCGTGACCTTTGCATGACCTCTGATGATATGTCCTGATGACCTGTCACCTGAACTTGATATGATGCAAATATGGATGATTTTTGATGATTAGTTGCGATGATATGATCAATCATTTAATTTTACAAAATGGCGCCTAAATGACGTCATCATGATTTGATAACCTTGAAAAGTTTCCATTCCCATGTCCATAATGATGCCCATACATGACATGAAAATCAAGGAAATTGACATGCCCGATTTTGAGATAGAGGTGGACAAAGATTTGGCAATAAAAATAAAGAAAATTCTGACGAATATAATAGGTGATCTGTCATCTTAATGACAGACCACCTAAAAAGGACCAAAAAAAAAAAAAAAAAAAAAAAGGGGGTCCAGCGAGGTTTGAACCACCGAACCCTGGTATACCAGTCAGGTGTGTTATCCAGTCGGCCACAGTGTGTTCGACAAGCACAGAGAGCAAAATAGGAAACATATTGTCAACTTGACATTGAATGTACATTCTTGCAATTCCAAATTGGCATGATGACAAAACTCTACAAATTCTAGTTTTGAGAATAGTACAAGCTTTAAAATGAAACAGTGGAGATATTGTCTAAAGGATACATTCTAAGCTAAAACATATTGAAAATTTGGCGAGAACAGACCAAGATTTACGGAATTAAAATCAATTTAAATGACTGTGGTGACATCATGAAACAGAAAACACTTGTTCTTAGTTCCGACGCCATTTTGATGACGTCACGATGTAATTAAGAGTCAAATGTGGCATGAAATCATATCTCCTATTCATACTCTATTCGAATATGAAAAGAAAAATTGGGGTCAACGGACTCCCTGAAGAGCTACAGTGAATTTTATATAGGCATATTTTAGCCCATTTACGCGCGCGTAATGCAAATTTGAATGGACGCGCATTCCCGTATTATTGGTCGTAAGAGGCTGAATGAGGTATCAAATTAATCAGAAGATAATGAACAATGGAAAGACATGAAAGAAATGATGACTCGAAGATGCATAACGATGGTAGGTGCAAGAACGCGCACGCATACCTGTGCGCGCGCAAATTCTTGACATGCTCAAAATGACCAGAAACGTACCCAAACTTGACCACGGTCGATTTGGGGAAATTTAAAATTTTGACGCGCGCGTACGTGCGCGTCGTGACCTTTGCATGACCTCTGATGATATGTCCTGATGACCTGTCACCTGAACTTGATATGATGCAAATATGGATGATTTTTGATGATTAGTTGCGATGATATGATCAATCATTTAATTTTACAAAATGGCGCCTAAATGACGTCATCATGATTTGATAACCTTGAAAAGTTTCCATTCCCATGTCCATAATGATGCCCATACATGACATGAAAATCAAGGAAATTGACATGCCCGATTTTGAGATAGAGGTGGACAAAGATTTGGCAATAAAAATAAAGAAAATTCTGACGAATATAATAGGTGATCTGTCATCTTAATGACAGACCACCTAAAAAGGACCAAAAAAAAAAAAAAAAAAAAAAAGGGGGTCCAGCGAGGTTTGAACCACCGAACCCTGGTATACCAGTCAGGTGTGTTATCCAGTCGGCCACAGTGTGTTCGACAAGCACAGAGAGCAAAATAGGAAACATATTGTCAACTTGACATTGAATGTACATTCTTGCAATTCCAAATTGGCATGATGACAAAACTCTACAAATTCTAGTTTTGAGAATAGTACAAGCTTTAAAATGAAACAGTGGAGATATTGTCTAAAGGATACATTCTAAGCTAAAACATATTGAAAATTTGGCGAGAACAGACCAAGATTTACGGAATTAAAATCAATTTAAATGACTGTGGTGACATCATGAAACAGAAAACACTTGTTCTTAGTTCCGACGCCATTTTGATGACGTCACGATGTAATTAAGAGTCAAATGTGGCATGAAATCATATCTCCTATTCATACTCTATTCGAATATGAAAAGAAAAATTGGGGTCAACGGACTCCCTGAAGAGCTACAGTGAATTTTATATAGGCATATTTTAGCCCATTTACGCGCGCGTAATGCAAATTTGAATGGACGCGCATTCCCGTATTATTGGTCGTAAGAGGCTGAATGAGGTATCAAATTAATCAGAAGATAATGAACAATGGAAAGACATGAAAGAAATGATGACTCGAAGATGCATAACGATGGTAGGTGCAAGAACGCGCACGCATACCTGTGCGCGCGCAAATTCTTGACATGCTCAAAATGACCAGAAACGTACCCAAACTTGACCACGGTCGATTTGGGGAAATTTAAAATTTTGACGCGCGCGTACGTGCGCGTCGTGACCTTTGCATGACCTCTGATGATATGTCCTGATGACCTGTCACCTGAACTTGATATGATGCAAATATGGATGATTTTTGATGATTAGTTGCGATGATATGATCAATCATTTAATTTTACAAAATGGCGCCTAAATGACGTCATCATGATTTGATAACCTTGAAAAGTTTCCATTCCCATGTCCATAATGATGCCCATACATGACATGAAAATCAAGGAAATTGACATGCCCGATTTTGAGATAGAGGTGGACAAAGATTTGGCAATAAAAATAAAGAAAATTCTGACGAATATAATAGGTGATCTGTCATCTTAATGACAGACCACCTAAAAAGGACCAAAAAAAAAAAAAAAAAAAAAAAGGGGGTCCAGCGAGGTTTGAACCACCGAACCCTGGTATACCAGTCAGGTGTGTTATCCAGTCGGCCACAGTGTGTTCGACAAGCACAGAGAGCAAAATAGGAAACATATTGTCAACTTGACATTGAATGTACATTCTTGCAATTCCAAATTGGCATGATGACAAAACTCTACAAATTCTAGTTTTGAGAATAGTACAAGCTTTAAAATGAAACAGTGGAGATATTGTCTAAAGGATACATTCTAAGCTAAAACATATTGAAAATTTGGCGAGAACAGACCAAGATTTACGGAATTAAAATCAATTTAAATGACTGTGGTGACATCATGAAACAGAAAACACTTGTTCTTAGTTCCGACGCCATTTTGATGACGTCACGATGTAATTAAGAGTCAAATGTGGCATGAAATCATATCTCCTATTCATACTCTATTCGAATATGAAAAGAAAAATTGGGGTCAACGGACTCCCTGAAGAGCTACAGTGAATTTTATATAGGCATATTTTAGCCCATTTACGCGCGCGTAATGCAAATTTGAATGGACGCGCATTCCCGTATTATTGGTCGTAAGAGGCTGAATGAGGTATCAAATTAATCAGAAGATAATGAACAATGGAAAGACATGAAAGAAATGATGACTCGAAGATGCATAACGATGGTAGGTGCAAGAACGCGCACGCATACCTGTGCGCGCGCAAATTCTTGACATGCTCAAAATGACCAGAAACGTACCCAAACTTGACCACGGTCGATTTGGGGAAATTTAAAATTTTGACGCGCGCGTACGTGCGCGTCGTGACCTTTGCATGACCTCTGATGATATGTCCTGATGACCTGTCACCTGAACTTGATATGATGCAAATATGGATGATTTTTGATGATTAGTTGCGATGATATGATCAATCATTTAATTTTACAAAATGGCGCCTAAATGACGTCATCATGATTTGATAACCTTGAAAAGTTTCCATTCCCATGTCCATAATGATGCCCATACATGACATGAAAATCAAGGAAATTGACATGCCCGATTTTGAGATAGAGGTGGACAAAGATTTGGCAATAAAAATAAAGAAAATTCTGACGAATATAATAGGTGATCTGTCATCTTAATGACAGACCACCTAAAAAGGACCAAAAAAAAAAAAAAAAAAAAAAAGGGGGTCCAGCGAGGTTTGAACCACCGAACCCTGGTATACCAGTCAGGTGTGTTATCCAGTCGGCCACAGTGTGTTCGACAAGCACAGAGAGCAAAATAGGAAACATATTGTCAACTTGACATTGAATGTACATTCTTGCAATTCCAAATTGGCATGATGACAAAACTCTACAAATTCTAGTTTTGAGAATAGTACAAGCTTTAAAATGAAACAGTGGAGATATTGTCTAAAGGATACATTCTAAGCTAAAACATATTGAAAATTTGGCGAGAACAGACCAAGATTTACGGAATTAAAATCAATTTAAATGACTGTGGTGACATCATGAAACAGAAAACACTTGTTCTTAGTTCCGACGCCATTTTGATGACGTCACGATGTAATTAAGAGTCAAATGTGGCATGAAATCATATCTCCTATTCATACTCTATTCGAATATGAAAAGAAAAATTGGGGTCAACGGACTCCCTGAAGAGCTACAGTGAATTTTATATAGGCATATTTTAGCCCATTTACGCGCGCGTAATGCAAATTTGAATGGACGCGCATTCCCGTATTATTGGTCGTAAGAGGCTGAATGAGGTATCAAATTAATCAGAAGATAATGAACAATGGAAAGACATGAAAGAAATGATGACTCGAAGATGCATAACGATGGTAGGTGCAAGAACGCGCACGCATACCTGTGCGCGCGCAAATTCTTGACATGCTCAAAATGACCAGAAACGTACCCAAACTTGACCACGGTCGATTTGGGGAAATTTAAAATTTTGACGCGCGCGTACGTGCGCGTCGTGACCTTTGCATGACCTCTGATGATATGTCCTGATGACCTGTCACCTGAACTTGATATGATGCAAATATGGATGATTTTTGATGATTAGTTGCGATGATATGATCAATCATTTAATTTTACAAAATGGCGCCTAAATGACGTCATCATGATTTGATAACCTTGAAAAGTTTCCATTCCCATGTCCATAATGATGCCCATACATGACATGAAAATCAAGGAAATTGACATGCCCGATTTTGAGATAGAGGTGGACAAAGATTTGGCAATAAAAATAAAGAAAATTCTGACGAATATAATAGGTGATCTGTCATCTTAATGACAGACCACCTAAAAAGGACCAAAAAAAAAAAAAAAAAAAAAAAGGGGGTCCAGCGAGGTTTGAACCACCGAACCCTGGTATACCAGTCAGGTGTGTTATCCAGTCGGCCACAGTGTGTTCGACAAGCACAGAGAGCAAAATAGGAAACATATTGTCAACTTGACATTGAATGTACATTCTTGCAATTCCAAATTGGCATGATGACAAAACTCTACAAATTCTAGTTTTGAGAATAGTACAAGCTTTAAAATGAAACAGTGGAGATATTGTCTAAAGGATACATTCTAAGCTAAAACATATTGAAAATTTGGCGAGAACAGACCAAGATTTACGGAATTAAAATCAATTTAAATGACTGTGGTGACATCATGAAACAGAAAACACTTGTTCTTAGTTCCGACGCCATTTTGATGACGTCACGATGTAATTAAGAGTCAAATGTGGCATGAAATCATATCTCCTATTCATACTCTATTCGAATATGAAAAGAAAAATTGGGGTCAACGGACTCCCTGAAGAGCTACAGTGAATTTTATATAGGCATATTTTAGCCCATTTACGCGCGCGTAATGCAAATTTGAATGGACGCGCATTCCCGTATTATTGGTCGTAAGAGGCTGAATGAGGTATCAAATTAATCAGAAGATAATGAACAATGGAAAGACATGAAAGAAATGATGACTCGAAGATGCATAACGATGGTAGGTGCAAGAACGCGCACGCATACCTGTGCGCGCGCAAATTCTTGACATGCTCAAAATGACCAGAAACGTACCCAAACTTGACCACGGTCGATTTGGGGAAATTTAAAATTTTGACGCGCGCGTACGTGCGCGTCGTGACCTTTGCATGACCTCTGATGATATGTCCTGATGACCTGTCACCTGAACTTGATATGATGCAAATATGGATGATTTTTGATGATTAGTTGCGATGATATGATCAATCATTTAATTTTACAAAATGGCGCCTAAATGACGTCATCATGATTTGATAACCTTGAAAAGTTTCCATTCCCATGTCCATAATGATGCCCATACATGACATGAAAATCAAGGAAATTGACATGCCCGATTTTGAGATAGAGGTGGACAAAGATTTGGCAATAAAAATAAAGAAAATTCTGACGAATATAATAGGTGATCTGTCATCTTAATGACAGACCACCTAAAAAGGACCAAAAAAAAAAAAAAAAAAAAAAAGGGGGTCCAGCGAGGTTTGAACCACCGAACCCTGGTATACCAGTCAGGTGTGTTATCCAGTCGGCCACAGTGTGTTCGACAAGCACAGAGAGCAAAATAGGAAACATATTGTCAACTTGACATTGAATGTACATTCTTGCAATTCCAAATTGGCATGATGACAAAACTCTACAAATTCTAGTTTTGAGAATAGTACAAGCTTTAAAATGAAACAGTGGAGATATTGTCTAAAGGATACATTCTAAGCTAAAACATATTGAAAATTTGGCGAGAACAGACCAAGATTTACGGAATTAAAATCAATTTAAATGACTGTGGTGACATCATGAAACAGAAAACACTTGTTCTTAGTTCCGACGCCATTTTGATGACGTCACGATGTAATTAAGAGTCAAATGTGGCATGAAATCATATCTCCTATTCATACTCTATTCGAATATGAAAAGAAAAATTGGGGTCAACGGACTCCCTGAAGAGCTACAGTGAATTTTATATAGGCATATTTTAGCCCATTTACGCGCGCGTAATGCAAATTTGAATGGACGCGCATTCCCGTATTATTGGTCGTAAGAGGCTGAATGAGGTATCAAATTAATCAGAAGATAATGAACAATGGAAAGACATGAAAGAAATGATGACTCGAAGATGCATAACGATGGTAGGTGCAAGAACGCGCACGCATACCTGTGCGCGCGCAAATTCTTGACATGCTCAAAATGACCAGAAACGTACCCAAACTTGACCACGGTCGATTTGGGGAAATTTAAAATTTTGACGCGCGCGTACGTGCGCGTCGTGACCTTTGCATGACCTCTGATGATATGTCCTGATGACCTGTCACCTGAACTTGATATGATGCAAATATGGATGATTTTTGATGATTAGTTGCGATGATATGATCAATCATTTAATTTTACAAAATGGCGCCTAAATGACGTCATCATGATTTGATAACCTTGAAAAGTTTCCATTCCCATGTCCATAATGATGCCCATACATGACATGAAAATCAAGGAAATTGACATGCCCGATTTTGAGATAGAGGTGGACAAAGATTTGGCAATAAAAATAAAGAAAATTCTGACGAATATAATAGGTGATCTGTCATCTTAATGACAGACCACCTAAAAAGGACCAAAAAAAAAAAAAAAAAAAAAAAGGGGGTCCAGCGAGGTTTGAACCACCGAACCCTGGTATACCAGTCAGGTGTGTTATCCAGTCGGCCACAGTGTGTTCGACAAGCACAGAGAGCAAAATAGGAAACATATTGTCAACTTGACATTGAATGTACATTCTTGCAATTCCAAATTGGCATGATGACAAAACTCTACAAATTCTAGTTTTGAGAATAGTACAAGCTTTAAAATGAAACAGTGGAGATATTGTCTAAAGGATACATTCTAAGCTAAAACATATTGAAAATTTGGCGAGAACAGACCAAGATTTACGGAATTAAAATCAATTTAAATGACTGTGGTGACATCATGAAACAGAAAACACTTGTTCTTAGTTCCGACGCCATTTTGATGACGTCACGATGTAATTAAGAGTCAAATGTGGCATGAAATCATATCTCCTATTCATACTCTATTCGAATATGAAAAGAAAAATTGGGGTCAACGGACTCCCTGAAGAGCTACAGTGAATTTTATATAGGCATATTTTAGCCCATTTACGCGCGCGTAATGCAAATTTGAATGGACGCGCATTCCCGTATTATTGGTCGTAAGAGGCTGAATGAGGTATCAAATTAATCAGAAGATAATGAACAATGGAAAGACATGAAAGAAATGATGACTCGAAGATGCATAACGATGGTAGGTGCAAGAACGCGCACGCATACCTGTGCGCGCGCAAATTCTTGACATGCTCAAAATGACCAGAAACGTACCCAAACTTGACCACGGTCGATTTGGGGAAATTTAAAATTTTGACGCGCGCGTACGTGCGCGTCGTGACCTTTGCATGACCTCTGATGATATGTCCTGATGACCTGTCACCTGAACTTGATATGATGCAAATATGGATGATTTTTGATGATTAGTTGCGATGATATGATCAATCATTTAATTTTACAAAATGGCGCCTAAATGACGTCATCATGATTTGATAACCTTGAAAAGTTTCCATTCCCATGTCCATAATGATGCCCATACATGACATGAAAATCAAGGAAATTGACATGCCCGATTTTGAGATAGAGGTGGACAAAGATTTGGCAATAAAAATAAAGAAAATTCTGACGAATATAATAGGTGATCTGTCATCTTAATGACAGACCACCTAAAAAGGACCAAAAAAAAAAAAAAAAAAAAAAAGGGGGTCCAGCGAGGTTTGAACCACCGAACCCTGGTATACCAGTCAGGTGTGTTATCCAGTCGGCCACAGTGTGTTCGACAAGCACAGAGAGCAAAATAGGAAACATATTGTCAACTTGACATTGAATGTACATTCTTGCAATTCCAAATTGGCATGATGACAAAACTCTACAAATTCTAGTTTTGAGAATAGTACAAGCTTTAAAATGAAACAGTGGAGATATTGTCTAAAGGATACATTCTAAGCTAAAACATATTGAAAATTTGGCGAGAACAGACCAAGATTTACGGAATTAAAATCAATTTAAATGACTGTGGTGACATCATGAAACAGAAAACACTTGTTCTTAGTTCCGACGCCATTTTGATGACGTCACGATGTAATTAAGAGTCAAATGTGGCATGAAATCATATCTCCTATTCATACTCTATTCGAATATGAAAAGAAAAATTGGGGTCAACGGACTCCCTGAAGAGCTACAGTGAATTTTATATAGGCATATTTTAGCCCATTTACGCGCGCGTAATGCAAATTTGAATGGACGCGCATTCCCGTATTATTGGTCGTAAGAGGCTGAATGAGGTATCAAATTAATCAGAAGATAATGAACAATGGAAAGACATGAAAGAAATGATGACTCGAAGATGCATAACGATGGTAGGTGCAAGAACGCGCACGCATACCTGTGCGCGCGCAAATTCTTGACATGCTCAAAATGACCAGAAACGTACCCAAACTTGACCACGGTCGATTTGGGGAAATTTAAAATTTTGACGCGCGCGTACGTGCGCGTCGTGACCTTTGCATGACCTCTGATGATATGTCCTGATGACCTGTCACCTGAACTTGATATGATGCAAATATGGATGATTTTTGATGATTAGTTGCGATGATATGATCAATCATTTAATTTTACAAAATGGCGCCTAAATGACGTCATCATGATTTGATAACCTTGAAAAGTTTCCATTCCCATGTCCATAATGATGCCCATACATGACATGAAAATCAAGGAAATTGACATGCCCGATTTTGAGATAGAGGTGGACAAAGATTTGGCAATAAAAATAAAGAAAATTCTGACGAATATAATAGGTGATCTGTCATCTTAATGACAGACCACCTAAAAAGGACCAAAAAAAAAAAAAAAAAAAAAAAGGGGGTCCAGCGAGGTTTGAACCACCGAACCCTGGTATACCAGTCAGGTGTGTTATCCAGTCGGCCACAGTGTGTTCGACAAGCACAGAGAGCAAAATAGGAAACATATTGTCAACTTGACATTGAATGTACATTCTTGCAATTCCAAATTGGCATGATGACAAAACTCTACAAATTCTAGTTTTGAGAATAGTACAAGCTTTAAAATGAAACAGTGGAGATATTGTCTAAAGGATACATTCTAAGCTAAAACATATTGAAAATTTGGCGAGAACAGACCAAGATTTACGGAATTAAAATCAATTTAAATGACTGTGGTGACATCATGAAACAGAAAACACTTGTTCTTAGTTCCGACGCCATTTTGATGACGTCACGATGTAATTAAGAGTCAAATGTGGCATGAAATCATATCTCCTATTCATACTCTATTCGAATATGAAAAGAAAAATTGGGGTCAACGGACTCCCTGAAGAGCTACAGTGAATTTTATATAGGCATATTTTAGCCCATTTACGCGCGCGTAATGCAAATTTGAATGGACGCGCATTCCCGTATTATTGGTCGTAAGAGGCTGAATGAGGTATCAAATTAATCAGAAGATAATGAACAATGGAAAGACATGAAAGAAATGATGACTCGAAGATGCATAACGATGGTAGGTGCAAGAACGCGCACGCATACCTGTGCGCGCGCAAATTCTTGACATGCTCAAAATGACCAGAAACGTACCCAAACTTGACCACGGTCGATTTGGGGAAATTTAAAATTTTGACGCGCGCGTACGTGCGCGTCGTGACCTTTGCATGACCTCTGATGATATGTCCTGATGACCTGTCACCTGAACTTGATATGATGCAAATATGGATGATTTTTGATGATTAGTTGCGATGATATGATCAATCATTTAATTTTACAAAATGGCGCCTAAATGACGTCATCATGATTTGATAACCTTGAAAAGTTTCCATTCCCATGTCCATAATGATGCCCATACATGACATGAAAATCAAGGAAATTGACATGCCCGATTTTGAGATAGAGGTGGACAAAGATTTGGCAATAAAAATAAAGAAAATTCTGACGAATATAATAGGTGATCTGTCATCTTAATGACAGACCACCTAAAAAGGACCAAAAAAAAAAAAAAAAAAAAAAAGGGGGTCCAGCGAGGTTTGAACCACCGAACCCTGGTATACCAGTCAGGTGTGTTATCCAGTCGGCCACAGTGTGTTCGACAAGCACAGAGAGCAAAATAGGAAACATATTGTCAACTTGACATTGAATGTACATTCTTGCAATTCCAAATTGGCATGATGACAAAACTCTACAAATTCTAGTTTTGAGAATAGTACAAGCTTTAAAATGAAACAGTGGAGATATTGTCTAAAGGATACATTCTAAGCTAAAACATATTGAAAATTTGGCGAGAACAGACCAAGATTTACGGAATTAAAATCAATTTAAATGACTGTGGTGACATCATGAAACAGAAAACACTTGTTCTTAGTTCCGACGCCATTTTGATGACGTCACGATGTAATTAAGAGTCAAATGTGGCATGAAATCATATCTCCTATTCATACTCTATTCGAATATGAAAAGAAAAATTGGGGTCAACGGACTCCCTGAAGAGCTACAGTGAATTTTATATAGGCATATTTTAGCCCATTTACGCGCGCGTAATGCAAATTTGAATGGACGCGCATTCCCGTATTATTGGTCGTAAGAGGCTGAATGAGGTATCAAATTAATCAGAAGATAATGAACAATGGAAAGACATGAAAGAAATGATGACTCGAAGATGCATAACGATGGTAGGTGCAAGAACGCGCACGCATACCTGTGCGCGCGCAAATTCTTGACATGCTCAAAATGACCAGAAACGTACCCAAACTTGACCACGGTCGATTTGGGGAAATTTAAAATTTTGACGCGCGCGTACGTGCGCGTCGTGACCTTTGCATGACCTCTGATGATATGTCCTGATGACCTGTCACCTGAACTTGATATGATGCAAATATGGATGATTTTTGATGATTAGTTGCGATGATATGATCAATCATTTAATTTTACAAAATGGCGCCTAAATGACGTCATCATGATTTGATAACCTTGAAAAGTTTCCATTCCCATGTCCATAATGATGCCCATACATGACATGAAAATCAAGGAAATTGACATGCCCGATTTTGAGATAGAGGTGGACAAAGATTTGGCAATAAAAATAAAGAAAATTCTGACGAATATAATAGGTGATCTGTCATCTTAATGACAGACCACCTAAAAAGGACCAAAAAAAAAAAAAAAAAAAAAAAGGGGGTCCAGCGAGGTTTGAACCACCGAACCCTGGTATACCAGTCAGGTGTGTTATCCAGTCGGCCACAGTGTGTTCGACAAGCACAGAGAGCAAAATAGGAAACATATTGTCAACTTGACATTGAATGTACATTCTTGCAATTCCAAATTGGCATGATGACAAAACTCTACAAATTCTAGTTTTGAGAATAGTACAAGCTTTAAAATGAAACAGTGGAGATATTGTCTAAAGGATACATTCTAAGCTAAAACATATTGAAAATTTGGCGAGAACAGACCAAGATTTACGGAATTAAAATCAATTTAAATGACTGTGGTGACATCATGAAACAGAAAACACTTGTTCTTAGTTCCGACGCCATTTTGATGACGTCACGATGTAATTAAGAGTCAAATGTGGCATGAAATCATATCTCCTATTCATACTCTATTCGAATATGAAAAGAAAAATTGGGGTCAACGGACTCCCTGAAGAGCTACAGTGAATTTTATATAGGCATATTTTAGCCCATTTACGCGCGCGTAATGCAAATTTGAATGGACGCGCATTCCCGTATTATTGGTCGTAAGAGGCTGAATGAGGTATCAAATTAATCAGAAGATAATGAACAATGGAAAGACATGAAAGAAATGATGACTCGAAGATGCATAACGATGGTAGGTGCAAGAACGCGCACGCATACCTGTGCGCGCGCAAATTCTTGACATGCTCAAAATGACCAGAAACGTACCCAAACTTGACCACGGTCGATTTGGGGAAATTTAAAATTTTGACGCGCGCGTACGTGCGCGTCGTGACCTTTGCATGACCTCTGATGATATGTCCTGATGACCTGTCACCTGAACTTGATATGATGCAAATATGGATGATTTTTGATGATTAGTTGCGATGATATGATCAATCATTTAATTTTACAAAATGGCGCCTAAATGACGTCATCATGATTTGATAACCTTGAAAAGTTTCCATTCCCATGTCCATAATGATGCCCATACATGACATGAAAATCAAGGAAATTGACATGCCCGATTTTGAGATAGAGGTGGACAAAGATTTGGCAATAAAAATAAAGAAAATTCTGACGAATATAATAGGTGATCTGTCATCTTAATGACAGACCACCTAAAAAGGACCAAAAAAAAAAAAAAAAAAAAAAAGGGGGTCCAGCGAGGTTTGAACCACCGAACCCTGGTATACCAGTCAGGTGTGTTATCCAGTCGGCCACAGTGTGTTCGACAAGCACAGAGAGCAAAATAGGAAACATATTGTCAACTTGACATTGAATGTACATTCTTGCAATTCCAAATTGGCATGATGACAAAACTCTACAAATTCTAGTTTTGAGAATAGTACAAGCTTTAAAATGAAACAGTGGAGATATTGTCTAAAGGATACATTCTAAGCTAAAACATATTGAAAATTTGGCGAGAACAGACCAAGATTTACGGAATTAAAATCAATTTAAATGACTGTGGTGACATCATGAAACAGAAAACACTTGTTCTTAGTTCCGACGCCATTTTGATGACGTCACGATGTAATTAAGAGTCAAATGTGGCATGAAATCATATCTCCTATTCATACTCTATTCGAATATGAAAAGAAAAATTGGGGTCAACGGACTCCCTGAAGAGCTACAGTGAATTTTATATAGGCATATTTTAGCCCATTTACGCGCGCGTAATGCAAATTTGAATGGACGCGCATTCCCGTATTATTGGTCGTAAGAGGCTGAATGAGGTATCAAATTAATCAGAAGATAATGAACAATGGAAAGACATGAAAGAAATGATGACTCGAAGATGCATAACGATGGTAGGTGCAAGAACGCGCACGCATACCTGTGCGCGCGCAAATTCTTGACATGCTCAAAATGACCAGAAACGTACCCAAACTTGACCACGGTCGATTTGGGGAAATTTAAAATTTTGACGCGCGCGTACGTGCGCGTCGTGACCTTTGCATGACCTCTGATGATATGTCCTGATGACCTGTCACCTGAACTTGATATGATGCAAATATGGATGATTTTTGATGATTAGTTGCGATGATATGATCAATCATTTAATTTTACAAAATGGCGCCTAAATGACGTCATCATGATTTGATAACCTTGAAAAGTTTCCATTCCCATGTCCATAATGATGCCCATACATGACATGAAAATCAAGGAAATTGACATGCCCGATTTTGAGATAGAGGTGGACAAAGATTTGGCAATAAAAATAAAGAAAATTCTGACGAATATAATAGGTGATCTGTCATCTTAATGACAGACCACCTAAAAAGGACCAAAAAAAAAAAAAAAAAAAAAAAGGGGGTCCAGCGAGGTTTGAACCACCGAACCCTGGTATACCAGTCAGGTGTGTTATCCAGTCGGCCACAGTGTGTTCGACAAGCACAGAGAGCAAAATAGGAAACATATTGTCAACTTGACATTGAATGTACATTCTTGCAATTCCAAATTGGCATGATGACAAAACTCTACAAATTCTAGTTTTGAGAATAGTACAAGCTTTAAAATGAAACAGTGGAGATATTGTCTAAAGGATACATTCTAAGCTAAAACATATTGAAAATTTGGCGAGAACAGACCAAGATTTACGGAATTAAAATCAATTTAAATGACTGTGGTGACATCATGAAACAGAAAACACTTGTTCTTAGTTCCGACGCCATTTTGATGACGTCACGATGTAATTAAGAGTCAAATGTGGCATGAAATCATATCTCCTATTCATACTCTATTCGAATATGAAAAGAAAAATTGGGGTCAACGGACTCCCTGAAGAGCTACAGTGAATTTTATATAGGCATATTTTAGCCCATTTACGCGCGCGTAATGCAAATTTGAATGGACGCGCATTCCCGTATTATTGGTCGTAAGAGGCTGAATGAGGTATCAAATTAATCAGAAGATAATGAACAATGGAAAGACATGAAAGAAATGATGACTCGAAGATGCATAACGATGGTAGGTGCAAGAACGCGCACGCATACCTGTGCGCGCGCAAATTCTTGACATGCTCAAAATGACCAGAAACGTACCCAAACTTGACCACGGTCGATTTGGGGAAATTTAAAATTTTGACGCGCGCGTACGTGCGCGTCGTGACCTTTGCATGACCTCTGATGATATGTCCTGATGACCTGTCACCTGAACTTGATATGATGCAAATATGGATGATTTTTGATGATTAGTTGCGATGATATGATCAATCATTTAATTTTACAAAATGGCGCCTAAATGACGTCATCATGATTTGATAACCTTGAAAAGTTTCCATTCCCATGTCCATAATGATGCCCATACATGACATGAAAATCAAGGAAATTGACATGCCCGATTTTGAGATAGAGGTGGACAAAGATTTGGCAATAAAAATAAAGAAAATTCTGACGAATATAATAGGTGATCTGTCATCTTAATGACAGACCACCTAAAAAGGACCAAAAAAAAAAAAAAAAAAAAAAAGGGGGTCCAGCGAGGTTTGAACCACCGAACCCTGGTATACCAGTCAGGTGTGTTATCCAGTCGGCCACAGTGTGTTCGACAAGCACAGAGAGCAAAATAGGAAACATATTGTCAACTTGACATTGAATGTACATTCTTGCAATTCCAAATTGGCATGATGACAAAACTCTACAAATTCTAGTTTTGAGAATAGTACAAGCTTTAAAATGAAACAGTGGAGATATTGTCTAAAGGATACATTCTAAGCTAAAACATATTGAAAATTTGGCGAGAACAGACCAAGATTTACGGAATTAAAATCAATTTAAATGACTGTGGTGACATCATGAAACAGAAAACACTTGTTCTTAGTTCCGACGCCATTTTGATGACGTCACGATGTAATTAAGAGTCAAATGTGGCATGAAATCATATCTCCTATTCATACTCTATTCGAATATGAAAAGAAAAATTGGGGTCAACGGACTCCCTGAAGAGCTACAGTGAATTTTATATAGGCATATTTTAGCCCATTTACGCGCGCGTAATGCAAATTTGAATGGACGCGCATTCCCGTATTATTGGTCGTAAGAGGCTGAATGAGGTATCAAATTAATCAGAAGATAATGAACAATGGAAAGACATGAAAGAAATGATGACTCGAAGATGCATAACGATGGTAGGTGCAAGAACGCGCACGCATACCTGTGCGCGCGCAAATTCTTGACATGCTCAAAATGACCAGAAACGTACCCAAACTTGACCACGGTCGATTTGGGGAAATTTAAAATTTTGACGCGCGCGTACGTGCGCGTCGTGACCTTTGCATGACCTCTGATGATATGTCCTGATGACCTGTCACCTGAACTTGATATGATGCAAATATGGATGATTTTTGATGATTAGTTGCGATGATATGATCAATCATTTAATTTTACAAAATGGCGCCTAAATGACGTCATCATGATTTGATAACCTTGAAAAGTTTCCATTCCCATGTCCATAATGATGCCCATACATGACATGAAAATCAAGGAAATTGACATGCCCGATTTTGAGATAGAGGTGGACAAAGATTTGGCAATAAAAATAAAGAAAATTCTGACGAATATAATAGGTGATCTGTCATCTTAATGACAGACCACCTAAAAAGGACCAAAAAAAAAAAAAAAAAAAAAAAGGGGGTCCAGCGAGGTTTGAACCACCGAACCCTGGTATACCAGTCAGGTGTGTTATCCAGTCGGCCACAGTGTGTTCGACAAGCACAGAGAGCAAAATAGGAAACATATTGTCAACTTGACATTGAATGTACATTCTTGCAATTCCAAATTGGCATGATGACAAAACTCTACAAATTCTAGTTTTGAGAATAGTACAAGCTTTAAAATGAAACAGTGGAGATATTGTCTAAAGGATACATTCTAAGCTAAAACATATTGAAAATTTGGCGAGAACAGACCAAGATTTACGGAATTAAAATCAATTTAAATGACTGTGGTGACATCATGAAACAGAAAACACTTGTTCTTAGTTCCGACGCCATTTTGATGACGTCACGATGTAATTAAGAGTCAAATGTGGCATGAAATCATATCTCCTATTCATACTCTATTCGAATATGAAAAGAAAAATTGGGGTCAACGGACTCCCTGAAGAGCTACAGTGAATTTTATATAGGCATATTTTAGCCCATTTACGCGCGCGTAATGCAAATTTGAATGGACGCGCATTCCCGTATTATTGGTCGTAAGAGGCTGAATGAGGTATCAAATTAATCAGAAGATAATGAACAATGGAAAGACATGAAAGAAATGATGACTCGAAGATGCATAACGATGGTAGGTGCAAGAACGCGCACGCATACCTGTGCGCGCGCAAATTCTTGACATGCTCAAAATGACCAGAAACGTACCCAAACTTGACCACGGTCGATTTGGGGAAATTTAAAATTTTGACGCGCGCGTACGTGCGCGTCGTGACCTTTGCATGACCTCTGATGATATGTCCTGATGACCTGTCACCTGAACTTGATATGATGCAAATATGGATGATTTTTGATGATTAGTTGCGATGATATGATCAATCATTTAATTTTACAAAATGGCGCCTAAATGACGTCATCATGATTTGATAACCTTGAAAAGTTTCCATTCCCATGTCCATAATGATGCCCATACATGACATGAAAATCAAGGAAATTGACATGCCCGATTTTGAGATAGAGGTGGACAAAGATTTGGCAATAAAAATAAAGAAAATTCTGACGAATATAATAGGTGATCTGTCATCTTAATGACAGACCACCTAAAAAGGACCAAAAAAAAAAAAAAAAAAAAAAAGGGGGTCCAGCGAGGTTTGAACCACCGAACCCTGGTATACCAGTCAGGTGTGTTATCCAGTCGGCCACAGTGTGTTCGACAAGCACAGAGAGCAAAATAGGAAACATATTGTCAACTTGACATTGAATGTACATTCTTGCAATTCCAAATTGGCATGATGACAAAACTCTACAAATTCTAGTTTTGAGAATAGTACAAGCTTTAAAATGAAACAGTGGAGATATTGTCTAAAGGATACATTCTAAGCTAAAACATATTGAAAATTTGGCGAGAACAGACCAAGATTTACGGAATTAAAATCAATTTAAATGACTGTGGTGACATCATGAAACAGAAAACACTTGTTCTTAGTTCCGACGCCATTTTGATGACGTCACGATGTAATTAAGAGTCAAATGTGGCATGAAATCATATCTCCTATTCATACTCTATTCGAATATGAAAAGAAAAATTGGGGTCAACGGACTCCCTGAAGAGCTACAGTGAATTTTATATAGGCATATTTTAGCCCATTTACGCGCGCGTAATGCAAATTTGAATGGACGCGCATTCCCGTATTATTGGTCGTAAGAGGCTGAATGAGGTATCAAATTAATCAGAAGATAATGAACAATGGAAAGACATGAAAGAAATGATGACTCGAAGATGCATAACGATGGTAGGTGCAAGAACGCGCACGCATACCTGTGCGCGCGCAAATTCTTGACATGCTCAAAATGACCAGAAACGTACCCAAACTTGACCACGGTCGATTTGGGGAAATTTAAAATTTTGACGCGCGCGTACGTGCGCGTCGTGACCTTTGCATGACCTCTGATGATATGTCCTGATGACCTGTCACCTGAACTTGATATGATGCAAATATGGATGATTTTTGATGATTAGTTGCGATGATATGATCAATCATTTAATTTTACAAAATGGCGCCTAAATGACGTCATCATGATTTGATAACCTTGAAAAGTTTCCATTCCCATGTCCATAATGATGCCCATACATGACATGAAAATCAAGGAAATTGACATGCCCGATTTTGAGATAGAGGTGGACAAAGATTTGGCAATAAAAATAAAGAAAATTCTGACGAATATAATAGGTGATCTGTCATCTTAATGACAGACCACCTAAAAAGGACCAAAAAAAAAAAAAAAAAAAAAAAGGGGGTCCAGCGAGGTTTGAACCACCGAACCCTGGTATACCAGTCAGGTGTGTTATCCAGTCGGCCACAGTGTGTTCGACAAGCACAGAGAGCAAAATAGGAAACATATTGTCAACTTGACATTGAATGTACATTCTTGCAATTCCAAATTGGCATGATGACAAAACTCTACAAATTCTAGTTTTGAGAATAGTACAAGCTTTAAAATGAAACAGTGGAGATATTGTCTAAAGGATACATTCTAAGCTAAAACATATTGAAAATTTGGCGAGAACAGACCAAGATTTACGGAATTAAAATCAATTTAAATGACTGTGGTGACATCATGAAACAGAAAACACTTGTTCTTAGTTCCGACGCCATTTTGATGACGTCACGATGTAATTAACCCTTTGCGTGCGGGCCCGTGAAACCGGATACCCCTCCCTGCGGCGGAGCTGTTTTTGTACATTGCTGGTATTTGGATCTGTGGCGGTGTTTTCCTAATCTATTGCTAATTGCGCCAAACTGAAGTATTTTCAGGATTTTTAGTAAATGTAAAGATGAAAGATCAGACATTTTTCTTTCTAGAACTAAAGGTCTCGCTTCAGAAACCAACAGAATAGTTAAGAAATTTATGAGGAAAAAGTTCTGTTATTTTGCCAAATCTTCGCTTTTTCCCAAGTCAATAGGCACTGTGTACAAAAATGCGTAAGGGCAATCAGCACGCGCGGACAAGTCGGGTTCGATCGATACCGCTTTGTTGTCTGCTCTGGTGCTTTTTTTCGGCATTGCCTATTGTCTCGCTCCTCATGAATGGTCTCTTAACCCCCTTGTATACAGATCATTTGCAAAGTGAATAATTACGACGATAATCCGTTTTGGGTGAAATCACAGCATACCAAATACCTTTATTTTCCAGAATGAATAAAAAAGGGTGAATGTTCCCTTGCAAGTACAATGATGATGCTGCGCAACGAAAGTCCCAAACTATTTTGTGATTTTTGGCTTCTGGGCTTTAAGACGGTGGCCTCAATGTTTTACTAAAATCGCCTTTTGTTTCTCCTTTAATTAATTATAGTTTGTAATAAAAAGATTATTTTGTTCCTGAAGATTGCATACCAGTCTTCGATTTGTTTTCCTGTTGCAATTTCAAAGAGCGAAGGAGGTAAATGTGACTCAAATAGTGGATCTGAAATCATACCTCCCAACGCTCTCCTCGTCTTGTTCTACGTTTCATTTTTCTATCTCCCTTTTCCCTCCAAAATAACCATGCTACCGATTACTGTTCGTCACAATGAGAGAAAGTAAATTATTTTTATCTATTGAAATTGTAGCATCTGAATTAAATATATTTATACATCTTTTTCAAATATTTGGGTGTTGATTCTCACCAGGGTTAGCGCCCCCCCCCCAAAAAAAAAGGTCAACCTGTCTTTTTTTTTTCTTTATATGGATCCTTTTCTGCTACGCTATTCGCCAGAAAAACAAAAGAAAACAAAAAGAAGAAAGAAACTGGCGAAAAAAATTAATAACATTTTTAGGGGGAGGGTTAGGTGTAAGATTAAGAGGGGTTTGTCGGGACACGTCAAACAAACATGTTTTTTTTTAGGTGGATGCCTCAACGTAAATTCTTATTCTATTTCCTTAATTTCCGGCGAGGAAACTTTTAGTTCATTGTTAGTTTTAGCGTTTGAACTGATTATGCTTTTGTCGAATTTTCAATGCAAAAAATTTCACCTGCTTGGGAGAGAAAGAGAGAATGAGATGAAATTCTTCCAAAACCTAACATGACAAATTCATTCTATAAAATGGCGTGAGTTACAAATTGAGGTGAGGGACTAGTATTCTATAATTCTTTATAAGTAAATATTCATGAAATAGCAAAAGCGCACATTATGGTTTACATTATACCTTTTTGGTCCATTTCCTCTTTTTGCCCTTCCATCCTTTCTGTCGTTTTATCATTCTCCTATACATGTATCTCGATTTGCATTTTCTATTCTTTTTTTTAAATCTCACTTGCATCTTCTTCCATCCCTCTATGTATCATCACCCAGGGGAAATTGTATTTTTTGTGAAGAAAGCACTGTCATGCTCAAGAAGAAAATGTTCTTGCCATGTCTTAAGCGCCTGCCATGTTTTGTCAATAAATGAGTAAACATTTATTTTTTTAATGTTACTGTCCTAATATGAAAAGCAGTAAGAGCTTTTTGTATTGCTAAATACGAGAAGCATTCAGTAGGTCATCCTGACGAAATATACTAATCTTCCTTTTATTCAGGGCGTTGGCTATTTGTCCCCTGCTCTTTTTATAAGGAATTTGTTTGAGCGTCCGCCATGACTTTCTTTTTGTTTGGGGAGTGCCGAGATCAAGAACTACATGGACGTTTTTCATTTTCAAAAGAGCAGAGGATAAACGGTGTGCTAAATTCCTTTTTTTTCTGTTTGTTTCCTTTGAAATAGAAGACAAAAATAAGAGCAATATAGGATGAGAGAACGAGAGAAAGCGGAGGGGGGGGGTTCAAATATAAACCAGGGGCCCGTTTTATATAAAATTTGTTTACAAATTTTCAATAACACTTGAAAGCTACTGAAATCCTTCTATTCGACTGGCGGATGGTAAATTTGTTTAAATTATTGCGCATTTGTCAATATAAAATGTACATGTATAATGTATTTATAAAACGGTGCCAATTAGGGATTTCCTCGTTTTCCCTTTCTCTGGTTTCTAACCTGTAACCGAATGTATTATCTACAGCTTTCATTTCCTTATATCTATCGTCTTTCTATATCCCCTCCCTTCTACACCGTTTTTTCTCTTAGTTCTTCTCATTTAAATTATATCTGTATCGTCTTCCTTCTTCCCGATTTGGATTACGAGGTATATACCCGCCCCCATCCCCCTCAATCCTTTCTGATTTTTTCTTCTCAGTACCTGTCATTTTACATTACATCTAACGTCTCCCCCCCCCCTCTCTCTCTCTCTCTCTCTCTTCATCGGAAAAGGTTCCGAGAGAATGCCTCGTTTTTGCCAACTTGTATCGGAGATGGTTGGATTTGTGGGCCTCTCGTTCTATTTCATCGTGGTCATCATGTCGAAAATTTTGGGGGGTTTTCCCCCAGTTTCTCAAATAATGTCTCGAAAAACCTTTTAAAATTACTATTGTAACTGTCATTTCACAATGAATTCTATATCATCTTCCATTTTCTATATTGATAACATGGGTAGATATCTTTCGCAAAAGACAATATGACGATGATGATCATCTCCATTGTATAAAAATGCACAACTAAACTATTTGTGAACTTGGGGCTTAGGGTTATGGCAAGACAGGCCTCAATCTTTCACTAAAAGTAATTTTCTTTTTTAGATTTTTTCATAAATTATATGTCTCATTTAATTTGATTTTCCACGCAGCTACTAGTATTATAATGATAAAATAATTTTGTTCCTGAAGTTTGCGCACCGGTATTCGATTTGTAATATCCTGAAATTATTTCAAAGTGTTAAACGAATGAAAGTGACCAAAATTGTAAGTCTGAAATCATACCTCCCAACTCTCTTCGTGTCACTTTCTACGTTTCTTTCTTTATCTTACTATTCCCTCAAAAAGAGCCATGATAGCAATTACTGAAAGTAAGAGAAAGTAATTTTTCTTGAATAAATTATAGCATCCGTAATCATGTTCTTTCGTTTTGTTCGATTATCTCCTTCGTTTTGTTATATTGTCTCCTTGATTTCACAGCCGAAAACAAAGTAATAAATAAATCATTAAAAAACATTCACAATAGTTAGAATTCATTTTTGTCTCTATCGTTTTAATCGTTCAATCTCATAGTACAGAGGCAGCGGAGTTGGTAGGAAGTTTCAGTCCTCACCCCTTTCAGCAAACATGTACAAAAAAAATCCGAAGTCTATATAAATTTATGATTTTTGGGGGGCCGGTCCACTCCCTCCCACATTCAGCTCAACCCCTCCATTATAAAAAACGCTCAGTGGCCCCTGTTTTTTATTTTAAAAAATCAGATATTTTGGTTTTGATGCTAACCAGGGTAAGCGCCCCAAATGATTGTTTGCAGTAACGGAAACAATTTGTTTTCCTCTATGAATCTTTTCTACCACGCTATTCGCCGGTTAAAAAAAAGAAGAAAGAAATTGGCGAAAAAGTAGGAAAATCAATAAAATTTGGGTCGGTATCAACATTTTTTTTTTTGGGGGGGGGGTGTAGGTAACACATGAATAAAAGTTTGTAGGATTGAGAGGGTTCTATCGGATGACACACCAGACAAACAAATTATCATCCTGTATCATTTTATTTCCTCCATTTCGCGCGAGGAAACTTTTAGTTCATTATTGATTTTATCATTTGAAGTGATTATGTTTCCGGCAACTTTTCAATGCAAAAGTTTTCATCTGGGAGAGAAAAGGAAATAAGATGGAGAGCTTCTAAAACCTAACCTATTATAAATTCATTCTGTAAAATGACATGAATTAACAAATTGTAATTTTTTTTTAGCCGCTTCACCCCCGTCCCACAGCTCAACCCCTGCACCATAAAAAAACATTGCTGTCCCTGTATAACATCTTTTTCCAAATATTTTGGTTTAGATGCTAACCATGGTAAGCGCCCCAAATGCAATTTTTTTGGGGGGGTCGTAACGGGGAAAAAAAGTGGCCAAGACGGTCTTTATTCTTATCTTTTCTACCGCGTTACTCGCAATTAAAAACAGAAAATCGGAGAGAGGAGACAAACAAGCAAGTTTATAGTGTAGTTCAGAACATTTCCATCTGGGGAGGGGGCAAGGTCAAACAAGAATAATGATAAAAATTCGTCAGTATGGCAAGGGTCTGGGGACCGAGTTGCGACAAACAAACGTTGTGGGATTTTTTAAAAGTAATCTAACCAAAAAATAAAGTCATGTTGTTATTCGTTTAAGTAGATATTCATGGAATTTTAGCAAAAGCGCACTTGTCTATTCCCCCTTTTATCTCTGTCTCTCATTCTCTCTCGTTCTCCGTGACATCTGAACATATTTTATCTATAATTTCCCTAAATGATTCTTCGTTCATCCTTATATGCATCATCACCCAGGGGTAGCGCTTTTATGCAATATGAATCACTGACGGATGTCATAAGCACCTGCGTTGTCGGTAAATGAGACAATTTTTTCTTTTTAGATACGGTTTGTTGGTCGAAAAAAAAGTATTCATAAAAGCTTTTTGTATTGCTAAGTACGAAAAGCATTCAATGGGTCATCCTGCCGATAAACACTAATCTTCCTTTTGTTCGGGGCGTTGACCATCTGTATCCTGCTCTTTTCGGAAGGAATTTGTTTGAGTGGCCGCCCAGACATTCTTTTGTTCGGATAGTGCCGATATCATGAACTACATGGACGTTTCTTTTTTTAAAAGAGCAGAAGATGAATGGTTCGTTTAACTGCTTTCTTTTCTCCTTTTTTCAGAATAGTAGACAAAAATAATAAGAAGGGGGATAATGGGGAGAGAAAAAGTTCAAAAGTGCACCAAGATCAGCTCAAAGTACTAAGACATAACAAGCTTTTTGTTTTTCTGAAAATACAATCGATCAATGAAACCAAGGAGATATCATTCTATCTAAAGTGATATCTCCTTGATGAAAAAAATAAGACGAAAATGGTGAATAAACGCGTAGCTTATTACGTGACGATCTTGCAGAAAAGATAGCGTACATCTATCAGAACAACGATATGGATCAAATCACGTGATCAGAACAAATCACGTGATCAGGCCTTGTGCGCGCACGTACGTGCTCGTCACAAAATTTATCCTCCCCGTCAGACTCCAACGAGAAAATCGAGTAAAGTTGAAATGATTTCCTAATTTCGGGATTTTTCCCCACGTAGCTGTATATTTTTTTCAATCTGTTATCGAAATAGGTTTATAAAGGAAATAGTGGCAGAGATTTTAGTACATAACAATTACGAAAAAGCTGAAAAACTTCATTGAATTAAACCAAACATATCTCGGCTTCTGTAGAAGCCCGTCGTAGCTAAGTGAACGACTCGCTGGGCTTCTGTGGAAGCCCGTCGCACGCAAAGGGTTAAGAGTCAAATGTGGCATGAAATCATATCTCCTATTCATACTCTATTCGAATATGAAAAGAAAAATTGGGGTCAACGGACTCCCTGAAGAGCTACAGTGAATTTTATATAGGCATATTTTAGCCCATTTACGCGCGCGTAATGCAAATTTGAATGGACGCGCATTCCCGTATTATTGGTCGTAAGAGGCTGAATGAGGTATCAAATTAATCAGAAGATAATGAACAATGGAAAGACATGAAAGAAATGATGACTCGAAGATGCATAACGATGGTAGGTGCAAGAACGCGCACGCATACCTGTGCGCGCGCAAATTCTTGACATGCTCAAAATGACCAGAAACGTACCCAAACTTGACCACGGTCGATTTGGGGAAATTTAAAATTTTGACGCGCGCGTACGTGCGCGTCGTGACCTTTGCATGACCTCTGATGATATGTCCTGATGACCTGTCACCTGAACTTGATATGATGCAAATATGGATGATTTTTGATGATTAGTTGCGATGATATGATCAATCATTTAATTTTACAAAATGGCGCCTAAATGACGTCATCATGATTTGATAACCTTGAAAAGTTTCCATTCCCATGTCCATAATGATGCCCATACATGACATGAAAATCAAGGAAATTGACATGCCCGATTTTGAGATAGAGGTGGACAAAGATTTGGCAATAAAAATAAAGAAAATTCTGACGAATATAATAGGTGATCTGTCATCTTAATGACAGACCACCTAAAAAGGACCAAAAAAAAAAAAAAAAAAAAAAAGGGGGTCCAGCGAGGTTTGAACCACCGAACCCTGGTATACCAGTCAGGTGTGTTATCCAGTCGGCCACAGTGTGTTCGACAAGCACAGAGAGCAAAATAGGAAACATATTGTCAACTTGACATTGAATGTACATTCTTGCAATTCCAAATTGGCATGATGACAAAACTCTACAAATTCTAGTTTTGAGAATAGTACAAGCTTTAAAATGAAACAGTGGAGATATTGTCTAAAGGATACATTCTAAGCTAAAACATATTGAAAATTTGGCGAGAACAGACCAAGATTTACGGAATTAAAATCAATTTAAATGACTGTGGTGACATCATGAAACAGAAAACACTTGTTCTTAGTTCCGACGCCATTTTGATGACGTCACGATGTAATTAAGAGTCAAATGTGGCATGAAATCATATCTCCTATTCATACTCTATTCGAATATGAAAAGAAAAATTGGGGTCAACGGACTCCCTGAAGAGCTACAGTGAATTTTATATAGGCATATTTTAGCCCATTTACGCGCGCGTAATGCAAATTTGAATGGACGCGCATTCCCGTATTATTGGTCGTAAGAGGCTGAATGAGGTATCAAATTAATCAGAAGATAATGAACAATGGAAAGACATGAAAGAAATGATGACTCGAAGATGCATAACGATGGTAGGTGCAAGAACGCGCACGCATACCTGTGCGCGCGCAAATTCTTGACATGCTCAAAATGACCAGAAACGTACCCAAACTTGACCACGGTCGATTTGGGGAAATTTAAAATTTTGACGCGCGCGTACGTGCGCGTCGTGACCTTTGCATGACCTCTGATGATATGTCCTGATGACCTGTCACCTGAACTTGATATGATGCAAATATGGATGATTTTTGATGATTAGTTGCGATGATATGATCAATCATTTAATTTTACAAAATGGCGCCTAAATGACGTCATCATGATTTGATAACCTTGAAAAGTTTCCATTCCCATGTCCATAATGATGCCCATACATGACATGAAAATCAAGGAAATTGACATGCCCGATTTTGAGATAGAGGTGGACAAAGATTTGGCAATAAAAATAAAGAAAATTCTGACGAATATAATAGGTGATCTGTCATCTTAATGACAGACCACCTAAAAAGGACCAAAAAAAAAAAAAAAAAAAAAAAGGGGGTCCAGCGAGGTTTGAACCACCGAACCCTGGTATACCAGTCAGGTGTGTTATCCAGTCGGCCACAGTGTGTTCGACAAGCACAGAGAGCAAAATAGGAAACATATTGTCAACTTGACATTGAATGTACATTCTTGCAATTCCAAATTGGCATGATGACAAAACTCTACAAATTCTAGTTTTGAGAATAGTACAAGCTTTAAAATGAAACAGTGGAGATATTGTCTAAAGGATACATTCTAAGCTAAAACATATTGAAAATTTGGCGAGAACAGACCAAGATTTACGGAATTAAAATCAATTTAAATGACTGTGGTGACATCATGAAACAGAAAACACTTGTTCTTAGTTCCGACGCCATTTTGATGACGTCACGATGTAATTAAGAGTCAAATGTGGCATGAAATCATATCTCCTATTCATACTCTATTCGAATATGAAAAGAAAAATTGGGGTCAACGGACTCCCTGAAGAGCTACAGTGAATTTTATATAGGCATATTTTAGCCCATTTACGCGCGCGTAATGCAAATTTGAATGGACGCGCATTCCCGTATTATTGGTCGTAAGAGGCTGAATGAGGTATCAAATTAATCAGAAGATAATGAACAATGGAAAGACATGAAAGAAATGATGACTCGAAGATGCATAACGATGGTAGGTGCAAGAACGCGCACGCATACCTGTGCGCGCGCAAATTCTTGACATGCTCAAAATGACCAGAAACGTACCCAAACTTGACCACGGTCGATTTGGGGAAATTTAAAATTTTGACGCGCGCGTACGTGCGCGTCGTGACCTTTGCATGACCTCTGATGATATGTCCTGATGACCTGTCACCTGAACTTGATATGATGCAAATATGGATGATTTTTGATGATTAGTTGCGATGATATGATCAATCATTTAATTTTACAAAATGGCGCCTAAATGACGTCATCATGATTTGATAACCTTGAAAAGTTTCCATTCCCATGTCCATAATGATGCCCATACATGACATGAAAATCAAGGAAATTGACATGCCCGATTTTGAGATAGAGGTGGACAAAGATTTGGCAATAAAAATAAAGAAAATTCTGACGAATATAATAGGTGATCTGTCATCTTAATGACAGACCACCTAAAAAGGACCAAAAAAAAAAAAAAAAAAAAAAAGGGGGTCCAGCGAGGTTTGAACCACCGAACCCTGGTATACCAGTCAGGTGTGTTATCCAGTCGGCCACAGTGTGTTCGACAAGCACAGAGAGCAAAATAGGAAACATATTGTCAACTTGACATTGAATGTACATTCTTGCAATTCCAAATTGGCATGATGACAAAACTCTACAAATTCTAGTTTTGAGAATAGTACAAGCTTTAAAATGAAACAGTGGAGATATTGTCTAAAGGATACATTCTAAGCTAAAACATATTGAAAATTTGGCGAGAACAGACCAAGATTTACGGAATTAAAATCAATTTAAATGACTGTGGTGACATCATGAAACAGAAAACACTTGTTCTTAGTTCCGACGCCATTTTGATGACGTCACGATGTAATTAAGAGTCAAATGTGGCATGAAATCATATCTCCTATTCATACTCTATTCGAATATGAAAAGAAAAATTGGGGTCAACGGACTCCCTGAAGAGCTACAGTGAATTTTATATAGGCATATTTTAGCCCATTTACGCGCGCGTAATGCAAATTTGAATGGACGCGCATTCCCGTATTATTGGTCGTAAGAGGCTGAATGAGGTATCAAATTAATCAGAAGATAATGAACAATGGAAAGACATGAAAGAAATGATGACTCGAAGATGCATAACGATGGTAGGTGCAAGAACGCGCACGCATACCTGTGCGCGCGCAAATTCTTGACATGCTCAAAATGACCAGAAACGTACCCAAACTTGACCACGGTCGATTTGGGGAAATTTAAAATTTTGACGCGCGCGTACGTGCGCGTCGTGACCTTTGCATGACCTCTGATGATATGTCCTGATGACCTGTCACCTGAACTTGATATGATGCAAATATGGATGATTTTTGATGATTAGTTGCGATGATATGATCAATCATTTAATTTTACAAAATGGCGCCTAAATGACGTCATCATGATTTGATAACCTTGAAAAGTTTCCATTCCCATGTCCATAATGATGCCCATACATGACATGAAAATCAAGGAAATTGACATGCCCGATTTTGAGATAGAGGTGGACAAAGATTTGGCAATAAAAATAAAGAAAATTCTGACGAATATAATAGGTGATCTGTCATCTTAATGACAGACCACCTAAAAAGGACCAAAAAAAAAAAAAAAAAAAAAAAGGGGGTCCAGCGAGGTTTGAACCACCGAACCCTGGTATACCAGTCAGGTGTGTTATCCAGTCGGCCACAGTGTGTTCGACAAGCACAGAGAGCAAAATAGGAAACATATTGTCAACTTGACATTGAATGTACATTCTTGCAATTCCAAATTGGCATGATGACAAAACTCTACAAATTCTAGTTTTGAGAATAGTACAAGCTTTAAAATGAAACAGTGGAGATATTGTCTAAAGGATACATTCTAAGCTAAAACATATTGAAAATTTGGCGAGAACAGACCAAGATTTACGGAATTAAAATCAATTTAAATGACTGTGGTGACATCATGAAACAGAAAACACTTGTTCTTAGTTCCGACGCCATTTTGATGACGTCACGATGTAATTAAGAGTCAAATGTGGCATGAAATCATATCTCCTATTCATACTCTATTCGAATATGAAAAGAAAAATTGGGGTCAACGGACTCCCTGAAGAGCTACAGTGAATTTTATATAGGCATATTTTAGCCCATTTACGCGCGCGTAATGCAAATTTGAATGGACGCGCATTCCCGTATTATTGGTCGTAAGAGGCTGAATGAGGTATCAAATTAATCAGAAGATAATGAACAATGGAAAGACATGAAAGAAATGATGACTCGAAGATGCATAACGATGGTAGGTGCAAGAACGCGCACGCATACCTGTGCGCGCGCAAATTCTTGACATGCTCAAAATGACCAGAAACGTACCCAAACTTGACCACGGTCGATTTGGGGAAATTTAAAATTTTGACGCGCGCGTACGTGCGCGTCGTGACCTTTGCATGACCTCTGATGATATGTCCTGATGACCTGTCACCTGAACTTGATATGATGCAAATATGGATGATTTTTGATGATTAGTTGCGATGATATGATCAATCATTTAATTTTACAAAATGGCGCCTAAATGACGTCATCATGATTTGATAACCTTGAAAAGTTTCCATTCCCATGTCCATAATGATGCCCATACATGACATGAAAATCAAGGAAATTGACATGCCCGATTTTGAGATAGAGGTGGACAAAGATTTGGCAATAAAAATAAAGAAAATTCTGACGAATATAATAGGTGATCTGTCATCTTAATGACAGACCACCTAAAAAGGACCAAAAAAAAAAAAAAAAAAAAAAAGGGGGTCCAGCGAGGTTTGAACCACCGAACCCTGGTATACCAGTCAGGTGTGTTATCCAGTCGGCCACAGTGTGTTCGACAAGCACAGAGAGCAAAATAGGAAACATATTGTCAACTTGACATTGAATGTACATTCTTGCAATTCCAAATTGGCATGATGACAAAACTCTACAAATTCTAGTTTTGAGAATAGTACAAGCTTTAAAATGAAACAGTGGAGATATTGTCTAAAGGATACATTCTAAGCTAAAACATATTGAAAATTTGGCGAGAACAGACCAAGATTTACGGAATTAAAATCAATTTAAATGACTGTGGTGACATCATGAAACAGAAAACACTTGTTCTTAGTTCCGACGCCATTTTGATGACGTCACGATGTAATTAAGAGTCAAATGTGGCATGAAATCATATCTCCTATTCATACTCTATTCGAATATGAAAAGAAAAATTGGGGTCAACGGACTCCCTGAAGAGCTACAGTGAATTTTATATAGGCATATTTTAGCCCATTTACGCGCGCGTAATGCAAATTTGAATGGACGCGCATTCCCGTATTATTGGTCGTAAGAGGCTGAATGAGGTATCAAATTAATCAGAAGATAATGAACAATGGAAAGACATGAAAGAAATGATGACTCGAAGATGCATAACGATGGTAGGTGCAAGAACGCGCACGCATACCTGTGCGCGCGCAAATTCTTGACATGCTCAAAATGACCAGAAACGTACCCAAACTTGACCACGGTCGATTTGGGGAAATTTAAAATTTTGACGCGCGCGTACGTGCGCGTCGTGACCTTTGCATGACCTCTGATGATATGTCCTGATGACCTGTCACCTGAACTTGATATGATGCAAATATGGATGATTTTTGATGATTAGTTGCGATGATATGATCAATCATTTAATTTTACAAAATGGCGCCTAAATGACGTCATCATGATTTGATAACCTTGAAAAGTTTCCATTCCCATGTCCATAATGATGCCCATACATGACATGAAAATCAAGGAAATTGACATGCCCGATTTTGAGATAGAGGTGGACAAAGATTTGGCAATAAAAATAAAGAAAATTCTGACGAATATAATAGGTGATCTGTCATCTTAATGACAGACCACCTAAAAAGGACCAAAAAAAAAAAAAAAAAAAAAAAGGGGGTCCAGCGAGGTTTGAACCACCGAACCCTGGTATACCAGTCAGGTGTGTTATCCAGTCGGCCACAGTGTGTTCGACAAGCACAGAGAGCAAAATAGGAAACATATTGTCAACTTGACATTGAATGTACATTCTTGCAATTCCAAATTGGCATGATGACAAAACTCTACAAATTCTAGTTTTGAGAATAGTACAAGCTTTAAAATGAAACAGTGGAGATATTGTCTAAAGGATACATTCTAAGCTAAAACATATTGAAAATTTGGCGAGAACAGACCAAGATTTACGGAATTAAAATCAATTTAAATGACTGTGGTGACATCATGAAACAGAAAACACTTGTTCTTAGTTCCGACGCCATTTTGATGACGTCACGATGTAATTAAGAGTCAAATGTGGCATGAAATCATATCTCCTATTCATACTCTATTCGAATATGAAAAGAAAAATTGGGGTCAACGGACTCCCTGAAGAGCTACAGTGAATTTTATATAGGCATATTTTAGCCCATTTACGCGCGCGTAATGCAAATTTGAATGGACGCGCATTCCCGTATTATTGGTCGTAAGAGGCTGAATGAGGTATCAAATTAATCAGAAGATAATGAACAATGGAAAGACATGAAAGAAATGATGACTCGAAGATGCATAACGATGGTAGGTGCAAGAACGCGCACGCATACCTGTGCGCGCGCAAATTCTTGACATGCTCAAAATGACCAGAAACGTACCCAAACTTGACCACGGTCGATTTGGGGAAATTTAAAATTTTGACGCGCGCGTACGTGCGCGTCGTGACCTTTGCATGACCTCTGATGATATGTCCTGATGACCTGTCACCTGAACTTGATATGATGCAAATATGGATGATTTTTGATGATTAGTTGCGATGATATGATCAATCATTTAATTTTACAAAATGGCGCCTAAATGACGTCATCATGATTTGATAACCTTGAAAAGTTTCCATTCCCATGTCCATAATGATGCCCATACATGACATGAAAATCAAGGAAATTGACATGCCCGATTTTGAGATAGAGGTGGACAAAGATTTGGCAATAAAAATAAAGAAAATTCTGACGAATATAATAGGTGATCTGTCATCTTAATGACAGACCACCTAAAAAGGACCAAAAAAAAAAAAAAAAAAAAAAAGGGGGTCCAGCGAGGTTTGAACCACCGAACCCTGGTATACCAGTCAGGTGTGTTATCCAGTCGGCCACAGTGTGTTCGACAAGCACAGAGAGCAAAATAGGAAACATATTGTCAACTTGACATTGAATGTACATTCTTGCAATTCCAAATTGGCATGATGACAAAACTCTACAAATTCTAGTTTTGAGAATAGTACAAGCTTTAAAATGAAACAGTGGAGATATTGTCTAAAGGATACATTCTAAGCTAAAACATATTGAAAATTTGGCGAGAACAGACCAAGATTTACGGAATTAAAATCAATTTAAATGACTGTGGTGACATCATGAAACAGAAAACACTTGTTCTTAGTTCCGACGCCATTTTGATGACGTCACGATGTAATTAAGAGTCAAATGTGGCATGAAATCATATCTCCTATTCATACTCTATTCGAATATGAAAAGAAAAATTGGGGTCAACGGACTCCCTGAAGAGCTACAGTGAATTTTATATAGGCATATTTTAGCCCATTTACGCGCGCGTAATGCAAATTTGAATGGACGCGCATTCCCGTATTATTGGTCGTAAGAGGCTGAATGAGGTATCAAATTAATCAGAAGATAATGAACAATGGAAAGACATGAAAGAAATGATGACTCGAAGATGCATAACGATGGTAGGTGCAAGAACGCGCACGCATACCTGTGCGCGCGCAAATTCTTGACATGCTCAAAATGACCAGAAACGTACCCAAACTTGACCACGGTCGATTTGGGGAAATTTAAAATTTTGACGCGCGCGTACGTGCGCGTCGTGACCTTTGCATGACCTCTGATGATATGTCCTGATGACCTGTCACCTGAACTTGATATGATGCAAATATGGATGATTTTTGATGATTAGTTGCGATGATATGATCAATCATTTAATTTTACAAAATGGCGCCTAAATGACGTCATCATGATTTGATAACCTTGAAAAGTTTCCATTCCCATGTCCATAATGATGCCCATACATGACATGAAAATCAAGGAAATTGACATGCCCGATTTTGAGATAGAGGTGGACAAAGATTTGGCAATAAAAATAAAGAAAATTCTGACGAATATAATAGGTGATCTGTCATCTTAATGACAGACCACCTAAAAAGGACCAAAAAAAAAAAAAAAAAAAAAAAGGGGGTCCAGCGAGGTTTGAACCACCGAACCCTGGTATACCAGTCAGGTGTGTTATCCAGTCGGCCACAGTGTGTTCGACAAGCACAGAGAGCAAAATAGGAAACATATTGTCAACTTGACATTGAATGTACATTCTTGCAATTCCAAATTGGCATGATGACAAAACTCTACAAATTCTAGTTTTGAGAATAGTACAAGCTTTAAAATGAAACAGTGGAGATATTGTCTAAAGGATACATTCTAAGCTAAAACATATTGAAAATTTGGCGAGAACAGACCAAGATTTACGGAATTAAAATCAATTTAAATGACTGTGGTGACATCATGAAACAGAAAACACTTGTTCTTAGTTCCGACGCCATTTTGATGACGTCACGATGTAATTAAGAGTCAAATGTGGCATGAAATCATATCTCCTATTCATACTCTATTCGAATATGAAAAGAAAAATTGGGGTCAACGGACTCCCTGAAGAGCTACAGTGAATTTTATATAGGCATATTTTAGCCCATTTACGCGCGCGTAATGCAAATTTGAATGGACGCGCATTCCCGTATTATTGGTCGTAAGAGGCTGAATGAGGTATCAAATTAATCAGAAGATAATGAACAATGGAAAGACATGAAAGAAATGATGACTCGAAGATGCATAACGATGGTAGGTGCAAGAACGCGCACGCATACCTGTGCGCGCGCAAATTCTTGACATGCTCAAAATGACCAGAAACGTACCCAAACTTGACCACGGTCGATTTGGGGAAATTTAAAATTTTGACGCGCGCGTACGTGCGCGTCGTGACCTTTGCATGACCTCTGATGATATGTCCTGATGACCTGTCACCTGAACTTGATATGATGCAAATATGGATGATTTTTGATGATTAGTTGCGATGATATGATCAATCATTTAATTTTACAAAATGGCGCCTAAATGACGTCATCATGATTTGATAACCTTGAAAAGTTTCCATTCCCATGTCCATAATGATGCCCATACATGACATGAAAATCAAGGAAATTGACATGCCCGATTTTGAGATAGAGGTGGACAAAGATTTGGCAATAAAAATAAAGAAAATTCTGACGAATATAATAGGTGATCTGTCATCTTAATGACAGACCACCTAAAAAGGACCAAAAAAAAAAAAAAAAAAAAAAAGGGGGTCCAGCGAGGTTTGAACCACCGAACCCTGGTATACCAGTCAGGTGTGTTATCCAGTCGGCCACAGTGTGTTCGACAAGCACAGAGAGCAAAATAGGAAACATATTGTCAACTTGACATTGAATGTACATTCTTGCAATTCCAAATTGGCATGATGACAAAACTCTACAAATTCTAGTTTTGAGAATAGTACAAGCTTTAAAATGAAACAGTGGAGATATTGTCTAAAGGATACATTCTAAGCTAAAACATATTGAAAATTTGGCGAGAACAGACCAAGATTTACGGAATTAAAATCAATTTAAATGACTGTGGTGACATCATGAAACAGAAAACACTTGTTCTTAGTTCCGACGCCATTTTGATGACGTCACGATGTAATTAAGAGTCAAATGTGGCATGAAATCATATCTCCTATTCATACTCTATTCGAATATGAAAAGAAAAATTGGGGTCAACGGACTCCCTGAAGAGCTACAGTGAATTTTATATAGGCATATTTTAGCCCATTTACGCGCGCGTAATGCAAATTTGAATGGACGCGCATTCCCGTATTATTGGTCGTAAGAGGCTGAATGAGGTATCAAATTAATCAGAAGATAATGAACAATGGAAAGACATGAAAGAAATGATGACTCGAAGATGCATAACGATGGTAGGTGCAAGAACGCGCACGCATACCTGTGCGCGCGCAAATTCTTGACATGCTCAAAATGACCAGAAACGTACCCAAACTTGACCACGGTCGATTTGGGGAAATTTAAAATTTTGACGCGCGCGTACGTGCGCGTCGTGACCTTTGCATGACCTCTGATGATATGTCCTGATGACCTGTCACCTGAACTTGATATGATGCAAATATGGATGATTTTTGATGATTAGTTGCGATGATATGATCAATCATTTAATTTTACAAAATGGCGCCTAAATGACGTCATCATGATTTGATAACCTTGAAAAGTTTCCATTCCCATGTCCATAATGATGCCCATACATGACATGAAAATCAAGGAAATTGACATGCCCGATTTTGAGATAGAGGTGGACAAAGATTTGGCAATAAAAATAAAGAAAATTCTGACGAATATAATAGGTGATCTGTCATCTTAATGACAGACCACCTAAAAAGGACCAAAAAAAAAAAAAAAAAAAAAAAGGGGGTCCAGCGAGGTTTGAACCACCGAACCCTGGTATACCAGTCAGGTGTGTTATCCAGTCGGCCACAGTGTGTTCGACAAGCACAGAGAGCAAAATAGGAAACATATTGTCAACTTGACATTGAATGTACATTCTTGCAATTCCAAATTGGCATGATGACAAAACTCTACAAATTCTAGTTTTGAGAATAGTACAAGCTTTAAAATGAAACAGTGGAGATATTGTCTAAAGGATACATTCTAAGCTAAAACATATTGAAAATTTGGCGAGAACAGACCAAGATTTACGGAATTAAAATCAATTTAAATGACTGTGGTGACATCATGAAACAGAAAACACTTGTTCTTAGTTCCGACGCCATTTTGATGACGTCACGATGTAATTAAGAGTCAAATGTGGCATGAAATCATATCTCCTATTCATACTCTATTCGAATATGAAAAGAAAAATTGGGGTCAACGGACTCCCTGAAGAGCTACAGTGAATTTTATATAGGCATATTTTAGCCCATTTACGCGCGCGTAATGCAAATTTGAATGGACGCGCATTCCCGTATTATTGGTCGTAAGAGGCTGAATGAGGTATCAAATTAATCAGAAGATAATGAACAATGGAAAGACATGAAAGAAATGATGACTCGAAGATGCATAACGATGGTAGGTGCAAGAACGCGCACGCATACCTGTGCGCGCGCAAATTCTTGACATGCTCAAAATGACCAGAAACGTACCCAAACTTGACCACGGTCGATTTGGGGAAATTTAAAATTTTGACGCGCGCGTACGTGCGCGTCGTGACCTTTGCATGACCTCTGATGATATGTCCTGATGACCTGTCACCTGAACTTGATATGATGCAAATATGGATGATTTTTGATGATTAGTTGCGATGATATGATCAATCATTTAATTTTACAAAATGGCGCCTAAATGACGTCATCATGATTTGATAACCTTGAAAAGTTTCCATTCCCATGTCCATAATGATGCCCATACATGACATGAAAATCAAGGAAATTGACATGCCCGATTTTGAGATAGAGGTGGACAAAGATTTGGCAATAAAAATAAAGAAAATTCTGACGAATATAATAGGTGATCTGTCATCTTAATGACAGACCACCTAACTAGATTTTAATTCGTCATGAGGACGAATTAGGTGGTCTGTCATGATTTTTCATTCAGTGTCGGCTAATGTTGTATGAAATGAATCATTTAGATATGATTGATAATCTTGATCATAGACATCATAGGAATACATTTTGACCATTGCTAAATGTAATTATTAATGTGGTGATGACAACCGTGATGATTATAATGATGGTGGTGTTAATGCAATACGGTAAATACAAAATTAAGTTTGAAGCACGTAAAATGCCTTAAAAACTCCTCAAAAATTTCAGACGATTTACCGAAATTGGCTTTCCAAAATTGCGCAATAAAAGGCGCCTTCATTTTCAGAGCAGCTAATTTTTAATGGACAGTTTCATGTTTTTTATGCAAAATCTTTTTAAAATTTCTTTCTACTGTCAGCAATTTTTCTTTTAAGATTTCAAGCAAGAATTTCCACAATGTCAGTGGGTATCAATTTCACAGAATGCTTGAAAATTCTTAGGTGATACTTTTTGAAAACTAAAATATCTTAAATATTTTTATTCAAAATTTCCGCTAAATTTCAATTATTTTTAATGAGAAGTTTCGCAATGATACATTTTTACAGCATTCACTTCAAAACTCATCATCAGTGGTGTATTTGATAAAAGAATTAAGTAGAATTTTTTTAGGGGAAATATTTGCAAAATTTCTGCAAATTCCTAAACATTTCACATAATATTTTCTGTCAAGAATTTTCAACATCCAATTATTAATTGTGTATGACTTTAACATTTACTTGAAAATTCTTTCTTGATGATTTTACTGAAAAAAGTCAGGTAAAAGATTCAAATACTGGCAATTTTCCCGCAAAATTTCGGAAAAATTAGTATTTTACTAAATTGCACTATTTTTAATTTCACAGAAGGTATCTGAACATTTTTTATGTTATATTTAGAGAAGATAACCAAATAGAAGAAAATCCAGGATTTTCCGCAAAATGTCTAGAATGAAATTAATCAACCAAATAGCGTTTCAATGCATAAATGATGTTTTACTATGTTAAAACTACCCCTTAAAAAGTTCCGGCAATATTTAAAAAAATGTCCTACATAAAAAACCGCAAAGCAATTGGGCTTGATATTTTCAGCAAGACCGTACAATTGATTAATAAAGCATTTTCAAAAAAAAAATCTCAAAAATTAAGTCCAGAACAAATTTGCAAAAACTTAAACAGGTCATAACACACTAATGCTGTGGTTAAAAGTGAAAATCATTCACACATTATTTGTAGAAGATTGTCTTCACTACATCATATCAAAATTTGAGAGAAGATTGACTAGTAATAACGAAGATACGGTCAAATATGAATAAATACGTTGACGTAATTGCGAAAAAGTTTAATTTTCACTTCTAACGTAATTTTGACGTTATTACGCAATCTCCAGATGACATTTTGACTATATCCTAGAGTGAGGAAAAGTAGGGGGTCAACGGACTCCCTGAAGAGCTACAGTGAATTTTATATAGGCATATTTTTGCCCACTTATGACTTATTTTGCGAGTTTGCACGCGCGTGTAATGCAAATTTGAATGGACGCGCATTCCCGTATTATTGGTCGTAAGAGGCTGAATGAGGTATCAAATTAATCAGAAGATAATGTACAATGGACAGACATAAAATAAATGATGACTCGAAGATGCATACCGATGGTAGGTGCAAGAACGCGCACGCATACCTGTGCGCGCGCAAATTCTTGACATGCTCAAAATGACCTGAAACGTACCCAAACTTGACCACGGTTGATTTGGGGAATTTTTAAATTTTGACGCGCGCGTACGTGCGCGTCGTGACCTTTGCATGAACTCTGATGACATGTCCTGATGACCTGTCACCTGAACTTGATATGATGCAAATATGGATGATTTTTTATGATTAGTTGCGGTGATATGATCAATAATTCATTTTTACAAAATGGCGCCTAGATGACGTCATCATGATTTGATAACCTTGAAAAGTTTCGTTTCGCGATTCCATAATAATTTCCATACATGACATGAAAATCAAGAAATTTGACAAGGCCGATTTTGAGATAAAGTGGGAACAAAATTTGGCAATAAAAATAAATAAAGTAAATTCTGACGAATATAATAGGTGATCTGTCATATTCATGACAGACCACCTAAAAAGGAAAAAAAAAAAAAAAAAAAAAAAAAAGGCAGGCAAGGTTTGAACCATCGACCCCTGCTTTACTAGTCAGGTGCGTTATCCAGTCGACCACAATGTCTCCGACAGACGGCAAATGCAAAACAGGAAACATATTGTCAATGTAAATTTTTGCAAGTAGAAAATTGGCATGATGACAAACCTCTAAAAGTTCTAGTTTTGAGAATAGTACAAGCTTTAAACTGATACAATGGACATATTGTCTAAAGGGTACATTCTAAGCTAAAAGATATTGAAAATTTGGCGAGAAATAGCCAATATTTACGGAATTAGAATCAATTTACATGAGTGTGGTGACATCATGAAACAGAAAACGTTAATTTTTAGTTCCGACGCCATTTTGATGACGTCACGATGTTTTTAAGGGTCAAATGTGGCATGAAATCATATTTCCTTTTCATACTCTATTCGAATAGGGAAAAAAAATTTGGGGTCAACGGACTCCCTGAAGAGCTACAGTGAATTTTATATAGGCATATTTTTGCCCACTTATGACTTATTTTGCGAGTTTGCACGCGCGTGTAATGCAAATTTGAATGGACGCGCATTCCCGTATTATTGGTCGTAAGAGGCTGAATGAGGTATCAAATTAATCAGAAGATAATGTACAATGGACAGACATAAAATAAATGATGACTCGAAGATGCATACCGATGGTAGGTGCAAGAACGCGCACGCATACCTGTGCGCGCGCAAATTCTTGACATGCTCAAAATGACCTGAAACGTACCCAAACTTGACCACGGTTGATTTGGGGAATTTTTAAATTTTGACGCGCGCGTACGTGCGCGTCGTGACCTTTGCATGAACTCTGATGACATGTCCTGATGATCTGTCACCTGAACTTGATATGATGCAAATATGGATGATTTTTTATGATTAGTTGCGGTGATATGATCAATAATTCATTTTTACAAAATGGCGCCTAGATGACGTCATCATGATTTGATAACCTTGAAAAGTTTCGTTTCGCGATTCCATAATAATTTCCATACATGACATGAAAATCAAGAAATTTGACAAGGCCGATTTTGAGATAAAGTGGGAACAAAATTTGGCAATAAAAATAAATAAAGTAAATTCTGACGAATATAATAGGTGATCTGTCATATTCATGACAGACCACCTAAAAAGGAAAAAAAAAAAAAAAAAAAAAAAAAGGCAGGCAAGGTTTGAACCACCGACCCCTGCTTTACTAGTCAGGTGCGTTATCCAGTCGACCACAATGTCTCCGACAGACGGCAAATGCAAAACAGGAAACATATTGTCAATGTAAATTTTTGCAAGTAGAAAATTGGCATGATGACAAACCTCTAAAAGTTCTACTTTTGAGAATAGTACAAGCTTTAAACTGATACAATGGACATATTGTCTAAAGGGTACATTCTAAGCTAAAAGATATTGAAAATTTGGCGAGAAATAGCCAATATTTACGGAATTAGAATCAATTTACATGAGTGTGGTGACATCATGAAACAGAAAACGTTAATTTTTAGTTCCGACGCCATTTTGATGACGTCACGATGTTTTTAAGGGTCAAATGTGGCATGAAATCATATTTCCTTTTCATACTCTATTCGAATAGGGAAAAAAAATTTGGGGTCAACGGACTCCCTGAAGAGCTACAGTGAATTTTATATAGGCATATTTTTGCCCACTTATGACTTATTTTGCGAGTTTGCACGCGCGTGTAATGCAAATTTGAATGGACGCGCATTCCCGTATTATTGGTCGTAAGAGGCTGAATGAGGTATCAAATTAATCAGAAGATAATGTACAATGGACAGACATAAAATAAATGATGACTCGAAGATGCATACCGATGGTAGGTGCAAGAACGCGCACGCATACCTGTGCGCGCGCAAATTCTTGACATGCTCAAAATGACCTGAAACGTACCCAAACTTGACCACGGTTGATTTGGGGAATTTTTAAATTTTGACGCGCGCGTACGTGCGCGTCGTGACCTTTGCATGAACTCTGATGACATGTCCTGATGATCTGTCACCTGAACTTGATATGATGCAAATATGGATGATTTTTTATGATTAGTTGCGGTGATATGATCAATAATTCATTTTTACAAAATGGCGCCTAGATGACGTCATCATGATTTGATAACCTTGAAAAGTTTCGTTTCGCGATTCCATAATAATTTCCATACATGACATGAAAATCAAGAAATTTGACAAGGCCGATTTTGAGATAAAGTGGGAACAAAATTTGGCAATAAAAATAAATAAAGTAAATTCTGACGAATATAATAGGTGATCTGTCATATTCATGACAGACCACCTAAAAAGGAAAAAAAAAAAAAAAAAAAAAAAAGGCAGGCAAGGTTTGAACCACCGACCCCTGCTTTACTAGTCAGGTGCGTTATCCAGTCGACCACAATGTCTCCGACAGACGGCAAATGCAAAACAGGAAACATATTGTCAATGTAAATTTTTGCAAGTAGAAAATTGGCATGATGACAAACCTCTAAAAGTTCTAGTTTTGAGAATAGTACAAGCTTTAAACTGATACAATGGACATATTGTCTAAAGGGTACATTCTAAGCTAAAAGATATTGAAAATTTGGCGAGAAATAGCCAATATTTACGGAATTAGAATCAATTTACATGAGTGTGGTGACATCATGAAACAGAAAACGTTAATTTTTAGTTCCGACGCCATTTTGATGACGTCACGATGTTTTTAAGGGTCAAATGTGGCATGAAATCATATTTCCTTTTCATACTCTATTCGAATAGGGAAAAAAAATTTGGGGTCAACGGACTCCCTGAAGAGCTACAGTGAATTTTATATAGGCATATTTTTGCCCACTTATGACTTATTTTGCGAGTTTGCACGCGCGTGTAATGCAAATTTGAATGGACGCGCATTCCCGTATTATTGGTCGTAAGAGGCTGAATGAGGTATCAAATTAATCAGAAGATAATGGACAATGGACAGACATATAATAAATGATGACTCGAAGATGCATACCGATGGTAGGTGCAAGAACGCGCACGCATACCTGTGCGCGCGCAAATTCTTGACATGCTCAAAATGACCTGAAACGTACCCAAACTTGACCACGGTTGATTTGGGGAATTTTTAAATTTTGACGCGCGCGTACGTGCGCGTCGTGACCTTTGCATGACCTCTGATGACATGTCCTGATGACCTGTCACCTGAACTTGATATGATGCAAATATGGATGATTTTTTATGATTAGTTGCGGTGATATGATCAATAATTCATTTTTACAAAATGGCGCCTAGATGACGTCATCATGATTTGATAACCTTGAAAAGTTTCGTTTCGCGATTCCATAATAATTTCCATACATGACATGAAAATCAAGAAATTTGACAAGCCCGATTTTGAGATAAAGTGGGAACAAAATTTGGCAATAAAAATAAATAAAGTAAATTCTGACGAATATAATAGGTGATCTGTCATATTCATGACAGACCACCTAAAAAGGAAAAAAAAAAAAAAAAAAAAAAAAAGTCAGGCAAGGTTTGAACCATCGACCCCTGCTTTACTAGTCAGGTGCGTTATCCAGTCGACCACAATGTTTCCGACGGACGGCAAATGCAAAACAGGAAACATATTGTCAATGTAAATTTTTGCAAGTAGAAAATTGGCATGATGACAAACCTCTAAAAGTTCTAGTTTTGAGAATAGTACAAGCTTTAAACTGATACAATGGACATATTGTCTAAAGGATACATTCTAAGCTAAAAGATATTGAAAATTTGGCGAGAAATAGCCAATATTTACGGAATTAGAATCAATTTACATGAGTGTGGTGACATCATGAAACAGAAAACGTTAATTTTTAGTTCCGACGCCATTTTGATGACGTCACGATGTTTTTAAGGGTCAAATGTGGCATGAAATCATATTTCCTTTTCATACTCTATTCGAATAGGGAAAAAAAATTTGGGGTTAACGGACTCCCTGAAGAGTCACAGTGAATATTATATAGGCATATTTTTGCCCACTTATGACTTATTTTGCGAGTTTGCACGCGCGTGTAATGCAAATTTGAATGGACGCGCATTCCCGTATTATTGGTCGTAAGAGGCTGAATGAGGTATCAAATTAATCAGAAGATAATGTACAATGGACAGACATAAAATAAATGATGACTCGAAGATGCATACCGATGGTAGGTGCAAGAACGCGCACGCATACCTGTGCGCGCGCAAATTCTTGACATGCTCAAAATGACCTGAAACGTACCCAAACTTGACCACGGTTGATTTGGGGAATTTTTAAATTTTGACGCGCGCGTACGTGCGCGTCGTGACCTTTGCATGAACTCTGATGACATGTCCTGATGATCTGTCACCTGAACTTGATATGATGCAAATATGGATGATTTTTTATGATTAGTTGCGGTGATATGATCAATAATTCATTTTTACAAAATGGCGCCTAGATGACGTCATCATGATTTGATAACCTTGAAAAGTTTCGTTTCGCGATTCCATAATAATTTCCATACATGACATGAAAATCAAGAAATTTGACAAGGCCGATTTTGAGATAAAGTGGGAACAAAATTTGGCAATAAAAATAAATAAAGTAAATTCTGACGAATATAATAGGTGATCTGTCATATTCATGACAGACCACCTAAAAAGGAAAAAAAAAAAAAAAAAAAAAAAAAGGCAGGCAAGGTTTGAACCACCGACCCCTGTTTTACTAGTCAGGTGCGTTATCCAGTCGACCACAATGTCTCCGACAGACGGCAAATGCAAAACAGGAAACATATTGTCAATGTAAATTTTTGCAAGTAGAAAATTGGCATGATGACAAACCTCTAAAAGTTCTAGTTTTGAGAATAGTACAAGCTTTAAACTGATACAATGGACATATTGTCTAAAGGGTACATTCTAAGCTAAAAGATATTGAAAATTTGGCGAGAAATAGCCAATATTTACGGAATTAGAATCAATTTACATGAGTGTGGTGACATCATGAAACAGAAAACGTTAATTTTTAGTTCCGACGCCATTTTGATGACGTCACGATGTTTTTAAGGGTCAAATGTGGCATGAAATCATATTTCCTTTTCATACTCTATTCGAATAGGGAAAAAAAATTTGGGGTCAACGGACTCCCTGAAGAGCTACAGTGAATTTTATATAGGCATATTTTTGCCCACTTATGACTTATTTTGCGAGTTTGCACGCGCGTGTAATGCAAATTTGAATGGACGCGCATTCCCGTATTATTGGTCGTAAGAGGCTGAATGAGGTATCAAATTAATCAGAAGATAATGGACAATGGACAGACATATAATAAATGATGACTCGAAGATGCATACCGATGGTAGGTGCAAGAACGCGCACGCATACCTGTGCGCGCGCAAATTCTTGACATGCTCAAAATGACCTGAAACGTACCCAAACTTGACCACGGTTGATTTGGGGAATTTTTAAATTTTGACGCGCGCGTACGTGCGCGTCGTGACCTTTGCATGACCTCTGATGACATGTCCTGATGACCTGTCACCTGAACTTGATATGATGCAAATATGGATGATTTTTTATGATTAGTTGCGGTGATATGATCAATAATTCATTTTTACAAAATGGCGCCTAGATGACGTCATCATGATTTGATAACCTTGAAAAGTTTCGTTTCGCGATTCCATAATAATTTCCATACATGACATGAAAATCAAGAAATTTGACAAGCCCGATTTTGAGATAAAGTGGGAACAAAATTTGGCAATAAAAATAAATAAAGTAAATTCTGACGAATATAATAGGTGATCTGTCATATTCATGACAGACCACCTAAAAAGGAAAAAAAAAAAAAAAAAAAAAAAAAGTCAGGCAAGGTTTGAACCATCGACCCCTGCTTTACTAGTCAGGTGCGTTATCCAGTCGACCACAATGTTTCCGACGGACGGCAAATGCAAAACAGGAAACATATTGTCAATGTAAATTTTTGCAAGTAGAAAATTGGCATGATGACAAACCTCTAAAAGTTCTAGTTTTGAGAATAGTACAAGCTTTAAACTGATACAATGGACATATTGTCTAAAGGATACATTCTAAGCTAAAAGATATTGAAAATTTGGCGAGAAATAGCCAATATTTACGGAATTAGAATCAATTTACATGAGTGTGGTGACATCATGAAACAGAAAACGTTAATTTTTAGTTCCGACGCCATTTTGATGACGTCACGATGTTTTTAAGGGTCAAATGTGGCATGAAATCATATTTCCTTTTCATACTCTATTCGAATAGGGAAAAAAAATTTGGGGTTAACGGACTCCCTGAAGAGTCACAGTGAATATTATATAGGCATATTTTTGCCCACTTATGACTTATTTTGCGAGTTTGCACGCGCGTGTAATGCAAATTTGAATGGACGCGCATTCCCGTATTATTGGTCGTAAGAGGCTGAATGAGGTATCAAATTAATCAGAAGATAATGGACAATGGACAGACATATAATAAATGATGACTCGAAGATGCATACCGATGGTAGGTGCAAGAACGCGCACGCATACCTGTGCGTGCGCAAATTCTTGACATGCTCAAAATGACCTGAAACGTACCCAAACTTGACCACGGTTGATTTGGGGATTTTTTAAATTTTGACGCGCGCGTACGTGCGCGTCGTGACCTTTGCATGACCTCTGATGACATGTCCTGATGACCTGTCACCTGAACTTGATATGATGCAAATATGGATGATTTTTTATGATTAGTTGCGGTGATATGATCAATAATTCATTTTTACAAAATGGCGCCTAGATGACGTCATCATGATTTGATAACCTTGAAAAGTTTCGTTTCGCGATTCCATAATAATTTCCATACATGACATGAAAATCAAGAAATTTGACAAGCCCGATTTTGAGATAAAGTGGGAACAAAATTTGGCAATAAAAATAAATAAAGTAAATTCTGACGAATATAATAGGTGATCTGTCATATTCATGACAGACCACCTAAAAAGGAAAAAAAAAAAAAAAAAAAAAAAAAAGTCAGGCAAGGTTTGAACCATCGACCCCTGCTTTACTAGTCAGGTGCGTTATCCAGTCGACCACAATGTTTCCGACGGACGGCAAATGCAAAACAGGAAACATATTGTCAATGTAATTTTTTGCAAGTAGAAAATTGGCATGATGACAAACCTCTAAAAGTTCTAGTTTTGAGAATAGTACAAGCTTTAAACTGATACAATGGACATATTGTCTAAAGGGTACATTCTAAGCTAAAAGATATTGAAAATTTGGCGAGAAATAGCCAATATTTACGGAATTAGAATCAATTTACATGAGTGTGGTGACATCATGAAACAGAAAACGTTAATTTTTTGTTCCGACGCCATTTTGATGACGTCACGATGTTTTTAAGGGTCAAATGTGGCATGAAATCATATTTCCTTTTCATACTCTATTCGAATAGGGAAAAAAAATTTGGGGTCAACGGACTCCCTGAAGAGCTACAGTGAATTTTATATAGGCATATTTTTGCCCACTTATGACTTATTTTGCGAGTTTGCACGCGCGTGTAATGCAAATTTGAATGGACGCGCATTCCCGTATTATTGGTCGTAAGAGGCTGAATGAGGTATCAAATTAATCAGAAGATAATGGACAATGGACAGACATATAATAAATGATGACTCGAAGATGCATACCGATGGTAGGTGCAAGAACGCGCACGCATACCTGTGCGTGCGCAAATTCTTGACATGCTCAAAATGACCTGAAACGTACCCAAACTTGACCACGGTTGATTTGGGGAATTTTTAAATTTTGACGCGCGCGTACGTGCGCGTCGTGACCTTTGCATGACCTCTGATGACATGTCCTGATGACCTGTCACCTGAACTTGATATGATGCAAATATGGATTATTTGTTATGATTAGTTGCGGTGATATGATCAATAATTCATTTTTACAAAATGGCGCCTAGATGACGTCATCATGATTTGATAACCTTGAAAAGTTTCGTTTCGCGATTCCATAATAATTTCCATACATGACATGAAAATCAAGAAATTTGACAAGCCCGATTTTGAGATAAAGTGGGAACAAAATTTGGCAATAAAAATAAATAAAGTAAATTCTGACGAATATAATAGGTGATCTGTCATATTCATGACAGACCACCTAAAAAGGAAAAAAAAAAAAAAAAAAAAAAAAAAGTCAGGCAAGGTTTGAACCATCGACCCCTGCTTTACTAGTCAGGTGCGTTATCCAGTCGACCACAATGTTTCCGACGGACGGCAAATGCAAAACAGGAAACATATTGTCAATGTAAATTTTTGCAAGTAGAAAATTGGCATGATGACAAACCTCTAAAAGTTCTAGTTTTGAGAATAGTACAAGCTTTAAACTGATACAATGGACATATTGTCTAAAGGGTACATTCTAAGCTAAAAGATATTGAAAATTTGGCGAGAAATAGCCAATATTTACGGAATTAGAATCAATTTACATGAGTGTGGTGACATCATGAAACAGAAAACGTTAATTTTTAGTTCCGACGCCATTTTGATGACGTCACGATGTTTTTAAGGGTCAAATGTGGCATGAAATCATATTTCCTTTTCATACTCTATTCGAATAGGGAAAAAAAGTTTTGGGGTCAACGGACTCCCTGAAGAGCTACAGTGAATTTTATATAGGCATATTTTTGCCCACTTATGACTTATTTTGCGAGTTTGCACGCGCGTGTAATGCAAATTTGAATGGACGCGCATTCCCGTATTATTGGTCGTAAGAGGCTGAATGAGGTATCAAATTAATCAGAAGATAATGGACAATGGACAGACATATAATAAATGATGACTCGAAGATGCATACCGATGGTAGGTGCAAGAACGCGCACGCATACCTGTGCGTGCGCAAATTCTTGACATGCTCAAAATGACCTGAAACGTACCCAAACTTGACCACGGTTGATTTGGGGAATTTTTAAATTTTGACGCGCGCGTACGTGCGCGTCGTGACCTTTGCATGACCTCTGATGACATGTCCTGATGACCTGTCACCTGAACTTGATATGATGCAAATATGGATGATTTTTTATGATTAGTTGCGGTGATATGATCAATAATTCATTTTTACAAAATGGCGCCTAGATGACGTCATCATGATTTGATAACCTTGAAAAGTTTCGTTTCGCGATTCCATAATAATTTCCATACATGACATGAAAATCAAGAAATTTGACAAGCCCGATTTTGAGATAAAGTGGGAACAAAATTTGGCAATAAAAATAAATAAAGTAAATTCTGACGAATATAATAGGTGATCTGTCATATTCATGACAGACCACCTAAAAAGGAAAAAAAAAAAAAAAAAAAAAAAAAAAGTCAGGCAAGGTTTGAACCATCGACCCCTGCTTTACTAGTCAGGTGCGTTATCCAGTCGACCACAATGTTTCCGACGGACGGCAAATGCAAAACAGGAAACATATTGTCAATGTAAATTTTTGCAAGTAGAAAATTGGCATGATGACAAACCTCTAAAAGTTCTAGTTTTGAGAATAGTACAAGCTTTAAACTGATACAATGGACATATTGTCTAAAGGGTACATTCTAAGCTAAAAGATATTGAAAATTTGGCGAGAAATAACCAATATTTACGGAATTAGAATCAATTTACATGAGTGTGGTGACATCATGAAACAGAAAACGTTAATTTTTAGTTCCGACGCCATTTTGATGACGTCACGATGTTTTTAAGGGTCAAATGTGGCATGAAATCATATTTCCTTTTCATACTCTATTCGAATAGGGAAAAAAAATTTGGGGTCAACGGACTCCCTGAAGAGCTACAGTGAATTTTATATAGGCATATTTTTGCCCACTTATGACTTATTTTGCGAGTTTGCACGCGCGTGTAATGCAAATTTGAATGGACGCGCATTCCCGTATTATTGGTCGTAAGAGGCTGAATGAGGTATCAAATTAATCAGAAGATAATGGACAATGGACAGACATATAATAAATGATGACTCGAAGATGCATACCGATGGTAGGTGCAAGAACGCGCACGCATACCTGTGCGTGCGCAAATTCTTGACATGCTCAAAATGACCTGAAACGTACCCAAACTTGACCACGGTTGATTTGGGGAATTTTTAAATTTTGACGCGCGCGTACGTGCGCGTCGTGACCTTTGCATGACCTCTGATGACATGTCCTGATGACCTGTCACCTGAACTTGATATGATGCAAATATGGATGATTTTTTATGATTAGTTGCGGTGATATGATCAATAATTCATTTTTACAAAATGGCGCCTAGATGACGTCATCATGATTTGATAACCTTGAAAAGTTTCGTTTCGCGATTCCATAATAATTTCCATACATGACATGAAAATCAAGAAATTTGACAAGCCCGATTTTGAGATAAAGTGGGAACAAAATTTGGCAATAAAATAAATAAAGTAAATTCTGACGAATATAATAGGTGATCTGTCATATTCATGACAGACCACCTAATAAAGTAAATTCTGACGAATATAATAGGTGATCTGTCATATTCATGACAGACCACCTAAAAAGGAAAAAAAAAAAAAAAAAAAAGGCAGGCAAGGTTTGAACCACCGACCCCAGCTTTACTAGTCAGGTGCGTTATCCAGTCGACCACAATGTTTCCGACAGACGGCAAATGCAAAACAGGAAACATATTGTCAATGTAAATTTTTGCAAGTAGAAAATTGGCATGATGACAAACCTCTACAAGTTCTAGTTTTGAGAATAGCACAAGCTTTAAAATGATACAATGGACATATTGTCTAAAGGGTACATTCTATGCTAAAAGATATTGAAAATTTGGCGAGAAATAACCAATATTTACGGAATTAGAATCAATTTACATGAGTGTGGTGACATCATGAAACAGAAAACGTTAATTTTTAGTTCCGACGCCATTTTGATGACGTCACGATGTTTTTAAGGGTCAAATGTGGCATGAAATCATATTTCCTATTCATACTCTATTCGAATAGGGAAAAAAAATTGGGGGTCAACGGACTCCCTGAAGAGCTACAGTGAATTTTATATAGGCATATTTTTGCCCACTTATGACTTATTTTGCGAGTTTGCACGCGCGTGTAATGCAAATTTGAATGGACGCGCATTCCCGTATTATTGGTCGTAAGAGGCTGAATGAGGTATCAAATTAATCAGAAGATAATGGACAATGGACAGACATATAATAAATGATGACTCGAAGATGCATACCGATGGTAGGTGCAAGAACGCGCACGCATACCTGTGCGTGCGCAAATTCTTGACATGCTCAAAATGACCTGAAACGTACCCAAACTTGACCACGGTTGATTTGGGGAATTTTTAAATTTTGACGCGCGCGTACGTGCGCGTCGTGACCTTTGCATGACCTCTGATGACATGTCCTGATGACCTGTCACCTGAACTTGATATGATGCAAATATGGATGATTTTTTATGATTAGTTGCGGTGATATGATCAATAATTCATTTTTACAAAATGGCGCCTAGATGACGTCATCATGATTTGATAACCTTGAAAAGTTTCGTTTCGCGATTCCATAATAATTTCCATACATGACATGAAAATCAAGAAATTTGACAAGCCCGATTTTGAGATAAAGTGGGAACAAAATTATGCAATAAAAATAAATAAAGTAAATTCTGACGAATATAATAGGTGATCTGTCATATTCATGACAGACCACCTAAAAAGGAAAAAAAAAAAAAAAAAAAAAAAAAAGTCAGGCAAGGTTTGAACCATCGACCCCTGCTTTACTAGTCAGGTGCGTTATCCAGTCGACCACAATGTTTCCGACGGACGGCAAATGCAAAACAGGAAACATATTGTCAATGTAAATTTTTGCAAGTAGAAAATTGGCATGATGACAAACCTCTAAAAGTTCTAGTTTTGAGAATAGCACAAGCTTTAAAATGATACAATGGACATATTGTCTAAAGGGTACATTCTAAGCTAAAAGATATTGAAAATTTGGCGAGAAATAACCAATATTTACGGAATTAGAATCAATTTACATGAGTGTGGTGACATCATGAAACAGAAAACGTTAATTTTTAGTTCCGACGCCATTTTGATGACGTCACGATGTTTTTAAGGGTCAAATGTGGCATGAAATCATATTTCCTTTTCATACTCTATTCGAATAGGAAAAAAAAATTGGGGGTCAACGGACTCCCTGAAGAGCTACAGTGAATTTTATATAGGCATATTTTTGCCCACTTATGACTTATTTTGCGAGTTTGCACGCGCGTGTAATGCAAATTTGAATGGACGCGCATTCCCGTATTATTGGTCGTAAGAGGCTGAATGAGGTATCAAATTAATCAGAAGATAATGGACAATGGACAGACATATAATAAATGATGACTCGAAGATGCATACCGATGGTAGGTGCAAGAACGCGCACGCATACCTGTGCGTGCGCAAATTCTTGACATGCTTAAAATGACCTGAAACGTACCCAAACTTGACCACGGTTGATTTGGGGAATTTTTAAATTTTGACGCGCGCGTACGTGCGCGTCGTGACCTTTGCATGACCTCTGATGACATGTCCTGATGACCTGTCACCTGAACTTGATATGATGCAAATATGGATGATTTTTTATGATTAGTTGCGGTGATATGATCAATAATTCATTTTTACAAAATGGCGCCTAGATGACGTCATCATGATTTGATAACCTTGAAAAGTTTCGTTTCGCGATTCCATAATAATTTCCATACATGACATGAAAATCAAGAAATTTGACAAGCCCGATTTTGAGATAAAGTGGGAACAAAATTATGCAATAAAAATAAATAAAGTAAATTCTGACGAATATAATAGGTGATCTGTCATATTAATGACAGACCACCTAAAAAGGAAAAAAAAAAAAAAAAAAAAAAAAGTCAGGCAAGGTTTGAACCATCGACCCCTGCTTTACTAGTCAGGTGCGTTATCCAGTCGACCACAATGTTTCCGACGGACGGCAAATGCAAAACAGGAAACATATTGTCAATGTAAATTTTTGCAAGTAGAAAATTGGCATGATGACAAACCTCTAAAAGTTCTAGTTTTGAGAATAGCACAAGCTTTAAAATGATACAATGGACATATTGTCTAAAGGGTACATTCTAAGCTAAAAGATATTGAAAATTTGGCGAGAAATAACCAATATTTACGGAATTAGAATCAATTTACATGAGTGTGGTGACATCATGAAACAGAAAACGTTAATTTTTAGTTCCGACGCCATTTTGATGACGTCACGATGTTTTTAAGGGTCAAATGTGGCATGAAATCATATTTCCTATTCATACTCTATTCGAATAGGGAAAAAAAATTGGGGGTCAACGGACTCCCTGAAGAGCTACAGTGAATTTTATATAGGCATATTTTTGCCCACTTATGACTTATTTTGCGAGTTTGCACGCGCGTGTAATGCAAATTTGAATGGACGCGCATTCCCGTATTATTGGTCGTAAGAGGCTGAATGAGGTATCAAATTAATCAGAAGATAATGGACAATGGACAGACATATAATAAATGATGACTCGAAGATGCATACCGATGGTAGGTGCAAGAACGCGCACGCATACCTGTGCGTGCGCAAATTCTTGACATGCTCAAAATGACCTGAAACGTACCAAAACTTGACCACGGTTGATTTGGGGAATTTTTAAATTTTGACGCGCGCGTACGTGCGCGTCGTGACCTTTGCATGACCTCTGATGACATGTCCTGATGACCTGTCACCTGAACTTGATATGATGCAAATATGGATGATTTTTTATGATTAGTTGCGGTGATATGATCAATAATTCATTTTTACAAAATGGCGCCTAGATGACGTCATCATGATTTGATAACCTTGAAAAGTTTCGTTTCGCGATTCCATAATAATTTCCATACATGACATGAAAATCAAGAAATTTGACAAGCCCGATTTTGAGATAAAGTGGGAACAAAATTATGCAATAAAAATAAATAAAGTAAATTCTGACGAATATAATAGGTGATCTGTCATATTAATGACAGACCACCTAAAAAGGAAAAAAAAAAAAAAAAAAAAAAAAGTCAGGCAAGGTTTGAACCATCGACCCCTGCTTTACTAGTCAGGTGCGTTATCCAGTCGACCACAATGTTTCCGACGGACGGCAAATGCAAAACAGGAAACATATTGTCAATGTAAATTTTTGCAAGTAGAAAATTGGCATGATGACAAACCTCTAAAAGTTCTAGTTTTGAGAATAGCACAAGCTTTAAAATGATACAATGGACATATTGTCTAAAGGGTACATTCTAAGCTAAAAGATATTGAAAATTTGGCGAGAAATAACCAATATTTACGGAATTAGAATCAATTTACATGAGTGTGGTGACATCATGAAACAGAAAACGTTAATTTTTAGTTCCGACGCCATTTTGATGACGTCACGATGTTTTTAAGGGTCAAATGTGGCATGAAATCATATTTCCTATTCATACTCTATTCGAATAGGGAAAAAAAATTGGGGGTCAACGGACTCCCTGAAGAGCTACAGTGAATTTTATATAGGCATATTTTTGCCCACTTATGACTTATTTTGCGAGTTTGCACGCGCGTGTAATGCAAATTTGAATGGACGCGCATTCCCGTATTATTGGTCGTAAGAGGCTGAATGAGGTATCAAATTAATCAGAAGATAATGGACAATTGACAGACATATAATAAATGATGACTCGAAGATGCATACCGATGGTAGGTGCAAGAACGCGCACGCATACCTGTGCGTGCGCAAATTCTTGACATGCTCAAAATGACCTGAAACGTACCCAAACTTGACCACGGTTGATTTGGGGAATTTTTAAATTTTGACGCGCGCGTACGTGCGCGTCGTGACCTTTGCATGACCTCTGATGACATGTCCTGATGACCTGTCACCTGAACTTGATATGATGCAAATATGGATGATTTTTTATGATTAGTTGCGGTGATATGATCAATAATTCATTTTTACAAAATGGCGCCTAGATGACGTCATCATGATTTGATAACCTTGAAAAGTTTCGTTTCGCGATTCCATAATAATTTCCATACATGACATGAAAATCAAGAAATTTGACAAGCCCGATTTTGAGATAAAGTGGGAACAAAATTATGCAATAAAAATAAATAAAGTAAATTCTGACGAATATAATAGGTGATCTGTCATATTCATGACAGACCACCTAAAAAGGAAAAAAAAAAAAAAAAAAAAAAAAAAGTCAGGCAAGGTTTGAACCATCGACCCCTGCTTTACTAGTCAGGTGCGTTATCCAGTCGACCACAATGTTTCCGACGGACGGCAAATGCAAAACAGGAAACATATTGTCAATGTAAATTTTTGCAAGTAGAAAATTGGCATGATGACAAACCTCTAAAAGTTCTAGTTTTGAGAATAGCACAAGCTTTAAAATGATACAATGGACATATTGTCTAAAGGGTACATTCTAAGCTAAAAGATATTGAAAATTTGGCGAGAAATAACCAATATTTACGGAATTAGAATCAATTTACATGAGTGTGGTGACATCATGAAACAGAAAACGTTAATTTTTAGTTCCGACGCCATTTTGATGACGTCACGATGTTTTTAAGGGTCAAATGTGGCATGAAATCATATTTCCTTTTCATACTCTATTCGAATAGGAAAAAAAAATTGGGGGTCAACGGACTCCCTGAAGAGCTACAGTGAATTTTATATAGGCATATTTTTGCCCACTTATGACTTATTTTGCGAGTTTGCACGCGCGTGTAATGCAAATTTGAATGGACGCGCATTCCCGTATTATTGGTCGTAAGAGGCTGAATGAGGTATCAAATTAATCAGAAGATAATGGACAATGGACAGACATATAATAAATGATGACTCGAAGATGCATACCGATGGTAGGTGCAAGAACGCGCACGCATACCTGTGCGTGCGCAAATTCTTGACATGCTTAAAATGACCTGAAACGTACCCAAACTTGACCACGGTTGATTTGGGGAATTTTTAAATTTTGACGCGCGCGTACGTGCGCGTCGTGACCTTTGCATGACCTCTGATGACATGTCCTGATGACCTGTCACCTGAACTTGATATGATGCAAATATGGATGATTTTTTATGATTAGTTGCGGTGATATGATCAATAATTCATTTTTACAAAATGGCGCCTAGATGACGTCATCATGATTTGATAACCTTGAAAAGTTTCGTTTCGCGATTCCATAATAATTTCCATACATGACATGAAAATCAAGAAATTTGACAAGCCCGATTTTGAGATAAAGTGGGAACAAAATTATGCAATAAAAATAAATAAAGTAAATTCTGACGAATATAATAGGTGATCTGTCATATTAATGACAGACCACCTAAAAAGGAAAAAAAAAAAAAAAAAAAAAAAAGTCAGGCAAGGTTTGAACCATCGACCCCTGCTTTACTAGTCAGGTGCGTTATCCAGTCGACCACAATGTTTCCGACGGACGGCAAATGCAAAACAGGAAACATATTGTCAATGTAAATTTTTGCAAGTAGAAAATTGGCATGATGACAAACCTCTAAAAGTTCTAGTTTTGAGAATAGTACAAGCTTTAAACTGATACAATGGACATATTGTCTAAAGGGTACATTCTAAGCTAAAAGATATTGAAAATTTGGCGAGAAATAGCCAATATTTACGGAATTAGAATCAATTTACATGAGTGTGGTGACATCATGAAACAGAAAACGTTAATTTTTAGTTCCGACGCCATTTTGATGACGTCACGATGTTTTTAAGGGTCAAATGTGGCATGAAATCATATTTCCTTTTCATACTCTATTCGAATAGGGAAAAAAAATTTGGGGTCAACGGACTCCCTGAAGAGCTACAGTGAATTTTATATAGGCATATTTTTGCCCACTTATGACTTATTTTGCGAGTTTGCACGCGCGTGTAATGCAAATTTGAATGGACGCGCATTCCCGTATTATTGGTCGTAAGAGGCTGAATGAGGTATCAAATTAATCAGAAGATAATGGACAATGGACAGACATAAAATAAATGATGACTCGAAGATGCATACCGATGGTAGGTGCAAGAACGCGCACGCATACCTGTGCGCGCGCAAATTCTTGACATGCTCAAAATGACCTGAAACGTACCCAAACTTGACCACGGTTGATTTGGGGAATTTTTAAATTTTGACGCGCGCGTACGTGCGCGTCGTGACCTTTGCATGACCTCTGATGACATGTCCTGATGACCTGTCACCTGAACTTGATATGATGCAAATATGGATGATTTTTTATGATTAGTTGCGGTGATATGATCAATAATTCATTTTTACAAAATGGCGCCTAGATGACGTCATCATGATTTGATAACCTTGAAAAGTTTCGTTTCGCGATTCCATAATAATTTCCATACATGACATGAAAATCAAGAAATTTGACAAGCCCGATTTTGAGATAAAGTGGGAACAAAATTTGGCAATAAAAATAAATAAAGTAAATTCTGACGAATATAATAGGTGATCTGTCATATTCATGACAGACCACCTAAAAAGGAAAAAAAAAAAAAAAAAAAAAAAAAAGTCAGGCAAGGTTTGAACCATCGACCCCTGCTTTACTAGTCAGGTGCGTTATCCAGTCGACCACAATGTTTCCGACGGACGGCAAATGCAAAACAGGAAACATATTGTCAATGTAAATTTTTGCAAGTAGAAAATTGGCATGATGACAAACCTCTAAAAGTTCTAGTTTTGAGAATAGTACAAGCTTTAAACTGATACAATGGACATATTGTCTAAAGGGTACATTCTAAGCTAAAAGATATTGAAAATTTGGCGAGAAATAGCCAATATTTACGGAATTAGAATCAATTTACATGAGTGTGGTGACATCATGAAACAGAAAACGTTAATTTTTAGTTCCGACGCCATTTTGATGACGTCACGATGTTTTTAAGGGTCAAATGTGGCATGAAATCATATTTCCTTTTCATACTCTATTCGAATAGGGAAAAAAAATTTGGGGTCAACGGACTCCCTGAAGAGCTACAGTGAATTTTATATAGGCATATTTTTGCCCACTTATGACTTATTTTGCGAGTTTGCACGCGCGTGTAATGCAAATTTGAATGGACGCGCATTCCCGTATTATTGGTCGTAAGAGGCTGAATGAGGTATCAAATTAATCAGAAGATAATGGACAATGGACAGACATATAATAAATGATGACTCGAAGATGCATACCGATGGTAGGTGCAAGAACGCGCACGCATACCTGTGCGTGCGCAAATTCTTGACATGCTCAAAATGACCTGAAACGTACCCAAACTTGACCACGGTTGATTTGGGGAATTTTTAAATTTTGACGCGCGCGTACGTGCGCGTCGTGACCTTTGCATGACCTCTGATGACATGTCCTGATGACCTGTCACCTGAACTTGATATGATGCAAATATGGATGATTTTTTATGATTAGTTGCGGTGATATGATCAATAATTCATTTTTACAAAATGGCGCCTAGATGACGTCATCATGATTTGATAACCTTGAAAAGTTTCGTTTCGCGATTCCATAATAATTTCCATACATGACATGAAAATCAAGAAATTTGACAAGCCCGATTTTGAGATAAAGTGGGAACAAAATTTGGCAATAAAAATAAATAAAGTAAATTCTGACGAATATAATAGGTGATCTGTCATATTCATGACAGACCACCTAAAAAGGAAAAAAAAAAAAAAAAAAAAAAAAAGTCAGGCAAGGTTTGAACCATCGACCCCTGCTTTACTAGTCAGGTGCGTTATCCAGTCGACCACAATGTTTCCGACGGACGGCAAATGCAAAACAGGAAACATATTGTCAATGTAAATTTTTGCAAGTAGAAAATTGGCATGATGACAAACCTCTAAAAGTTCTAGTTTTGAGAATAGTACAAGCTTTAAACTGATACAATGGACATATTGTCTAAAGGGTACATTCTAAGCTAAAAGATATTGAAAATTTGGCGAGAAATAGCCAATATTTACGGAATTAGAATCAATTTACATGAGTGTGGTGACATCATGAAACAGAAAACGTTAATTTTTAGTTCCGACGCCATTTTGATGACGTCACGATGTTTTTAAGGGTCAAATGTGGCATGAAATCATATTTCCTTTTCATACTCTATTCGAATAGGGAAAAAAAATTTGGGGTCAACGGACTCCCTGAAGAGCTACAGTGAATTTTATATAGGCATATTTTTGCCCACTTATGACTTATTTTGCGAGTTTGCACGCGCGTGTAATGCAAATTTGAATGGACGCGCATTCCCGTATTATTGGTCGTAAGAGGCTGAATGAGGTATCAAATTAATCAGAAGATAATGGACAATGGACAGACATATAATAAATGATGACTCGAAGATGCATACCGATGGTAGGTGCAAGAACGCGCACGCATACCTGTGCGTGCGCAAATTCTTGACATGCTCAAAATGACCTGAAACGTACCCAAACTTGACCACGGTTGATTTGGGGAATGTTTAAATTTTGACGCGCGCGTACGTGCGCGTCGTGACCTTTGCATGACCTCTGATGACATGTCCTGATGACCTGTCACCTGAACTTGATATGATGCAAATATGGATGATGTTTTATGATTAGTTGCGGTGATATGATCAATAATTCATTTTTACAAAATGGCGCCTAGATGACGTCATCATGATTTGATAACCTTGAAAAGTTTCGTTTCGCGATTCCATAATAATTTCCATACATGACATGAAAATCAAGAAATTTGACAAGCCCGATTTTGAGATAAAGTGGGAACAAAATTTGGCAATAAAATAAATAAAGTAAATTCTGACGAATATAATAGGTGATCTGTCATATTCATGACAGACCACCTAATAAAGTAAATTCTGACGAATATAATAGGTGATCTGTCATATTCATGACAGACCACCTAAAAAGGAAAAAAAAAAAAAAAAAAGGCAGGCAAGGTTTGAACCACCGACCCCAGCTTTACTAGTCAGGTGCGTTATCCAGTCGACCACAATGTTTCCGACAGACGGCAAATGCAAAACAGGAAACATATTGTCAATGTAAATTTTTGCAAGTAGAAAATTGGCATGATGACAAACCTCTACAAGTTCTAGTTTTGAGAATAGCACAAGCTTTAAAATGATACAATGGACATATTGTCTAAAGGGTACATTCTAAGCTAAAAGATATTGAAAATTTGGCGAGAAATAACCAATATTTACGGAATTAGAATCAATTTACATGAGTGCGGTGACATCATGAAACAGAAAACGTTAATTTTTAGTTCCGACGCCATTTTGATGACGTCACGATGTTTTTAAGGGTCAAATGTGGCATGAAATCATATTTCCTATTCATACTCTATTCGAATTGGAAAAAAAAATTGGGGGTCAACGGACTCCCTGAAGAGCTACAGTGAATTTTATATAGGCATATTTTTGCCCATTTACGCGCGAGTAATGCAAATTTGAATGGACGCGCATTCCCGTATTATTGGTCGTAAGAGGCTGAATGAGGTATCAAATTAATCAGAAGCTAATGGACAATGGACAGACATAAAATAAATGATGACTCGAAGATGCATACCGATGGTAGGTGCAAGAACGCGCACGCATACCTGTGCGCGCGCAAATTCTTGACATGCTCAAAATGACCCGAAACGTACCCAAACTTGACCACGGTTGATTTGGGGAATTTTTGAATTTTGACGCGCGCGTACGTGCGCGTCGTGACCTTTGCATGACCTCTGATGACATGTCCTGATGACCTGTCACCTGAACTTGATATGATGCAAATATGGATGATTTTTTATGATTAGTTGCGGTAATATGATCAATAATTCATTTTTACAAAATGGCGCCTAGATGACGTCATCATAATTTGATAACCTTGAAAAGTTTCGTTTCGCGATTCCATAATAATTTCCATACATGACATGAAAATCAAGAAATTTGACAAGCCTGATTTTGAGATAAAGTGGGAACAAAATTTGGCAATAAAAATAAATAAAGTAAATTCTGACGAATATATTAGGTGATCTGTCATATTCATGACAGACCACCTAAAAAGGAAAAAAAAAAAAAAAAAAAAAGGCAGGCAAGGTTTGAACCACCGACCCCAGCTTTACTAGTCAGGTGCGTTATCCAGTCGACCACAATGTTTCCGACAGACGGCAAATGCAAAACAGGAAACATATTGTCAATGTAAATTTTTGCAAGTAGAAAATTGGCATGATGACAAACCTCTACAAGTTCTAGTTTTGAGAATAGCACAGGCTTTAAAATGATACAATGGACATATTGTCTAAAGGGTACATTCTAAGCTAAAAGATATTGAAAATTTGGCGAGAAATAACCAATATTTACGGAATTAGAATCAATTTACATGAGTGTGGTGACATCATGAAACAGAAAACGTTAATTTTTAGTTCCGACGCCATTTTGATGACGTCACGATGTTTTTAAGGGTCAAATGTGGCATGAAATCATATCTCCTTTTCATACTCTATTCGAATAGGAAAAAAAAATTGGGGGTCAACGGACTCCCTGAAGAGCTACAGTGAATTTTATATAGGCATATTTTTGCCCATTTACGCGCGAGTAATGCAAATTTGAATGGACGCGCATTCCCGTATTATTGGTCGTAAGAGGCTGAATGAGGTATCAAATTAATCAGAAGATAATGGACAATGGACAGACATAAAATAAATGATGACTCGAAGATGCATACCGATGGTAGGTGCAAGAACGCGCACGCATACCTGTGCGCGCGCAAATTCTTGACATGCTCAAAATGACCTGAAACGTACCCAAACTTGACCACGGTTGATTTGGGGAATTTTTAAATTTTGACGCGCGCGTACGTGCGCGTCGTGACCTTTGCATGACCTCTGATGACATGTCCTGATGACCTGTCACCTGAACTTGATATGATGCAAATATGGATGATTTTTTATGATTAGTTGCGGTGATATGATCAATAATTCATTTTTACAAAATGGCGCCTAGATGACGTCATCATGATTTGATAACCTTGAAAAGTTTCGTTTCGCGATTCCATAATAATTTCCATACATGACATGAAAATCAAGAAATTTGACAAGCCCGATTTTGAGATAAAGTGGGAACAAAATTTGGCAATAAAAATAAATAAAGTAAATTCTGACGAATATAATAGGTGATCTGTCATATTCATGACAGACCACCTAAAAAGGAAAAAAAAAAAAAAAAAAAAAAAAAAGTCAGGCAAGGTTTGAACCATCGACCCCTGCTTTACTAGTCAGGTGCGTTATCCAGTCGACCACAATGTTTCCGACGGACGGCAAATGCAAAACAGGAAACATATTGTCAATGTAAATTTTTGCAAGTAGAAAATTGGCATGATGACAAACCTCTAAAAGTTCTAGTTTTGAGAATAGTACAAGCTTTAAACTGATACAATGGACATATTGTCTAAAGGGTACATTCTAAGCTAAAAGATATTGAAAATTTGGCGAGAAATAGCCAATATTTACGGAATTAGAATCAATTTACATGAGTGTGGTGACATCATGAAACAGAAAACGTTAATTTTTAGTTCCGACGCCATTTTGATGACGTCACGATGTTTTTAAGGGTCAAATGTGGCATGAAATCATATTTCCTTTTCATACTCTATTCGAATAGGGAAAAAAAATTTGGGGTCAACGGACTCCCTGAAGAGCTACAGTGAATTTTATATAGGCATATTTTTGCCCATTTACGCGCGAGTAATGCAAATTTGAATGGACGCGCATTCCCGTATTATTGGTCGTAAGAGGCTGAATGAGGTATCAAATTAATCAGAAGATAATGGACAATGGACAGACATAAAATAAATGATGACTCGAAGATGCATACCGATGGTAGGTGCAAGAACGCGCACGCATACCTGTGCGCGCGCAAATTCTTGACATGCTCAAAATGACCTGAAACGTACCCAAACTTGACCACGGTTGATTTGGGGAATTTTTAAATTTTGACGCGCGCGTACGTGCGCGTCGTGACCTTTGCATGACCTCTGATGACATGTCCTGATGACCTGTCACCTGAACTTGATATGATGCAAATATGGATGATTTTTTATGATTAGTTGCGGTGATATGATCAATAATTCATTTTTACAAAATGGCGCCTAGATGACGTCATCATGATTTGATAACCTTGAAAAGTTTCGTTTCGCGATTCCATAATAATTTCCATACATGACATGAAAATCAAGAAATTTGACAAGCCCGATTTTGAGATAAAGTGGGAACAAAATTTGGCAATAAAAATAAATAAAGTAAATTCTGACGAATATAATAGGTGATCTGTCATATTCATGACAGACCACCTAAAAAGGAAAAAAAAAAAAAAAAAAAAAAAAAAGTCAGGCAAGGTTTGAACCATCGACCCCTGCTTTACTAGTCAGGTGCGTTATCCAGTCGACCACAATGTTTCCGACGGACGGCAAATGCAAAACAGGAAACATATTGTCAATGTAAATTTTTGCAAGTAGAAAATTGGCATGATGACAAACCTCTAAAAGTTCTAGTTTTGAGAATAGTACAAGCTTTAAACTGATACAATGGACATATTGTCTAAAGGGTACATTCTAAGCTAAAAGATATTGAAAATTTGGCGAGAAATAGCCAATATTTACGGAATTAGAATCAATTTACATGAGTGTGGTGACATCATGAAACAGAAAACGTTAATATTTAGTTCCGACGCCATTTTGATGACGTCACGATGTTTTTAAGGGTCAAATGTGGCATGAAATCATATTTCCTTTTCATACTCTATTCGAATAGGGAAAAAAAATTTGGGGTCAACGGACTCCCTGAAGAGCTACAGTGAATTTTATATAGGCATATTTTTGCCCACTTATGACTTATTTTGCGAGTTTGCACGCGCGTGTAATGCAAATTTGAATGGACGCGCATTCCCGTATTATTGGTCGTAAGAGGCTGAATGAGGTATCAAATTAATCAGAAGATAATGGACAATGGACAGACATATAATAAATGATGACTCGAAGATGCATACCGATGGTAGGTGCAAGAACGCGCACGCATACCTGTGCGTGCGCAAATTCTTGACATGCTCAAAATGACCTGAAACGTACCCAAACTTGACCACGGTTGATTTGGGGAATTTTTAAATTTTGACGCGCGCGTACGTGCGCGTCGTGACCTTTGCATGACCTCTGATGACATGTCCTGATGACCTGTCACCTGAACTTGATATGATGCAAATATGGATGATTTTTTATGATTAGTTGCGGTGATATGATCAATAATTCATTTTTACAAAATGGCGCCTAGATGACGTCATCATGATTTGATAACCTTGAAAAGTTTCGTTTCGCGATTCCATAATAATTTCCATACATGACATGAAAATCAAGAAATTTGACAAGCCCGATTTTGAGATAAAGTGGGAACAAAATTTGGCAATAAAAATAAATAAAGTAAATTCTGACGAATATAATAGGTGATCTGTCATATTCATGACAGACCACCTAAAAAGGAAAAAAAAAAAAAAAAAAAAAAAAAAGTCAGGCAAGGTTTGAACCATCGACCCCTGCTTTACTAGTCAGGTGCGTTATCCAGTCGACCACAATGTTTCCGACGGACGGCAAATGCAAAACAGGAAACATATTGTCAATGTAAATTTTTGCAAGTAGAAAATTGGCATGATGACAAACCTCTAAAAGTTCTAGTTTTGAGAATAGTACAAGCTTTAAACTGATACAATGGACATATCGTCTAAAGGGTACATTCTAAGCTAAAAGATATTGAAAATTTGGCGAGAAATAGCCAATATTTACGGAATTAGAATCAATTTACATGAGTGTGGTGACATCATGAAACAGAAAACGTTAATTTTTAGTTCCGACGCCATTTTGATGACGTCACGATGTTTTTAAGGGTCAAATGTGGCATGAAATCATATTTCCTTTTCATACTCTATTCGAATAGGGAAAAAAAATTTGGGGTCAACGGACTCCCTGAAGAGCTACAGTGAATTTTATATAGGCATATTTTTGCCCACTTATGACTTATTTTGCGAGTTTGCACGCGCGTGTAATGCAAATTTGAATGGACGCGCATTCCCGTATTATTGGTCGTAAGAGGCTGAATGAGGTATCAAATTAATCAGAAGATAATGGACAATGGACAGACATATAATAAATGATGACTCGAAGATGCATACCGATGGTAGGTGCAAGAACGCGCACGCATACCTGTGCGTGCGCAAATTCTTGACATGCTCAAAATGACCTGAAACGTACCCAAACTTGACCACGGTTGATTTGGGGAATTTTTAAATTTTGACGCGCGCGTACGTGCGCGTCGTGACCTTTGCATGACCTCTGATGACATGTCCTGATGACCTGTCACCTGAACTTGATATGATGCAAATATGGATGATTTTTTATGATTAGTTGCGGTGATATGATCAATAATTCATTTTTACAAAATGGCGCCTAGATGACGTCATCATGATTTGATAACCTTGAAAAGTTTCGTTTCGCGATTCCATAATAATTTCCATACATGACATGAAAATCAAGAAATTTGACAAGCCCGATTTTGAGATAAAGTGGGAACAAAATTTGGCAATAAAATAAATAAAGTAAATTCTGACGAATATAATAGGTGATCTGTCATATTCATGACAGACCACCTAATAAAGTAAATTCTGACGAATATAATAGGTGATCTGTCATATTCATGACAGACCACCTAAAAAGGAAAAAAAAAAAAAAAAAAAAGGCAGGCAAGGTTTGAACCACCGACCCCAGCTTTACTAGTCAGGTGCGTTATCCAGTCGACCACAATGTTTCCGACAGACGGCAAATGCAAAACAGGAAACATATTGTCAATGTAAATTTTTGCAAGTAGAAAATTGGCATGATGACAAACCTCTACAAGTTCTAGTTTTGAGAATAGCACAAGCTTTAAAATGATACAATGGACATATTGTCTAAAGGGTACATTCTAAGCTAAAAGATATTGAAAATTTGGCGAGAAATAACCAATATTTACGGAATTAGAATCAATTTACATGAGTGCGGTGACATCATGAAACAGAAAACGTTAATTTTTAGTTCCGACGCCATTTTGATGACGTCACGATGTTTTTAAGGGTCAAATGTGGCATGAAATCATATTTCCTATTCATACTCTATTCGAATTGGAAAAAAAAATTGGGGGTCAACGGACTCCCTGAAGAGCTACAGTGAATTTTATATAGGCATATTTTTGCCCATTTACGCGCGAGTAATGCAAATTTCAATGGACGCGCATTCCCGTATTATTGGTCGTAAGAGGCTGAATGAGGTATCAAATTAATCAGAAGCTAATGGACAATGGACAGACATAAAATAAATGATGACTCGAAGATGCATACCGATGGTAGGTGCAAGAACGCGCACGCATACCTGTGCGCGCGCAAATTCTTGACATGCTCAAAATGACCCGAAACGTACCCAAACTTGACCACGGTTGATTTGGGGAATTTTTGAATTTTGACGCGCGCGTACGTGCGCGTCGTGACCTTTGCATGACCTCTGATGACATGTCCTGATGACCTGTCACCTGAACTTGATATGATGCAAATATGGATGATTTTTTATGATTAGTTGCGGTAATATGATCAATAATTCATTTTTACAAAATGGCGCCTAGATGACGTCATCATAATTTGATAACCTTGAAAAGTTTCGTTTCGCGATTCCATAATAATTTCCATACATGACATGAAAATCAAGAAATTTGACAAGCCTGATTTTGAGATAAAGTGGGAACAAAATTTGGCAATAAAAATAAATAAAGTAAATTCTGACGAATATAATAGGTGATCTGTCATATTCATGACAGACCACCTAAAAAGGAAAAAAAAAAAAAAAAAAAAAGGCAGGCAAGGTTTGAACCACCGACCCCAGCTTTACTAGTCAGGTGCGTTATCCAGTCGACCACAATGTTTCCGACAGACGGCAAATGCAAAACAGGAAACATATTGTCAATGTAAATTTTTGCAAGTAGAAAATTGGCATGATGACAAACCTCTACAAGTTCTAGTTTTGAGAATAGCACAGGCTTTAAAATGATACAATGGACATATTGTCTAAAGGGTACATTCTAAGCTAAAAGATATTGAAAATTTGGCGAGAAATAACCAATATTTACGGAATTAGAATCAATTTACATGAGTGTGGTGACATCATGAAACAGAAAACGTTAATTTTTAGTTCCGACGCCATTTTGATGACGTCACGATGTTTTTAAGGGTCAAATGTGGCATGAAATCATATCTCCTTTTCATACTCTATTCGAATAGGAAAAAAAATTGGGGGTCAACGGACTCCCTGAAGAGCTACAGTGAATTTTATATAGGCATATTTTTGCCCATTTACGCGCGAGTAATGCAAATTTGAATGGACGCGCATTCCCGTATTATTGGTCGTAAGAGGCTGAATGAGGTATCAAATTAATCAGAAGCTAATGGACAATGGACAGACATAAAATAAATGATGACTCGAAGATGCATACCGATGGTAGGTGCAAGAACGCGCACGCATACCTGTGCGCGCGCAAATTCTTGACATGCTCAAAATGACCCGAAACGTACCCATACTTGACCACGGTTGATTTGGGGAATTTTTGAATTTTGACGCGCGCGTACGTGCGCGTCGTGACCTTTGCATGACCTCTGATGACATGTCCTGATGACCTGTCACCTGAACTTGATATGATGCAAATATGAATGATTTTTTATGATTAGTTGCGGTAATATGATCAATAATTCATTTTTACAAAATGGCGCCTAGATGACGTCATCATGATTTGATAACCTTGAAAAGTTTCGTTTCGCGATTCCATAATAATTTCCATACATGACATGAAAATCAAGAAATTTGACAAGCCCGATTTTGAGATAAAGTGGGAACAAAATTTGGCAATAAAAATAAATAAAGTAAATTCTGACGAATATAATAGGTGATCTGTCATATTCATGACAGACCACCTAAAAAGGAAAAAAAAAAAAAAAAAAAAAGGCAGGCAAGGTTTGAACCACCGACCCCAGCTTTACTAGTCAGGTGCGTTATCCAGTCGACCACAATGTTTCCGACAGACGGCAAATGCAAAACAGGAAACATATTGTCAATGTAAATTTTTGCAAGTAGAAAATTGGCATGATGACAAACCTCTACAAGTTCTAGTTTTGAGAATAGCACAAGCTTTAAAATGATACAATGGACATATTGTCTAAAGGGTACATTCTAAGCTAAAAGATATTGAAAATTTGGCGAGAAATAACCAATATTTACGGAATTAGAATCAATTTACATGAGTGCGGTGACATCATGAAACAGAAAACGTTAATTTTTAGTTCCGACGCCATTTTGATGACGTCACGATGTTTTTAAGGGTCAAATGTGGCATGAAATCATATCTCCTTTTCATACTCTATTCGAATAGGAAAAAAAAATTGGGGGTCAACGGACTCCCTGAAGAGCTACAGTGAATTTTATATAGGCATATTTTTGCCCATTTACGCGCGAGTAATGCAAATTTGAATGGACGCGCATTCCCGTATTATTGGTCGTAAGAGGCTGAATGAGGTATCAAATTAATCAGAAGCTAATGGACAATGGACAGACATAAAATAAATGATGACTCGAAGATGCATACCGATGGTAGGTACAAGAACGCGCACGCATACCTGAGCGCGCGCAAATTCTTGACATGCTCAAAATGACCCGAAACGTACCCAAACTTGACCACGGTTGATTTGGGGAATTTTTGAATTTTGACGCGCGCGTACGTGCGCGTCGTGACCTTTGCATGACCTCTGATGACATGTCCTGATGACCTGTCACCTGAACTTGATATGATGCAAATATGGATGATTTTTTATGATTAGTTGCGGTAATATGATCAATAATTCATTTTTACAAAATGGCGCCTAGATGACGTCATCATGATTTGATAACCTTGAAAAGTTTCGTTTCGCGATTCCATAATAATTTCCATACATGACATGAAAATCAAGAAATTTGACAAGCCCGATTTTGAGATAAAGTGGGAACAAAATTTGGCAATAAAAATAAACTAGAATTTTAATTCGTCTTGAGGACGAATTAGGTGATCTGTCTGTCATTCTCATGATCACGATCTAATATTTGATCATTATAACCATGGCAATGCAGATCAATATAATCATCATCATTAAAAACAGACTTTTATTAACAAAAGAACATATTAAATACAGCAGCTGAAAGACAAAATATTACGTTGTGTAAACGATCTTGTTGTATTAGAGAATGCCAAATGCACTTTCGCAAGTGACTACACGAAATAGTTAAAATAATGTTGCCGAAATCCATGAATGTAGAATCAAATTTTGAGAAAAATCAGTATTTAATAAACGTTACACACAAATACATGAGCAAAAAAAGAACATTGTCAAGTGAGTTTCGAACCAAGGACCTTTGCATTGCAAGGCAGGTGTGCTATCCATTAGACTACACAGCGTCCCGTACTCTCATAGTTCAAAGAAGGAATATTATCTTAAATTGACTTATGACAGTGAAAATTGGCATTGTGATATGCCTCTATAAATTCTATGTTTTGAGGATGAATAATTAATATAAGTGAAAATGTTATGCAATATTTAGTAAGAGTATATACTCAGCTACAATATGTCGAAATCTGGGCGAAAAATGATCAAGAATTACGGAGTTATAGTCATATTTGCAAAATTATTCAAACGTCATAAAACAAAAATTGAAAATTTTAGTTCCGACGCCATTTTGATGACGTCATGATAAAATTTAGGGTCAAATGTGACATAAAATCACATCTATAATTCATACTCTATCCGAACATAAAAGAAAATGTAGGGGTCAACGGGCTATCTGAAGAGTTATATTGAATTTTGTAAAGGCATGTTTTTGCACATATTTGGTCTATTGTGAACGCGCGCGTGCGCGCGTGATTCAAACTTTAATGGAAGCTAATTCCTTTACTACTGGTCGTAGAAGGTTGATCAAGGTATCAAATTATTAGAAATTTAATAACAAATGCATTGACGTAAAAGAAAGTGAGATTCTACATTGCGTAACGACGCTACGCGCGTGAACGCGCGCGAAAACGTGTGAGCGCGCAAATTCTTGAAATGCTTCAAATGACCTGATTCGTACTCTACTTTGATCAAAAAGTGATTTTGAGCATTTTAAAATTTTGACGCGCGCGTACATGCGCGTCGTGACCTGTTCATGACCTTTGATGACATGGACAGTTGACCCATGATCTGAAGTTAATTTTATGTTGATATTGTTCATTTTTGATGATTGATGATGAAGATATTGTTGATTATGTGATTTTACAAAATGGCGCGTAGATGACGTCACGATGACTAATTGAGGTTGAACTTGTTTCGTACACATCGCATGATAACTGTGCATAATTGATAATATTTTGATGAAAATTGATCGAGCACCTTTTCTGATTTTGGTGGAACAAGAAAAGGGTGGAAAAAGAAAAATAAACTAGAATTTTAATTCGTCTTGAGGACGAATTAGGTGATCTGTCTGTCATTCTCACGATCACGATCTAATTTTCGATTATTACAACCATGTCAATGCAGTTCAATATGATCATCATCATAATAAACAGACTTTTATCAACGGAAGAACATATTAAATACAGCTGAAGACAACAAATTAGGTTGTGTAAAAGATCTTGTTTTATTAGAGATGCCAAATGCGATTTCGCAAGTGACTACACGAAATAGTGAAAATAATGTTGCTGGAATCCAAAAATGTAGAATCAAGTTTTGAGAAAAATCAGTATTAATAGAGGTTACACACAAATACATGAGCAAAAAAAAAAACATTGTCAAGTGAGTTTCGAACCAAGGATCCTCGCGTTGCAAGGCAGGTGTGCTATCCATTAGACCACAAAACTTCTCAAACTCTCGTTGTTCAAAGAATGAATATTATCTTGAATTGATTTATGACAGTAAAAATTGCCATTGTGATATGCCTCTATAAATTCTAAATTTTGAGGATGAATAATTAATATAAATGAAAATTTTAGAAAATATTTAGTAAGCGTATAAGCTCAGCTACAATATGTCGAAATCTGAGCGAAAAATGACCAACAATTACGGAGTAATAGTCATATTTGTAAAATTATTAAAACGTCATGAAACAAAAATGGAAAATGTTAGTTCCGACGCCATTTTGATGACGTCATGATAAAATGTAGGGTCGAATGTGACATGAAATCACATCTACAATTTATACTTCATCCGAATATAAAAGAAAATTTAGGGGTCAACGGACTATATGAAGAGTTATATTGAATTTTGTAAAGGCATGTTTTTGCACATATTTGGCCTATTGTGAACGCGCGCGTGCGCGCATGATTCAAATTTTGATTGAAGCTAATTCCTTTACTACTGGTCGTAGAAGGTTGATCAAGGTATCAAATTAATCAGAATTTCATAATAAATGCATTGACGTAAAAGAAACGGCGATTCTACATTGCATACCGACGTTACGCGCGTGAACGCGCGCGAAAACGTGTGAGCGCGCAAATTCTTGAAATGCTTCAAATGACCTGATTCGTACTCTACTTTGATCAAAAAGTGATTTTGAGCATTTTAAAATTTTGACACGCGCGTACATGCGCGTCGTGACGTGTTCATGACGTTTGATGACATGGACAGTTGAACCATGATCTGAAGTTATTTTTATGTTAATATTGTTCATTTTTGATGATTGATGATGAAGATATTGTTGATAATGTGATTTTACAAAATGGCGCGTAGATGACGTCACGATGACCATTTGACGTTGAACTTGTTTCGTACACATTGCATGATAACTGTGCATAATTGATAATATTTTGATGAAAATTGATCGATCACTTTTTTTGATTTTGGTGGAACAAGAAAAGGGTGGAAAAAGAAAAACTAGAATTTTAATTCGTCTTGTGGACGAATTAGGTGATCTGTCTGTCATTCTTATGATCACGATCTAATTTTCGATTATTACAACCATGTCAATGCAGTTCAATATGATCATCATCATAATAAACAGACTTTTATCAACGGAAGAACATATTAAATACAGCTGAAGACAACAAATTAGGTTGTGTAAAAGATCTTGTTTTATTAGAGATGCCAAATGCGATTTCGCAAGTGACTACACGAAATAGTGAAAATAATGTTGCTGGAATCCAAAAATGTCGAATCAAGTTTTGAGAAAAATCAGTATTAATAGAGGTTACACACAAATACATGAGCAAAAAAAAAAACATTGTCAAGTGAGTTTCGAACCAAGGATCCTCGCGTTGCAAGGCAGGTGTGCTATCCACTAGACCACAAAACTTCTCAAACTCTCGTCGTTCAAAGAATGAATATTATCTTGAATTGATTTATGACAGTAAAAATTGCCATTGTGATATGCCTCTATAAATTCTAAATTTTGAGGTTGAATAATTAATATAAATGAAAATTTTAGAAAATATTTAGTAAGCGTATAAGCTCAGCTGCAATATGTCGAAATCTGAGCGAAAAATGACCAACAATTACGGAGTAATAGTCATATTTGTAAAATTATTAAAACGTCATGAAACAAAAATGGAAAATTTTAGTTCCGACGCCATTTTGATGACGTCATGATAAAATGTAGGGTCGAATGTGACATGAAATCACATCTACAATTTATACTTCATCCGAATATAAAAGAAAATTTAGGGGTCAACGGACTATCTGAAGAGTTATATTGAATTTTGTAAAGGCATGTTTTTGCACATATTTGGCCTATTGTGAACGCGCGCGTGCGCGCATGATTCAAAGTTTGATTGAAGCTAATTCCTTTACTACTGGTCGTAGAAGGTTGATCAAGGTATCAAATTAATCAGAATTTCATAATAAATGCATTGACGTAAAAGAAACGGCGATTTTAAATTGCATACCGACGTTACGCGCGTGAACGCGCGCGAAAACGTGTGAGCGCGCAAATTCTTGAAATGCTTCAAATGACCTGATTCGTACTCTACTTTGATCAAAAAGTGATTTTGAGCATTTTAAAATTTTGACACGCGCGTACATGCGCGTCGTGACGTGTTCATGACGTTTGATGACATGGACAGTTGACCCATGATCTGAAGTTATTTTTATGTTAATATTGTTCATTTTTGATGATTGATGATGAAGATATTGTTGATAATGTGATTTTACAAAATGGCGCGTAGATGACGTCACGATGACCATTTGACGTTGAACTTGTTTCGTACACATCGCATGATAACTGTGCATAATTGATAATATTTTGATGAAAATTGATCGAGCACTTTTTTTGATTTTGGTGGAACAAGAAAAGGGTGGAAAAAGAAAAATAAATAATAACTAGAATTTTAATTCGTCTTGAGGACGAATTAGGTGATCTGTCTGTCATTCTCATGATCACGATTTAATATTCGATCATTTCAACCATGTCAATGCAGATCAATATGATCATCATGATTAAAAACGGACTTTTATTAACAAAAGAACATATTAAATACAACAGCTTAAAGACAAAATATTAGGTTATGTAAACGATCTTGTTTTATTAGAGAATGCCGAATGCAATTTCGCAAGTGACTACACGAAATAGTGAAAATAATGTTGCCGGAATCCATTAATGTAGAATCAAATTTGGAGAAAAATCAGTATTTAATAGAGGTTACACACAAATACATGAGCAAAAAAAAACATTGTCAAGTGAGTTTCGAACCTAGGACCTTTGCATTGCAAGGCAGGTGTGCTATCCATTAGACTACACAGCGTCCCGTACTCTCATCGTTCAAAGAAGGAATATTATCTTAAATTGACTTATGATAGTGAAAATTGGCATTGTGATATGCCTCTATAAATTCTCAGTTTTGGGGATGAATAATTAAAATAAGTGAAAATGTTATACAATATTCAGTAAGAGTATAAGCTCAGCTACAATATGTCGGAATCTGGGCGAAAAATGATCAAGAATTACGGAGTTATAGTCATATTTGCAAAATTATTCAAACGTCATAAAACCAAAATGGAAAATTTTAGTTCCGACGCCATTTTGATGACGTCATGATAAAATTTTGGGTCAAATGTGACATAAAATCACATCTATATTTCATACTCTATCCGAATATAAAAGAAAATATAGGGGTCAACGGACTATCTGAAGAGCTATATTGAATTTTGTAAAGGCATGTTTTTGCACATATTTGGTCTATTGTTAACGCGCGCGTGCGCGCGTGATTCAAACTTTGATGGAAGCTAATTCCTTTACTACTGGTCGTAGAAGGTTGATCAAGGTATCAAATTATTAGAAATTTAATAACAAATGCATTGACATAAAAGAAAGTGAGATTTTACATTGCGTAACGACGCTACGCGCGTGAACGCGCGCGAAAACGGTTGAGCGCGCAAATTCTTGAAATGCTTCAAATGACCTGATTCGTACTCTACTTTGATCAAAAAGTGATTTTGGGCATTTTAAAATTTTGACGCGCGCGTACATGCGCGTCGTTACGTGTACATGACCTTTGATGACATGGACAGTTGACCCTTGATCTGAAGTTAATTCGATGTTAATATTGTTCATTTTTGATGATTGATGATGAAGATATTGTTGATAATGTGATTTTACAAAATGGCGCGTAGATGACGTCACGATGACCATTTGACGTTGAACTTGTTTCGTACACATTGCATGATAACTGTTCATAATTGATAATATTTTGATGAAAATTGATTGAGCACTTTTTCAGCTTTTGGTGGAACAAGAAAAGGGTGGAAAAAGAAAAATAAATAATAAAAATAAATAAAAAAGAAAATTCGTAGAAACACAAGAGGTGATCTGTCAGTTGACAGATCACCTAAAAATAAATAAAAAAGAAAATTCGTAGAAACACAAGAGGTGATCTGTCAGTTGACAGATCACCTAATAATAAAAATAAACTAGAATTTTAATTCGTCTTGAGGACGAATTAGGTGATCTGTCTGTCATTCTCATGATCACGATCTAATATTTAATCATTATAACCATGACAATGCAGATCAATATAATCATCATCATTAAAAACAGACTTTTATTAACAAAAGAACATATTAAATACAGCAGCTGAAAGACAAAATATTAGGTTGTGTAAACGATCTTGTTGTATTAGAGAATGCCAAATGCAATTTTGCAAGTGACTACACGAAATAGTTAAAATAATGTTGCCGAAATCCATGAATGTAGAATCAAATTTTGAGAAAAATCAGTATTTAATAGACGTTACACACAAATACATGAGCAAAAAAATGAACATTGTCAAGTGAGTTTCGAACCAGGGACCTTTGCATTGCAAGGCAGGTGTGCTATCCATTAGACTACACAGCCTCCCGTACTCTCATAATTCAAAGAAGGAATATTATCTTAAATTGACTTATGACAGTGAAAATTGGCATTGTGATATGCCTCTATAAATTCTCAGTTTAGAGGATGAATAATTAATATAAGTGAAACTGTTATGCAATATTTAGTAAGAGTATATACTAAGCTACAATATGTCGAAATCTGGGCGAAAAATGATCAAGAATTACGGAGTTATAGTCATATTTGCAAAATTATTCAAACGTCATAAAACAAAAATGGAAAATTTTAGTTCCGACGCCATTTTGATGACGTCATGATAAAATTTAGGGTCCAATGTGACATAAAATCACATCTATAATCCATACTCTATCCGAATATAAAAGAAAATATAGGGGTCAACGGACTATCTGAAGAGTTATATTGAATTTTGTAAAGGCATGTTTTTGCACATATTTGGTCTATTGTGAACGCGCGCGTGCGCGCGTGATTCAAACTTTGATGGAAGCTAATTCCTTTACTACTGGTCGTAGAAGGTTGATCAAGGTATCAAATTATTAGAAATTTAATAACAAATGCATTGATGTAAAAGAAAGTCAGATTCTACTTTGCGTAACAACACTACGCGCGTGAACGCGCGCGAAAACGTGTGAGCGCGCAAATTCTTGAAACGCTTCAAATGACCTGATTCGTACTCTACTTTGATCAAAAAGTGATTTTGAGCATTTTAAAATTTTGACGCGCGCGTACATGCGCGTCGTGACCTGTTCATGACCTTTGATGACATGGACAGTTGACCCATGATCTTAAGTTAATTTTATGTTGATATTGTTCATTTTTGATGATTGATGATGAAGATATTGTTGATAATGTGATTTTACAAAATGGCGCGTAGATGACGTCACGATGACCATTTGACGTTGAACTTGTTTCGTACACATCGCATGATAACTGTTCATAATTGATAATATTTTGATGAAAATTGATTGAGCACTTTTTCAGATTTTGGTGGAACAAGAAAAGGGTGGAAAAAGAAAAATAAACTAGAATTTTAATTCGTCTTGAGGACGAATTAGGTGATCTGTCTGTCATTCTCATGATCACGATCTAATATTTAATCATTATAACCATGACAATGCAGATCAATATAATCATCATCATTAAAAACAGACTTTTATTAACAAAAGAACATATTAAATACAGCAGCTGAAAGACAAAATATTAGGTTGTGTAAACGATCTTGTTGTATTAGAGAATGCCAAATGCAATTTTGCAAGTGACTACACGAAATAGTTAAAATAATGTTGCCGAAATCCATGAATGTAGAATCAAATTTTGAGAAAAATCAGTATTTAATAGACGTTACACACAAATACATGAGCAAAAAAATGAACATTGTCAAGTGAGTTTCGAACCAGGGACCTTTGCATTGCAAGGCAGGTGTGCTATCCATTAGACTACACAGCCTCCCGTACTCTCATAATTCAAAGAAGGAATATTATCTTAAATTGACTTATGACAGTGAAAATTGGCATTGTGATATGCCTCTATAAATTCTCAGTTTAGAGGATGAATAATTAATATAAGTGAAACTGTTATGCAATATTTAGTAAGAGTATATACTAAGCTACAATATGTCGAAATCTGGGCGAAAAATGATCAAGAATTACGGAGTTATAGTCATATTTGCAAAATTATTCAAACGTCATAAAACAAAAATGGAAAATTTTAGTTCCGACGCCATTTTGATGACGTCATGATAAAATTTAGGGTCCAATGTGACATAAAATCACATCTATAATCCATACTCTATCCGAATATAAAAGAAAATATAGGGGTCAACGGACTATCTGAAGAGTTATATTGAATTTTGTAAAGGCATGTTTTTGCACATATTTGGTCTATTGTGAACGCGCGCGTGCGCGCGTGATTCAAACTTTGATGGAAGCTAATTCCTTTACTACTGGTCGTAGAAGGTTGATCAAGGTATCAAATTATTAGAAATTTAATAACAAATGCATTGATGTAAAAGAAAGTCAGATTCTACTTTGCGTAACAACACTACGCGCGTGAACGCGCGCGAAAACGTGTGAGCGCGCAAATTCTTGAAACGCTTCAAATGACCTGATTCGTACTCTACTTTGATCAAAAAGTGATTTTGAGCATTTTAAAATTTTGACGCGCGCGTACATGCGCGTCGTGACCTGTTCATGACCTTTGATGACATGGACAGTTGACCCATGATCTTAAGTTAATTTTATGTTGATATTGTTCATTTTTGATGATTGATGATGAAGATATTGTTGATAATGTGATTTTACAAAATGGCGCGTAGATGACGTCACGATGACCATTTGACGTTGAACTTGTTTCGTACACATCGCATGATAACTGTTCATAATTGATAATATTTTGATGAAAATTGATTGAGCACTTTTTCAGATTTTGGTGGAACAAGAAAAGGGTGGAAAAAGAAAAATAAATAATAAAAATAAATAAAAAAGAAAATTCGTAGAAACACAAGAGGTGATCTGTCAGTTGACAGATCACCTAATAAACTAGAATTTTAATTCGTCTTGAGGACGAATTAGGTGATCTGTCTGTCATTCTCATGATCACGATGTAATATTTGATCATTATATCCATGGCAATGCACATCAATATAATCATCATCATTAAAAACAGACTTTTATTAACAAAAGAACATATTAAATACAGCAGCTGAAAGACAAAATATTACGTTGTGTAAACGATCTTGTTGTATTAGAGAATGCCAAATGCAATTTCGCAAGTGACTACACGAAATAGTTAAAATAATGTTGCCGAAATCCATGAATGTAGAATCAAATTTTGAGAAAAATCAGTATTTAATAGACGTTACACACAAATACATTAGCAAAAAAAAGAACATTGTCAAGTGAGTTTCGAACCAAGGACCTTCGCATTGCAAGGCAGGTGTGCTATCCATTAGACTACACAGCGCCCCGTACTCTCTTAGTTCAAAGAAGGAATATTATCTTAAATTGACTTATGACAGTGAAAATTGGCATTGTGATATGCCTCTATAAATTCTAAATTTTGAGGATGAATAATTAATATAAATGAAAATTTTAGAAAATATTTAGTAAGCGTATAAGCTCAGCTACAATATGTCGAAATCTGAGCGAAAAATGACCAACAATTACGGAGTAATAGTCATATTTGTAAAATTATTAAAACGTCATGAAACAAAAATGGAAAATTTTAGTTCCGACGCCATTTTGATGACGTCATGATAAAATGTAGGGTCGAATGTGACATGAAATCACATCTACAATTTATACTTCATCCGAATATAAAAGAAAATTTAGGGGTCAACGGACTATCTGAAGAGTTATATTGAATTTTGTAAAGGCATGTTTTTGCACATATTTGGCCTATTGTGAACGCGCGCGTGCGCGCATGATTCAAAGTTTGATTGAAGCTAATTCCTTTATTACTGGTCGTAGAAGGTTGATCAAGGTATCAAATTAATCAGAATTTCATAATAAATGCATTGACGTAAAAGAAACGGCGATTTTACATTGCATACCGACGATACGCGCGTGAACGCGCGCGAAAACGTGTGAGCGCGCAAATTCTTGAAATGCTTCAAATGACCTGATTCGTACTCTACTTTGATCAAAAAGTGATTTTGAGCATTTTAAAATTTTGACACGCGCGTTCATGCGCGTCGTGACGTGTTCATGACGTTTGATGACATGGACAGTTGACCCATGATCTGAAGTTATTTTTATGTTGATATTGTTCATTTTTGATGATTGATGATGAAGATATTGTTGATAATGTGATTTTACAAAATGGCGCGTAGATGACGTCACGATGACCATTTGACGTTGAACTTGTTTCGTACACATCGCATGATAACTGTTCATAATTGATAATATTTTGATGAAAATTGATTGAGCACTTTTTCAGCTTTTGGTGGAACAAGAAAAGGGTGGAAAAAGAAAAATAAACTAGAATTTTAATTCGTCTTGAGGACGAATTAGGTGATCTGTCTGTCATTCTCATGATCACGATTTAATATTCGATCATTACAACCATGTCAATGTAGATCAATATGATCATCATGATTAAAAACGGACTTTTATTAACAAAAGAACATATTAAATACAACAGCTTAAAGACAAAATATTAGGTTATGTAAACGATCTTGTTTTATTAGAGAATGCCGAATGCAATTTCGCAAGTGACTACACGAAATAGTGAAAATAATGTTGCCGGAATCCATGAATGTAGAATCAAATTTGGAGAAAAATCAGTATTTAATAGAGGTTACACACAAATACATGAGCAAAAAAAAACATTGTCATGTGAGTTTCGAACCTAGGACCTTTGCATTGCAAGGCAGGTGTGCTATCCATTAGACTACACAGCGTCCCGTACTCTCATCGTTCAAAGAAGGAATATTATCTTAAATTGACTTATGATAGTGAAAATTGGAATTGTGATATGCGTCTATAAATTCTCAGTTTTGGGGATGAATAATTAAAATAAGTGAAAATGTTATGCAATATTCAGTAAGAGTATAAGCTCAGCTACAATATGTCGGAATCTGGGCGAAAAATGATCAAGAATTACGGAGTTATAGTCATATTTGCAAAATTATTCAAACGTCATAAAACCAAAATGGAAAAATTTAGTTCCGACGCCATTTTGATGACGTCATGATAAAATTTAGGGTCAAATGTGACATAAAATCACATCTATATTTCATACTCTATCCGAATATAAAAGAAAATTTAGGGGTCAACGGACTATCTGAAGAGCTATATTGAATTTTGTAAAGGCATGTTTTTGCACATATTTGGTCTATTGTTAACGCGCGCGTGCGCGCGTGATTCAAACTTTGATGGAAGCTAATTCCTTTACTACTGGTCGTAGAAGGTTGATCAAGGTATCAAATTATTAGAAATTTAATACCAAATGCATTGACGTAAAAGAAAGTGAGATTTTACATTGCGTAACGACGCTACGCGCGTGAACGCGCGCGAAAACGGTTGAGCGCGCAAATTCTTGAAATGCTTCAAATGACCTGATTCGTACTCTACTTTGATCAAAAAGTGATTTGGGGCATTTTTAAATTTTGACGCGCGCGTACATGCGCGTCGTTACGTGTACATGACCTTTGATGACATGGATAGTTGACCCTTGATCTGAAGTTAATTCGATGTTAATATTGTTCATTTTTGATGATTGATGATGAAGATATTGTTGATAATGTGATTTTACAAAATGGCGCGTAGATGACGTCACGATGACCATTTGACGTTGAACTTGTTTCGTACACATCGCATGATAACTGTTCATAATTGATAATATTTTGATGAAAATTGATTGAGCACTTTTTCAGCTTTTGGTGGAACAAGAAAAGGGTGGAAAAAGAAAAATAAATAATAATAAATAAAAAAGAAAATTCGTACGAAATTAAGAGGTGATCTGTCGATTGACAGATCACCTAATAATAAAAATAAACTAGAATTTTAATTCGTCTTGAGGACGAATTAGGTGATCTGTCTGTCATTCTCATGATCACGATTTAATATTCGATCATTACAAACATGTCAATGTAGATCAATATGATCATCATGATTAAAAACGGACTTTTATTAACAAAAGAACATATTAAATACAACAGCTTAAAGACAAAATATTAGGTTATGTAAACGATCTTGTTTTATTAGAGAATGCCGAATGCAATTTCGCAAGTGACTACACGAAATAGTGAAAATAATGTTGCCGGAATCCATGAATGTAGAATCAAATTTGGAGAAAAATCAGTATTTAATAGAGGTTACACACAAATACATGAGCAAAAAAAAAACATTGTCAAGTGAGTTTCGAACCTAGGACCTTTGCATTGCAAGGCAGGTGTGCTATCCATTAGACTACACAGCGTCCCGTACTCTCATCGTTCAAAGAAGGAATATTATCTTAAATTGACTTATGATAGTGAAAATTGGCATTGTGATATGCGTCTATAAATTCTCAGTTTTGGGGATGAATAATTAAAATAAGTGAAAATGTTATGCAATATTCAGTAAGAGTATAAGCTCAGCTACAATATGTCGGAATCTGGGCGAAAAATGATCAAGAATTACGGAGTTATAGTCATATTTGCAAAATTATTCAAACGTCATAAAACCAAAATGGAAAAATTTAGTTCCGACGCCATTTTGATGACGTCATGATAAAATTTAGGGTCAAATGTGACATAAAATCACATCTATATTTCATACTCTATCCGAATATAAAAGAAAATTTAGGGGTCAACGGACTATCTGAAGAGCTATATTGAATTTTGTAAAGGCATGTTTTTGCACATATTTGGTCTATTGTTAACGCGCGCGTGCGCGCGTGATTCAAACTTTGATGGAAGCTAATTCCTTTACTACTGGTCGTAGAAGGTTGATCAAGGTATCAAATTATTAGAAATTTAATACCAAATGCATTGACGTAAAAGAAAGTGAGATTTTACATTGCGTAACAACACTACGCGCGTGAACGCGCGCGAAAACGTGTGAGCGCGCAAATTCTTGAAACGCTTCAAATGACCTGATTCGTACTCTACTTTGATCAAAAAGTGATTTTGAGCATTTTAAAATTTTGACGCGCGCGTACATGCGCGTCGTGACCTGTTCATGACCTTTGATGACATGGACAGTTGACCCATGATCTTAAGTTAATTTTATGTTGATATTGTTCATTTTTGATGATTGATGATGAAGATATTGTTGATAATGTGATTTTACAAAATGGCGCGTAGATGACGTCACGATGACCATTTGACGTTGAACTTGTTTCGTACACATCGCATGATAACTGTTCATAATTGATAATATTTTGATGAAAATTGATTGAGCACTTTTTCAGATTTTGGTGGAACAAGAAAAGGGTGGAAAAAGAAAAATAAATAATAAAAATAAATAAAAAAGAAAATTCGTAGAAACACAAGAGGTGATCTGTCAGTTGACAGATCACCTAATAAACTAGAATTTTAATTCGTCTTGAGGACGAATTAGGTGATCTGTCTGTCATTCTCATGATCACGATGTAATATTTGATCATTATATCCATGGCAATGCACATCAATATAATCATCATCATTAAAAACAGACTTTTATTAACAAAAGAACATATTAAATACAGCAGCTGAAAGACAAAATATTACGTTGTGTAAACGATCTTGTTGTATTAGAGAATGCCAAATGCAATTTCGCAAGTGACTACACGAAATAGTTAAAATAATGTTGCCGAAATCCATGAATGTAGAATCAAATTTGGAGAAAAATCAGTATTTAATAGACGTTACACACAAATACATTAGCAAAAAAAAGAACATTGTCAAGTGAGTTTCGAACCAAGGACCTTCGCATTGCAAGGCAGGTGTGCTATCCATTAGACTACACAGCGCCCCGTACTCTCTTAGTTCAAAGAAGGAATATTATCTTAAATTGACTTATGACAGTGAAAATTGGCATTGTGATATGCCTCTATAAATTCTAAATTTTGAGGATGAATAATTAATATAAATGAAAATTTTAGAAAATATTTAGTAAGCGTATAAGCTCAGCTACAATATGTCGAAATCTGAGCGAAAAATGACCAACAATTACGGAGTAATAGTCATATTTGTAAAATTATTAAAACGTCATGAAACAAAAATGGAAAATTTTAGTTCCGACGCCATTTTGATGACGTCATGATAAAATGTAGGGTCGAATGTGACATGAAATCACATCTACAATTTATACTTCATCCGAATATAAAAGAAAATTTAGGGGTCAACGGACTATCTGAAGAGTTATATTGAATTTTGTAAAGGCATGTTTTTGCACATATTTGGCCTATTGTGAACGCGCGCGTGCGCGCATGATTCAAAGTTTGATTGAAGCTAATTCCTTTATTACTGGTCGTAGAAGGTTGATCAAGGTATCAAATTAATCAGAATTTCATAATAAATGCATTGACGTAAAAGAAACGGCGATTTTACATTGCATACCGACGATACGCGCGTGAACGCGCGCGAAAACGTGTGAGCGCGCAAATTCTTGAAATGCTTCAAATGACCTGATTCGTACTCTACTTTGATCAAAAAGTGATTTTGAGCATTTTAAAATTTTGACACGCGCGTTCATGCGCGTCGTGACGTGTTCATGACGTTTGATGACATGGACAGTTGACCCATGATCTGAAGTTATTTTTATGTTGATATTGTTCATTTTTGATGATTGATGATGAAGATATTGTTGATAATGTGATTTTACAAAATGGCGCGTAGATGACGTCACGATGACCATTTGACGTTGAACTTGTTTCGTACACATCGCATGATAACTGTTCATAATTGATAATATTTTGATGAAAATTGATTGAGCACTTTTTCAGCTTTTGGTGGAACAAGAAAAGGGTGGAAAAAGAAAAATAAACTAGAATTTTAATTCGTCTTGAGGACGAATTAGGTGATCTGTCTGTCATTCTCATGATCACGATTTAATATTCGATCATTACAACCATGTCAATGTAGATCAATATGATCATCATGATTAAAAACGGACTTTTATTAACAAAAGAACATATTAAATACAACAGCTTAAAGACAAAATATTAGGTTATGTAAACGATCTTGTTTTATTAGAGAATGCCGAATGCAATTTCGCAAGTGACTACACGAAATAGTGAAAATAATGTTGCCGGAATCCATGAATGTAGAATCAAATTTGGAGAAAAATCAGTATTTAATAGAGGTTACACACAAATACATGAGCAAAAAAAAACATTGTCATGTGAGTTTCGAACCTAGGACCTTTGCATTGCAAGGCAGGTGTGCTATCCATTAGACTACACAGCGTCCCGTACTCTCATCGTTCAAAGAAGGAATATTATCTTAAATTGACTTATGATAGTGAAAATTGGAATTGTGATATGCGTCTATAAATTCTCAGTTTTGGGGATGAATAATTAAAATAAGTGAAAATGTTATGCAATATTCAGTAAGAGTATAAGCTCAGCTACAATATGTCGGAATCTGGGCGAAAAATGATCAAGAATTACGGAGTTATAGTCATATTTGCAAAATTATTCAAACGTCATAAAACCAAAATGGAAAAATTTAGTTCCGACGCCATTTTGATGACGTCATGATAAAATTTAGGGTCAAATGTGACATAAAATCACATCTATATTTCATACTCTATCCGAATATAAAAGAAAATTTAGGGGTCAACGGACTATCTGAAGAGCTATATTGAATTTTGTAAAGGCATGTTTTTGCACATATTTGGTCTATTGTTAACGCGCGCGTGCGCGCGTGATTCAAACTTTGATGGAAGCTAATTCCTTTACTACTGGTCGTAGAAGGTTGATCAAGGTATCAAATTATTAGAAATTTAATACCAAATGCATTGACGTAAAAGAAAGTGAGATTTTACATTGCGTAACGACGCTACGCGCGTGAACGCGCGCGAAAACGGTTGAGCGCGCAAATTCTTGAAATGCTTCAAATGACCTGATTCGTACTCTACTTTGATCAAAAAGTGATTTGGGGCATTTTTAAATTTTGACGCGCGCGTACATGCGCGTCGTTACGTGTACATGACCTTTGATGACATGGATAGTTGACCCTTGATCTGAAGTTAATTCGATGTTAATATTGTTCATTTTTGATGATTGATGATGAAGATATTGTTGATAATGTGATTTTACAAAATGGCGCGTAGATGACGTCACGATGACCATTTGACGTTGAACTTGTTTCGTACACATCGCATGATAACTGTTCATAATTGATAATATTTTGATGAAAATTGATTGAGCACTTTTTCAGCTTTTGGTGGAACAAGAAAAGGGTGGAAAAAGAAAAATAAATAATAATAAATAAAAAAGAAAATTCGTACGAAATTAAGAGGTGATCTGTCGATTGACAGATCACCTAATAATAAAAATAAACTAGAATTTTAATTCGTCTTGAGGACGAATTAGGTGATCTGTCTGTCATTCTCATGATCACGATTTAATATTCGATCATTACAAACATGTCAATGTAGATCAATATGATCATCATGATTAAAAACGGACTTTTATTAACAAAAGAACATATTAAATACAACAGCTTAAAGACAAAATATTAGGTTATGTAAACGATCTTGTTTTATTAGAGAATGCCGAATGCAATTTCGCAAGTGACTACACGAAATAGTGAAAATAATGTTGCCGGAATCCATGAATGTAGAATCAAATTTGGAGAAAAATCAGTATTTAATAGAGGTTACACACAAATACATGAGCAAAAAAAAAACATTGTCAAGTGAGTTTCGAACCTAGGACCTTTGCATTGCAAGGCAGGTGTGCTATCCATTAGACTACACAGCGTCCCGTACTCTCATCGTTCAAAGAAGGAATATTATCTTAAATTGACTTATGATAGTGAAAATTGGCATTGTGATATGCGTCTATAAATTCTCAGTTTTGGGGATGAATAATTAAAATAAGTGAAAATGTTATGCAATATTCAGTAAGAGTATAAGCTCAGCTACAATATGTCGGAATCTGGGCGAAAAATGATCAAGAATTACGGAGTTATAGTCATATTTGCAAAATTATTCAAACGTCATAAAACCAAAATGGAAAAATTTAGTTCCGACGCCATTTTGATGACGTCATGATAAAATTTAGGGTCAAATGTGACATAAAATCACATCTATATTTCATACTCTATCCGAATATAAAAGAAAATTTAGGGGTCAACGGACTATCTGAAGAGCTATATTGAATTTTGTAAAGGCATGTTTTTGCACATATTTGGTCTATTGTTAACGCGCGCGTGCGCGCGTGATTCAAACTTTGATGGAAGCTAATTCCTTTACTACTGGTCGTAGAAGGTTGATCAAGGTATCAAATTATTAGAAATTTAATACCAAATGCATTGACGTAAAAGAAAGTGAGATTTTACATTGCGTAACGACGCTACGCGCGTGAACGCGCGCGAAAACGGTTGAGCGCGCAAATTCTTGAAATGCTTCAAATGACCTGATTCGTACTCTACTTTGATCAAAAAGTGATTTGGGGCATTTTAAAATTTTGACGCGCGCGTACATGCGCGTCGTTACGTGTACATGACCTTTGATGACATGGACAGTTGACCCTTGATCTGAAGTTAATTCGATGTTAATATTGTTCATTTTTGATGATTGATGATGAAGATATTGTTGATAATGTGATTTTACAAAATGGCGCGTAGATGACGTCACGATGACCATTTGACGTTGGACTTGTTTCGTACACATCGCATGATAACTGTTCATAATTGATAATATTTTGATGAAAATTGATTGAGCACTTTTTCAGCTTTTGGTGGAACAAGAAAAGGGTGGAAAAAGAAAAATAAATAAAAATAAATAAAAAAGAAAATTCGTAGAAACACAAGAGGTGATCTGTCAGTTGACAGATCACCTAATAAAAAAGAAAATTCGTAGAAACACAAGAGGTGATCTGTCAGTTGACAGATCACCTAATAAAAATAAATAAAAAAGAAAATTCGTAGAAACACAAGAGGTGATCTGTCAGTTGACAGATCACCTAATAAATAAACTAGATCTTTAATTCGTCATGAGGACGAATTAGGTGATCTGTCTCTGATTTTCATGATCACGAATACAATCACCATGTTTATTGAGATCAATACGATGATCATATTGAAAACTGAACTTTTATTACGAAGAGAACATGTTGAATACCCTTGAAAAGAGGGAAATGAAAAGTTTTGTGAAATAAGTGTTACACATGGTATATGTACAAGTTATAATAAAAGGGTTTTAAAACTATTTTATTGTGCAATATATACCTTGTAATGGTCATAAAGGACCATTTGTGAAATGTTGAAAATAAACAAAAAAGAAAAAAAAATTCTCATATTCACCCCTGGGCTCGAACCTTCGACCCTAAGGACGCAAGTCTGGTGCCTTATCAACTGAGCTACACTATTTCCCATAGACTAATACACATAAGCACTATTTCCCATCGACTTTACACATAAGCAAATTGAGGGGATCTCAAATCCAATTTTTCAAGAAAAATACGGGCATGATCCCGGCTTTTTATCAGAAAAATAAGACCAGATTGCGATAGCTTACAATCTCAGCTACATTATACTCCAAGCTAAGAGAAAACCGACGATTAGAAATGGAGATATGGCTCGCGAAATAGAGGAATGTAAAATCCAGTTTTGAGAAAAAGCCATTTCCCATAGAGATTGCACACAAAATGAGCGAAAATGACATGCCTCTATAACTTGCCATTTTTCAGGATGATCCGTTCCTTTAAATGTTAATATAGCCAATAAGTTAGAAAGACTATGTATTCAGCTACAACATATTAAAAAACTGGGCGAAAATTGACCAATATTTACGGAGTTATAGTCATATTTGCAAAATTATTAAAACGTCATAAAACAAAAATGGAAAATTTTAGTTCCGACGCCATTTTGATGACGTCATGATAAAATTTAGGGTCAAATGTGACATGAAATCACATCTACAATTCATACTCTATCGGAATATAAAAGAATATTTGAGGGTCAACGGACTATCCGAAGAGTTATATTAAATTTTGTAAAGGCATGTTTTTCCACATATTTGGCCTAATGTGAACGCGCGCGTGCGCGCGTTATTAAAAATTTGATAGAAGCTTATTCCTTTACTACAAGTCGTAGAAGGTTGATCAAGGTATCAAATTAATCAGAATTTAATAATAAATGCATTGATGTAAAAGAAATGGCGATTTTACATTGCGTAACGACGTTACGCGCGTGAACGCGCGCTAAAACGCGTGAGCGCGCAAATTCTTGAAATGCTTCAAATGACCTGATTCGTACTCTACTTTGATCAAAAAGTGATTTTGAGCATTTTAAAATTTTGACGCGCGCGTACATGCGCGTCGTGACGTGTTAATGACGTTTGATCACATGGACAGTTGACCCATGATCTGAAGTTAATTTGATGTTAATATTGTTCATTTTTGATAATTGATGATGAAGATATTGTTGATAATGTGATTTTACAAAATGGCGCGTAGATGACGTCACGATGACCATTTGACGTTGAACTTGTTTCGTACACATCGCATGATAACTGTGCATAATTGATAATATTTTGATGAAAATTGATCGAGCACTTTTTTTGATTTTGGTGGAACAAGAAAAGGGTGGAAAAAGAAAAATAAATAAAAAGAATAAATAAACTAGAACTTTAATTCGTCATGAGGACGAATTAGGTGATCTGTCTCTGATTTTCGTGATCACGAATACAATCACCATGTTTATTGAGATCAATACGATGATCATATTGAAAACTGAACTTTTATTACGAAGAGAACATGTTGAATACCCTTGAAAAGAGGGAAATGAAAAGTTTTGTGAAATAAGTGTTACACATGGTATATGTACAAGTTATAATAAAAGGGTTTTAAAACTATTTTATTGTGCAATATATACCTTGTAATGGTCATAAAGGACCATTTGTGAAATGTTGAAAATAAACAAAAAAGAAAAAAAAATTCTCATATTCACCCCTGGGCTCGAACCCTCGACCCTAAGGACGCAAGTCTGGTGCCTTATCAACTGAGCTACACTATTTCCCATAGACTAATACACATAAGCACTATTTCCCATCGACTTTACACATAAGCAAATTGAGGGGATCTCAAATCCAATTTTTCAAGAAAAATACGGGCATGATCCCGGCTTTTTATCAGAAAAATAAGACCAGATTGCGATAGCTTACAATCTCAGCTACATTATACTCCAAGCTAAGAGAAAACCGACGATTAGAAATGGAGATATGGCTCGCGAAATAGAGGAATGTAAAATCCAGTTTTGAGAAAAAGCCATTTCCCATAGAGATTGCACACAAAATGAGCGAAAATGACATGCCTCTATAACTTGCCATTTTTTAGGATGATCCGTTCCTTTAAATGTTAATATAGCCATTAAGTTAGAAAGAGTATGTATTCAGCTACAACATATTAAAAAACTGGGCGAAAATTGACCAATATTTACGGAGTTATAGTCATATTTGCAAAATTATTAAAACGTCATAAAACAAAAATTGAAAATTTTAGTTCCGACGCCATTTTGATGACGTCATGATAAAATTTAGGGTCAAATGTGACATGAAATCACATCTACAATTCATACTCTATCGGAATATAAAAGAATATTTGAGGGTCAACGGACTATCCGAAGAGTTATATTAAATTTTGTAAAGGCATGTTTTTCCACATATTTGGCCTATTGTGAACGCGCGCGTGCGCGCGTTATTAAAAAATTGATAGAAGCTTATTCCTTTACTACTGGTCGTAGAAGGTTGATCAAGGTATCAAATTAATCAGAATTTCATAATAAATGCATTGATGTAAAAGGCGATTTTACATTGCGTAACGACGTTACGCGCGTGAACGCGCGCTAAAACGCGTGAGCGCGCAAATTCTTGAAATGCTTCAAATGACCTGATTCGTACTCTACTTTGATCAAAAAGTGATTTTGAGCATTTTAAAATTTTGACGCGCGCGTACATGCGCGTCGCGACGTGTTAATGACGTTTGATCACATGGACAGTTGACCCATGATCTGAAGTTAATTTCATGTTAATATTGTTCATTTTTGATGATTGATGATGAAGATATTGTTGATAATGTGATTTTACAAAATGGCGCGTAGATGACGTCACGATGACCATTTGACGTTGAACTTGTTTCGTACACATCGCATTATAACTGTGCATAATTGATAATAATTTGATGAAAATTGATAGAACAGTTTTTCTGATTTTGGTGGAACAAGAAAAGGGTGGAAAAAGAAAAATAAATAAAAAGGAATAAATAAATAAAAAAGAAAATTCGTAGAAACACAAGAGGTGATCTGTCAACAGACAGATCACCTAATAAAAAGGAATAAATAAATAAAAAAGAAAATTCGTAGAAACACAAGAGGTGATCTGTCAACAGACAGATCACCTAACTAGAATTTTAATTCGTCTTGAGGACGAATTAGGTGATCTGTCTGTCATTCTCATGATCACGATTTAATATTCGATCATTACAACCATGTCAATGCAGATCAATATGATCATCATGATTAAAAACGGACTTTTATTAACAAAAGAACATATTAAATACAACAGCTTAAAGACAAAATATTAGGTTATGTAAACGATCTTGTTTTATTAGAGAATGCCGAATGCAATTTCGCAAGTGACTACACGAAATAGTGAAAATAATGTTGCCGGAATCCATGAATGTAGAATCAAATTTGGAGAAAAATCAGTATTTAATAGAGGTTACACACAAATACATGAGCAGAAAAAAACATTGTCAAGTGAGTTTCGAACCTAGGACCTTTGCATTGCAAGGCAGGTGTGCTATCCATTAGACTACACAGCGTCCCGTACTCTCATCGTTCAAAGAAGGAATATTATCTTAAATTGACTTATGATAGTGAAAATTGGCATTGTGATATGCCTCTGTAAATTCTCAGTTTTGGGGATGAATAATTAAAATAAGTGAAAATGTTATACAATATTCAGTAAGAGTATAAGCTCAGCTACAATATGTCGGAATCTGGGCGAAAAATGATCAAGAATTACGGAGTTATAGTCATATTTGCAAAATTATTCAAACGTCATAAAACCAAAATGGAAAATTTTAGTTCCGACGCCATTTTGATGACGTCATGATAAAATTTAGGGTCAAATGTGACATAAAATCACATCTATATTTCATACTCTATCCGAATATAAAAGAAAATATAGGGGTCAACGGACTATCTGAAGAGCTATATTGAATTTTGTAAAGGCATGTTTTTGCACATATTTGGTCTATTGTTAACGCGCGCGTGCGCGCGTGATTCAAACTTTGATGGAAGCTAATTCCTTTACTACTGGTCGTAGAAGGTTGATCAAGGTATCAAATTATTAGAAATTTAATAACAAATGCATTGGCGTAAAAGAAAGTGAGATTTTACATTGCGTAACGACGCTACGCGCGTGAACGCGCGCGAAAACGGTTGAGCGCGCAAATTCTTGAAATGCTTCAAATGACCTGATTCGTACTCTACTTTGATCAAAAAGTGATTTTGGGCATTTTAAAATTTTGACGCGCGCGTACATGCGCGTCGTTACGTGTACATGACCTTTGATGACATGGACAGTTGACCCTTGATCTGAAGTTAATTCGATGTTAATATTGTTCATTTTTGATGATTGATGATGAAGATATTGTTGATAATGTGATTTTACAAAATGGCGCGTAGATGACGTCACGATGACCATTTGACGTTGAACTTGTTTCGTACACATCGCATGATAACTGTTCATAATTGATAATATTTTGATGAAAATTGATTGAGCACTTTTTCAGCTTTTGGTGGAACAAGAAAAGGGTGGAAAAAGAAAAATAAATAATAAAAATAAATAAAAAAGAAAATTCGTAGAAACACAAGAGGTGATCTGTCAGTTGACAGATCACCTAACTAGAATTTTAATTCGTCTTGAGGACGAATTAGGTGATCTGTCTGTCATTCTCATGATCACGATCTAATATTCGATCATTATAACCTTGGCAATGCATATTAATATGATCATCATGATTAAAACGGACTTTAATTAACAAAAGTACAGCAGATGAAAGGCAAAATATTACGTTGTGTAAAAGATATTTTTTTTAGAGAGAATGCCAAATGCAATTTCGCAAGTGACTACACAAAGTAGTGAAAATAATGTTGCCGGAATCCAAGAATGTAGAATAACATTTTGAGAAAAATCAGTATTCAATAGACGTTACACACAAATACATGAGCAAAAAAAAAACATTGTCAAGTGAGTTTCGAACCAAGGATCTTTGCATTGCAATGCAGGTGTGCTATCCATTAGACTACAAAAGGTCCCTTACTCTCATCGTTCAAAGAATGAATATTATCTTAAATTGACTTATGACAGTGAAAATTGGCATTGTGATATGCCTGTATAAATTCTCAGTTTTGAGGATGAATAATTAATATAAGTGAAAATATTATGAAATATGTAGTAAGAGTATAAGCTCAGCTACAATATGTCGAAATCTGGGCGAAAAATGATCAACAATTACGGAGTTATAGTCATGTTTGCAAAATTATTAAAACGTCATCAAACAAAAATAGAAAATTTTAGTTCCGACGCCATTTTGATGACGTCTTGATAAAATTTAGGGTCAAATGTGACATGAAATCACATCTACAATTCATACGCTATCCGAATATAAAAGAAAATGTAGGGGTCAACGGACTATCTGAAGAGTTATATTGAATTTTGTAAAGACATGTTTTTGCACATATTTGGCCTATTTTCAACGCGCGCTTGCGCGCGTAATGCAAACTTTGACGGAGGCTAATTCCTTTATTACTTGTCGTAAAAGGTCGGTCAAGATATCAAATTATTGAGAATTTCATTATAAATGCATTGACGTAAAAGAAACGGCGATTCTACATTGCGCAACGACATTACGCGCGTGAACGCGCGCGAAAACGTGTGAGCGCGCAAATTCTTGAAATGCTTCAAATGACCTGATTCGTACTCTACTTTGATCAAAAAGTGATTTTGAGCATTTTAAAATTTTGACGCGCGCGTACATGCGCGTCGTGACCTGTTCATGACCTTTGATGACATGGACAGTTGACCCTTGATCTGAAGTTAATTTGATGTTAATATTGTTCATTTTTTATGATTGATGATGAAGATATTGTTGATAATGTGATTTTACAAAATGGCGCGTAGATGACGTCACGATGACCATTTGACGTTGAACTTGTTTCGTACACATCGCATGATAACTGTGCATAATTGATAATATTTTGATGAAAATTGATCGAGCACTTTTTCTGATTTTGGTGGAACAAGAAAAGGGTGGAAAAAGAAAAATAAATAAAAATAAATAAAAAAGAAAATTCGTACGAAATTAAGAGGTGATCTGTCGATTGACAGATCACCTAATAAAAAAGAAAATTCGTAGAAACACAAGAGGTGATCTGTCAACAGACAGATCACCTAATAAAAAAGAAAATTCGTAGAAACACAAGAGGTTATCTGTCAACAGACAGATCACCTAATAATAAAAATAAATAAAAAAGAAAATTCGTAGAAACACAAGAGGTGATCTGTCAGTTGACAGATCACCTAATAAATAAAAAAGAAAATTCGTAGAAACACAAGAGGTGATCTGTCAGTTGACAGATCACCTAATAATAAAAATAAATAAAAAAGAAAATTCGTAGAAACACAAGAGGTGATCTGTCAACTGACAGATCACCTAATAAAGTAAAATCTGACGAATATAATAGGTGATCTGTCATATTCATGACAGACCACCTAAAAAGAAAAAAGAAAGAAAAAAAAAAAAAGTCAGGCAAGGTTTGAACCACCGACCCCTGCTTTATCAGTCAGGTGCGTTATCCAGTCGACCACAATGTTTCCGACAGACGGCAAACGCAAAACAGGAAACATATTGTCAATGTAAATTTTTGCAAGTAGAAAATTGGCATGATGACAAACCTCTACAAGTTCTAGTTTTGAGAATAGTACAAGCTTTAAAATGATACAATGGACATATTGTCTAAAGGGTACATTCTAAGCTAAAAGATATTGAAAATTTGGCGAGAAATAACCAATATTTACGGAATTAGAATCAATTTACATGAGTGTGGTGACATCATGAAACAGAAAACACTTGCTTTTAGTTCCGACGCCATTTTGATGACGTCACGATGTAATTAAGAGTCAAATGTGGCATGAAATCATATCTCCTATTCATACTCTATTCGAATATGAAAAGAAAAATTGGGGTCAACGGACTCCCTGAAGAGCTACAGTGAATTTTATATAGGCATATTTTTGCCCATTTACGCGCGAGTAATGCAAATTTGAATGGACGCGCATTCCCGTATTATTGGTCGTAAGAGGCTGAATGAGGTATCAAATTAATCAGAAGATAATGGACAATGGAAAGACATGAAACAAATGATGACTCGAAGATGCATACCGATGGTAGGTGCAAGAACGCGCACGCATACCTGTGCGCGCGCAAATTCTTGACATGCTCAAAATGACCAGAAACGTACCCAAACTTGACCACGGTCGATTTGGGGAAATTTAAAATTTTGACGCGCGCGTACGTGCGCGTCGTGACCTTTGCATGACCTCTGATGACATGTCCTGATGACCTGTGACCGGAACTTGATATGATGCAAATATGGATGATTTTTTATGATTAGTTGCGATGATATGATCAATAATTTAATTTTACAAAATGGCGCCTAGATGACGTCATCATGATTTGATAACCTTGAAAAGTTTCGTTTCGCGATTCCATAATAATTTGCATACATGACATGAAAATCAAGAAATTAGACAAGCCCGATTTTGAGATAAAGTGGGAACAAAATTTGGCAATAAAAATAAACTAGAATTTTAATTCGTCTTAAGGACGAATTAGGTGATCTGTCTGTCATTCTCATGATCACGATGTAATATTTGATCATTATATCCATGGCAATGCACATCAATATAATCACCATCATTAAAAGCAGACTTTTATTAACAAAAGAACATATTAAATACAGCAGCTGAAAGACAAAATATTACGTTGTGTAAACGATCTTGTTGTATTAGAGAATGCCAAATGCACTTTCGCAAGTGACTACACGAAATAATTAAATTAATGTTGCCGAAATCCATGAATGTAGAATCAAATTTTGAGAAAAATCAGTATTTAATAGACGTTACACACAAATACATCAGCAAAAAAAAGAACATTGTCAAGCGAGTTTCGAACCAAGGACCTTTGTATTGCAAGGCATGTGTGCTATCCATTGGACTACACAGCGTCCCGTACTCTCATAGTTCAAAGAAGTAATATTATCTTAAATTGACTTATGACAGTGAAAATTGGCATTGTGATATGCCTCTATAAATTCTCAGTTTTGAGGATGAATAATTAATATAAGTGAAAATGTTATGCAATATTTAGTAAGAGTATAAGTCCAGCTACAATATGTCGAAATCTGGGCGAAAAATGATCAAGAATTACGGAGTTATAGTCATATTTGCAAAATTATTCAAACGTCATAAAACAAAAATGGAAAATTTTAGTTCCGACGCCATTTTGATGACGTCATGATAAAATTTAGTGTCAAATGTGACATAAAATCACATCTGTAATTCATATTCTATCCGAATATAAAAGAAAATTTAGGGGTCAACGGACTATCTGAAGAGTTATATTGAATTTTGTAAAGGCATGTTTTTGCACATATTTGGTCTATTGTGAACGCGCGCGTGCGCGCGTGATTCAAACTTTGATGGAAGCTAATTCCTTTACTACTGGTCGTAGAAGGTTGATCAAGGTATCAAATTATTAGAAATTTAATAACAAATGCATTGACGTAAAAGAAAGTGAGATTCTACATTGCGTAACGACGTTACGCGCGTGAACGCGCGCGAAAACGTGTGAGCGCGCAAATTCTTGAAATGCTTCAAATGACCTGATTCGTACTCTACTTTGATCAAAAAGTGATTTTGAGCATTTTAAAATTTTGACGCGCGCGTACATGCGCGTCGTGACCTGTTCATGACCTTTGATGACATTGACAGTTGACCCATGATCTGAAGTTAATTTTATGTTGATATTGTTCATTTTTGATGATTGATGATGAAGATATTGTTGATAATGTGATTTTACAAAATGGCGCGTAGATGACGTCACGATGACTATTTGAGGTTGAACTTGTTTCGTACACATCGCATGATAACTGTGCATAATTGATAATATTTTGATGAAAATTGATCGAGCACTTTTTCTGATTTTGGTGGAACAAGAAAAGGGTGGAAAAAGAAAAATAAACTAGAATTTTAATTCGTCTTAAGGACGAATTAGGTGATCTGTCTGTCATTCTCATGATCACGATGTAATATTTGATCATTATATCCATGGCAATGCACATCAATATAATCACCATCATTAAAAGCAGACTTTTATTAACAAAAGAACATATTAAATACAGCAGCTGAAAGACAAAATATTACGTTGTGTAAACGATCTTGTTGTATTAGAGAATGCCAAATGCACTTTCGCAAGTGACTACACGAAATAATTAAATTAATGTTGCCGAAATCCATGAATGTAGAATCAAATTTTGAGAAAAATCAGTATTTAATAGACGTTACACACAAATACATCAGCAAAAAAAAGAACATTGTCAAGCGAGTTTCGAACCAAGGACCTTTGTATTGCAAGGCATGTGTGCTATCCATTGGACTACACAGCGTCCCGTACTCTCATAGTTCAAAGAAGTAATATTATCTTAAATTGACTTATGACAGTGAAAATTGGCATTGTGATATGCCTCTATAAATTCTCAGTTTTGAGGATGAATAATTAATATAAGTGAAAATGTTATGCAATATTTAGTAAGAATATAAGTCCAGCTACAATATCTCGAAATCTGGGCGAAAAATGATCAAGAATTACGGAGTTATAGTCATATTTGCAAAATTATTCAAACGTCATAAAACAAAAATGGAAAATTTTAGTTCCGACGCCATTTTGATGACGTCATGATAAAATTTAGGGTCAAATGTGACATAAAATCACATCTGTAATTCATATTCTATCCGAATATAAAAGAAAATTTAGGGGTCAACGGACTATCTGAAGAGTTATATTGAATTTTGTAAAGGCATGTTTTTGCACATATTTGGTCTATTGTGAACGCGCGCGTGCGCGCGTGATTCAAACTTTGATGGAAGCTAATTCCTTTACTACTTGTCGTAGAAGGTTGATCAAGGTATCAAATTATTAGAAATTTAATAACAAATGCATTGACGTAAAAGAAAGTGAGATTCTACATTGCGTAACGACGTTACGCGCGTGAACGCGCGCGAAAACGTGTGAGCGCGCAAATTCTTGAAATGCTTCAAATGACCTGATTCGTACTCTACTTTGATCAAAAAGTGATTTTGAGCATTTTAAAATTTTGACGCGCGCGTACATGCGCGTCGTGACCTGTTCATGACCTTTGATGACATTGACAGTTGACCCATGATCTGAAGTTAATTTTATGTTGATATTGTTCATTTTTGATGATTGATGATGAAGATATTGTTGATAATGTGATTTTACAAAATGGCGCGTAGATGACGTCACGATGACTATTTGAGGTTGAACTTGTTTCGTACACATCGCATGATAACTGTGCATAATTGATAATATTTTGATGAAAATTGATCGAGCACTTTTTCTGATTTTGGTGGAACAAGAAAAGGGTGGAAAAAGAAAAATAAATAAAAACTAGAATTTTAATTCGTCTTAAGGACGAATTAGGTGATCTGTCTGTCATTCTCATGATCATGATCTAATTTTCGATCATTATAACCCTGTAAATTATGCAGATCAATACGATCATCATGATAATCAATGGACTTTTATTAACGAAAGAACGCATTAAATACTGCTGAAAGTCAAAATATTACGTTGTGTAAACGATTTTGTTGTATTAGAGAATGCCAAATGCAATTTTGCAAGTGACTACACGAAATAGTTAAAAGAATGTGGCCGAAATCCATGAATGTAGAATCAAATTTTGAGAAAAATCAGTATTTAATAGACGTTATACACAAATACATGAGCGAAAAAAAAACATTGTCAAGTGAGTTTCGAACCAAGGACCTTTGCATTGCAAGGCAGGTGTGCTATCCATTAGACTACACAGCGTCCCGTACTCTCATAGTTCAAAGAAGGAATATTATCTTAAATTGACTTGTGACAGTGAAAATTGGCATTGTGATATGCCTCTATAAATTCTCAGTTTTGAGGATGAATAATTAATATAAGTGAAAAAGTTAAACAATATTTAATAAGAGTATATAGTCAGCTACAATATGTCGAAATCTGGGCGAAAAATGATCAAGAATTACGGAGTTATAGTCATATTTGCAAAATTATTCAAACGTCATAAAACAAAAATGGAAAATTTCAATTCCGACGCCATTTTGATGACGTCAAGATAAAATTTAGTGTCAAATGTGACATAAAATCACATCTATAATCCATACTCTATTCGAATATAAAAGAAAATTCAGGGGTCAACGGACTATCTGAAGAGCTATATTGAATTTTGTAAAGCCATGTTTTTGCACATATTTGGTCTATTGTTAACGCGCGCGTGCGCGCGTGATTCAAACTTTGATGGAAGCTAATTCCTTTACTACTGGTCGTAGAAGGTTGATCAAGGTATCAAATTATTAGAAATTTAATAACAAATGCATTGACGTAAAAGAAAGTGAGATTTTACATTGCGTAACGACGCTACGCGCGTGAACGCGCGCGAAAACGGTTGAGCGCGCAAATTCTTGAAATGCTTCAAATGACCTGATTCGTACTCTACTTTGATCAAAAAGTGATTTTGAGCATTTTAAAATTTTGACGCGCGCGTACATGCGCGTCGTGACGTGTTAATGACGTTTGATCACATGGACAGTTGACCCATGATCTGAAGTTAATTTGATGTTAATATTGTTCATTTTTGATGATTGATGATGAAGATATTGTTGATAATGTGATTTTACAAAATGGCGCGTAGATGACGTCACGATGACCATTTGACGTTGAACTTGTTTCGTACACATCGCATGATAACTGTGCATAATTGATAATATTTTGATGAAAATTGATCGAGCACTTTTTCTGATTTTGGTGGAACAAGAAAAGGGTGGAAAAAGAAAAATAAACTAGAATTTTAATTCGTCTTAAGGACGAATTAGGTGATCTGTCTGTCATTCTCATGATCACGATGTAATATTTGATCATTATATCCATGGCAATGCACATCAATATAATCACCATCATTAAAAGCAGACTTTTATTAACAAAAGAACATATTAAATACAGCAGCTGAAAGACAAAATATTACGTTGTGTAAACGATCTTGTTGTATTAGAGAATGCCAAATGCACTTTCGCAAGTGACTACACGAAATAATTAAATTAATGTTGCCGAAATCCATGAATGTAGAATCAAATTTTGAGAAAAATCAGTATTTAATAGACGTTACACACAAATACATCAGCAAAAAAAAGAACATTGTCAAGCGAGTTTCGAACCAAGGACCTTTGTATTGCAAGGCATGTGTGCTATCCATTGGACTACACAGCGTCCCGTACTCTCATAGTTCAAAGAAGTAATATTATCTTAAATTGACTTATGACAGTGAAAATTGGCATTGTGATATGCCTCTATAAATTCTCAGTTTTGAGGATGAATAATTAATATAAGTGAAAATGTTATGCAATATTTAGTAAGAGTATAAGTCCAGCTACAATATGTCGAAATCTGGGCGAAAAATGATCAAGAATTACGGAGTTATAGTCATATTTGCAAAATTATTCAAACGTCATAAAACAAAAATGGAAAATTTTAGTTCCGACGCCATTTTGATGACGTCATGATAAAATTTAGGGTCAAATGTGACATAAAATCACATCTGTAATTCATATTCTATCCGAATATAAAAGAAAATTTAGGGGTCAACGGACTATCTGAAGAGTTATATTGAATTTTGTAAAGGCATGTTTTTGCACATATTTGGTCTATTGTGAACGCGCGCGTGCGCGCGTGATTCAAACTTTGATGGAAGCTAATTCCTTTACTACTTGTCGTAGAAGGTTGATCAAGGTATCAAATTATTAGAAATTTAATAACAAATGCATTGACGTAAAAGAAAGTGAGATTCTACATTGCGTAACGACGTTACGCGCGTGAACGCGCGCGAAAACGTGTGAGCGCGCAAATTCTTGAAATGCTTCAAATGACCTGATTCGTACTCTACTTTGATCAAAAAGTGATTTTGAGCATTTTAAAATTTTGACGCGCGCGTACATGCGCGTCGTGACCTGTTCATGACCTTTGATGACATTGACAGTTGACCCATGATCTGAAGTTAATTTTATGTTGATATTGTTCATTTTTGATGATTGATGATGAAGATATTGTTGATAATGTGATTTTACAAAATGGCGCGTAGATGACGTCACGATGACTATTTGAGGTTGAACTTGTTTCGTACACATCGCATGATAACTGTGCATAATTGATAATATTTTGATGAAAATTGATCGAGCACTTTTTCTGATTTTGGTGGAACAAGAAAAGGGTGGAAAAAGAAAAATAAACTAGAATTTTAATTCGTCTTGAGGACGAATTAGGTGATCTGTCTGTCATTCTCATGATTACGATGTAATATTTGATCATTATTTCCATGGCAATGCACATCAATATAATCATCATCATTAAAAACAGACTTTTATTAACAAAAGAACATATTAAATACAGCAGCTGAAAGACAAAATATTACGTTGTGTAAACGATCTTGTTGTATTAGAGAATGCCAAATGCAATTTCGCAAGTGACTACACGAAATAGTTAAAATAATGTTGCCGAAATCCATGAATGTAGAATCAAATTTTGAGAAAAATCAGTATTTACTAGACGTTACACACAAATACATTAGCAAAAAAAAAAAACATTGTCAAGTGAGTTTCAAACCAAGGACCTTCGCATTGCAAGGCAGGTGTGCTTTCCATTAGACTACACAGCGCCCCGTACTCTCTTAGTTCAAAGAAGGAATATTATCTTAAATTGACTTATGACAGTGAAAATTGGCATTGTGATATGCCTCTATAAATTCTCAGTTTTGAGGATGATTAATTAATATAAATGAAAATTTCATTAAATATTTAGTAAAAGTATCAGCTCAGCTACAATATGTCGAAATCTGGGCGAAAAATGATCAAGAATTACGGAGTTATAGTCATATTTGCAAAATAATTAAAACGTCATAAAACAAAAATGGAAAATTTTAGTTCCGACGCCATTTTGATGACGTGATGATAAAATTTAGGGTCAAATGTGACATGAAATCACATCTACAATTCATACTCTATCCGAATATAAAAGAAAATATAGGGGTCAACGGACTATCTGAAGAGTTATATTGAATTTTGTAAAGACATGTTTTTTCACATATTTGGCCTATTTTCAATGCGCGCTTGCACGCGTAATGCAAACTTTGACGGAGGCTAATTCCTTTATTACTTGTCGTAAAAGGTCGGTCAAGGTATCAAATTATTGACAATTTCATAATAAATGCATTGACGTAAAAAAAAACGGCGATTCTACATTGCGTAACGACATTACGCGCGTGAACGCGCGCGAAAACGTGTGAGCGCGCAAATTCTTGAAATGCTTCAAATGACCTGATTCGTACTCTACTTTGATCAAAAAGTGATTTTGAGCATTTTAAAATTTTGACGCGCGCGTACATGCGCGTCGTGACCTGTTCATGACCTTTGATGACATGGACAGTTGACCCTTGATCTGAAGTTAATTTGATGTTAATATTGTTCATTTTTGATGATTGATGATGAAGATATTGTTGATAATGTGATTTTACAAAATGGCGCGTAGATGACGTCACGATGACCATTTGACGTTGAACTTGTTTCGTACACATCGCATTATAACTGTGCATAATTGATAATAATTTGATGAAAATTGATAGAACAGTTTTTCTGATTTTGGTGGAACAAGAAAAGGGTGGAAAAAGAAAAATAAATAATAAAAATAAATAAAAAAGAAAATTCGTAGAAACACAAGAGGTGATCTGTCAGTTGACAGATCACCTAATAAAAATAAATAAAAAAGAAAATTCGTAGAAACACAAGAGGTGATCTGTCAGTTGACAGATCACCTAATAAATAAAAAAGAAAATTCGTACGAAATTAAGAGGTGATCTGTCGATTGACAGATCACCTAACTAGAATTTTAATTCGTCTTGAGGACGAATTAGGTGATCTGTCTGTCATTCTCATGATCACGATTTAATATTCGATCATTACAACCATGTCAATGCAGATCAATATGACCATCATGATTAAAAACGGACTTTTATTAACAAAAGAACATATTAAATACAACAGCTTAAAGACAAAATATTAGGTTATGTAAACGATCTTGTTTTATTAGAGAATGCCGAATGCAATTTCGCAAGTGACTACACGAAATAGTGAAAATAATGTTGCCGCAATTCATGAATGTAGAATCAAATTTTGAGAAAAATCAGTATTTAATAGAGGTTACACACAAATACATGAGCAAAAAAAACATTGTCAAGTGAGTTTCGAACTTAGGACCTTTGCATTGCAAGGCAGGAGTGCTATCCATTAGACTACACAGCGTCCCGTACTCTCATAGTTCAAAGAAGGAATATTATCTCAAATTGACTTATGATAGTGAAAATTGGCATTGTGATATGCCTCTATAAATTCTCAGTTTTGGGGATGAATAATTAAAATAAAGGAAAATGTTATGCAATATTCAGTGAGAGTATAAGCTCAGCTACAATATGTCGGAATCTGGGCGAAAAATGATCAAGAATTACGGAGTTATAGTCATATTTGCAAAATTATTCAAACGTCATAAAACAAAAATGGAAAATTTCAGTTCCGACGCCATTTTGATGACGTCATGATAAAATTTAGGGTCAAATGTGACATAAAATCACATCTATATTTCATACTCTATCCGAATATAAAAGAAAATTTAGGGGTTAACGGACTATCTGAAGAGCTATATTGAATTTTGTAAAGGCATGTTTTTGAACATATTTGGTCTATTGTTAACGCGCGCGTGCGCGCGTGATTCAAATATTGATGGAAGCTAATTCCTTTACTACTGGTCGTAGAAGGTTGATCAAGGTATCAAATTATTAGAAATTTAATAACAAATGCATTGACGTAAAAGAAAGTGAGATTTTACATTGCGTAACGACGCTACGCGCGTGAACGCGCGCGAAAACGGTTGAGCGCGCAAATTCTTGAAATGCTTCAAATGACCTAATTCGTACTCTACTTTGATCAAAAAGTGATTTTGAGCATTTTAAAATTTTGACGCGCGCGTACATGCTCGTCGTTACGTGTACATGACCTTTGATGACATGGACAGTTGACCATTGATCTGACGTTAATTCGATGTTAATATTGTTCATTTTTGATGATTGATGATGAAGATATTGTTGATAATGTAATTTTACAAAATTGCGCGTAGATGACGTCACGATGACCATTTGACGTTGAACTTGTTTCGTACACATCGCATGATAACTGTTCATAATTGATAATATTTTGATGAAAATTGATTGAGCACTTTTTCAGCTTTTGGTGGAACAAGAAAAGGGTGGAAAAAGAAAAATAAACTAGAATTTTAATTCGTCTTGAGGACGAATTAGGTGATCTGTCTGTCATTCTCATGATCACGATTTAATATTCGATCATTACAACCATGTCAATGCAGATCAATATGATCATCATGATTAAAAACGGACTTTTATTAACAAAAGAACATATTAAATACAACAGCTTAAAGACAAAATATTAGGTTATGTAAACGATCTTGTTTTATTAGAGAATGCCGAATGCAATTTCGCAAGTGACTACACGAAATAGTGAAAATAATGTTGCCGGAATCCATGAATGTAGAATCAAATTTGGAGAAAAATCAGTATTTAATAGAGGTTACACACAAATACATGAGCAAAAAAAAACATTGTCAAGTGAGTTTCGAACCTAGGACCTTTGCATTGCAAGGCAGGTGTGCTATCCATTAGACTACACAGCGTCCCGTACTCTCATCGTTCAAAGAAGGAATATTATCTTAAATTGACTTATGATAGTGAAAATTGGCATTGTGATATGCCTCTATAAATTCTCAGTTTTGGGGATGAATAATTAAAATAAGTGAAAATGTTATACAATATTCAGTAAGAGTATAAGCTCAGCTACAATATGTCGGAATCTGGGCGAAAAATGATCAAGAATTACGGAGTTATAGTCATATTTGCAAAATTATTAAAACGTCATAAAACCAAAATGGAAAATTTTAGTTCCGACGCCATTTTGATGACGTCATGATAAAATTTAGGGTCAAATGTGACATAAAATCACATCTATATTTCATACTCTATCCGAATATAAAAGAAAATATAGGGGTCAACGGACTATCTGAAGAGCTATATTGAATTTTGTAAAGGCATGTTTTTGCACATATTTGGTCTATTGTTAACGCGCGCGTGCGCGCGTGATTCAAACTTTGATGGAAGCTAATTCCTTTACTACTGGTCGTAGAAGGTTGATCAAGGTATCAAATTATTAGAAATTTAATAACAAATGCATTGACGTAAAAGAAAGTGAGATTTTACATTGCGTAACGACGCTACGCGCGTGAACGCGCGCGAAAACGGTTGAGCGCGCAAATTCTTGAAATGCTTCAAATGACCTGATTCGTACTCTACTTTGATCAAAAAGTGATTTTGGGCATTTTAAAATTTTGACGCGCGCGTACATGCGCGTCGTTACGTGTACATGACCTTTGATGACATGGACAGTTGACCCTTGATCTGAAGTTAATTCGATGTTAATATTGTTCATTTTTGATGATTGATGATGAAGATATTGTTGATAATGTGATTTTACAAAATGGCGCGTAGATGACGTCACGATGACCATTTGACGTTGAACTTGTTTCGTACACATCGCATGATAACTGTTCATAATTGATAATATTTTGATGAAAATTGATTGAGCACTTTTTCAGCTTTTGGTGGAACAAGAAAAGGGTGGAAAAAGAAAAATAAATAAAAACTAGAATTTTAATTCGTCTTGAGGACGAATTAGGTGATCTGTCTGTCATTCTTATGATCACGATTTAATATTCGATCATTACAACCATGTCAATGTAGATCAATATGATCATCATGATTAAAAACGGACTTTTATTAACAAAAGAACATATTAAATACAACAGCTTAAAGACAAAATATTAGGTTATGTAAACGATCTTGTTTTATTAGAGAATGCCGAATGCAATTTCGCAAGTGACTACACGAAATAGTGAAAATAATGTTGCCGGAATCCATGAATGTAGAATCAAATTTGGAGAAAAATCAGTATTTAATAGAGGTTACACACAAATACATGAGCAAAAAAAAAACATTGTTAAGTGAGTTTCGAACCAAGGAACCTTTCATTGCAAGGCAGGTGCGTTATCCATAAGACCATAAACCTTCTCATACTCTCAACGTTTAAAGAATGAATATTATCTTAAATTGACTTATGACAGTGAAAATTGGCATTGTGATATGCCTCTATTAATTCTCAGTTTTGAGGATGAATAATTAATATAAATGAAAATATTATGACATATGTAGTAAGAGTATAAGCTCAGCTACAATATGTCGGAATCTGGGCGAAAAATGATCAAGAATTACGGAGTTATAGTCATATTTGCAAAATAATTAAAACGTCATAAAACAAAAATGGAAAATTTTAGTTCCGACGCCATTTTGATGACGTGATAATAAAATTTAGGGTCAAATGTGACATGAAATCACATCTACAATTCATACTCTATCCGAATATAAAAGAAAATATAGGGGTCAACGGACTATCTGAAGAGTTATATTGAATTTTGTAAAGACATGTTTTTGCACATATTCGGCCTATTTTCAATGCGCGCTTGCGCGCGTAATGCAAACTTTTACGGAGGCTAATTCCTTTATTACTTGTCGTAAAAGGTCGGTCAAGGTATCAAATTATTGACAATTTCATAAAAAATGCATTGACGTAAAAGAAACGGCGATTCTACATTGCGTAACGACATTACGCGCGTGAACGCGCGCGAAAACGTGTGAGCGCGCAAATTCTTGAAATGCTTCAAATGACCTGATTCGTACTCTACTTTGATCAAAAAGTGATTTTGAGCATTTTAAAATTTTGACACGCGCGTACATGCGCGTCGTGACGTGTTCATGACGTTTGATGACATGGACAGTTGACCCATGATCTGAAGTTATTTTTATGTTAATATTGTTCATTTTTGATGATTGATGATGAAGATATTGTTGATAATGTGATTTTACAAAATGGCGCGTAGATGACGTCACGATGACCATTTGACGTTGAACTTGTTTCGTACACATCGCATGATAACTGTGCATAATTGACAATATTTTGATGAAAATTGATCGAGCACTTTTTTTGATTTTGGTGGAACAAGAAAAGGGTGGAAAAAGAAAAATAAATAAAAATAAATAAAAAAGAAAATTCGTAGAAACACAAGAGGTGATCTGTCAGTTGACAGATCACCTAATAAATAAAAAAGAAAATTCGTAGAAACACAAGAGGTGATCTGTCAGTTGACAGATCACCTAATAAAAAAGAAAATTCGTAGAAACACAAGAGGTGATCTGTCAGTTGACAGATCACCTAATAAATAAAAAAGAAAATTCGTACGAAATTAAGAGGTGATCTGTCGATTGACAGATCACCTAATAAACTAATATTTGATCATTATAACCATGGCAATGCAGATCAATATAATCATCATTAATAACATACTTTTATTAACAAAAGAACATATTAAATACAGCAGCTAAAAGACAAAATATTACGTTGTGTAAACGATATTGTTGTATTAGAGAATGCCAAATGCAATTTCGCAAGTGACTACACGAAATAGTTAAAATAATGTTGCCGAAATCCATGAATGTAGAATCAAATTTTGAGAAAAATCAGTATTTAATAGACGTTACACACAAATACATGAGCAAAAAAAAAGGAACATTGTCAAGTGAGTTTCGAACCAAGGACCTTCGCATTGCAAGGCAGGTGTGCTATCCATTAGACTACACAGCGTCCCGTACTCTCATAGTTCAAAGAAGGAATATTATCTTAAATTGACTTATGACAGTGAAAATTGGCATTGTGATATGCCTCTATAAATTCTCAGTTTTGAGGATGAATAATTAATATAAGTGAAAATGTTATGCAATATTTAGTAAGAGTATAAGTAAAGCTACAATATGTCGAAATCTGGGCGAAAAATGATCAAGAATTACGGAGTTATAGTCATATTTGCAAAATTATTAAAACATCATAAAACAAAAATTGAAAATTTTAGTTCCGGCGCCATTTTGATGACGTCATGATAAATCTAGGGTCAAATGTGACATGAAATCACATCTATAATTCATACTCTATCCGAATATAAAAGAAGATGTAGGGGTCAACGGACTATCTGAAGAGTTATATTGAAATTTGTAAAGGCATGTTTTTGCACATTTTTGGTCTATTGTGAACGCGCGCGTGCGCGCGTGATTCAAACTTTGATGGAAGCTAATTCCTTTACTACTGGTCGTAGAAGGTTGATCAAGGTATCAAATTATTAGAAATTTAATAATAAATGCATTGACGTAAAAGAAAGTGAGATTCTACATTGCGTTACAACGCTACGCGCGTGAACGCGCGCGAAAACGTGTGAGCGCGCAAATTCTTGAAATGCTTTAAATGACCTGATTCGTACTCTACTTTGATCAAAAATTGATTTTGAGCATTTTAAAATTTCGACGCGCGCGTACATGCGCGTCGTGACCTGTTCATTATCTTTGATGACATGGACAGTTGACCCATGATCTAAAGTTAATTTCATGTTAATATTGTTCATTTTTTATGATTGATGATGAAGATATTGTTGATAATGTGATTTTACAAAATGGCGCTTAGATGACGTCACGATGACCATTTGACGTTGAACTTGTTTCGTACACATCGCATGATAACTGTGCATAATTGATAATAATTTGATGAAAATTGATAGAACAGTTTTTCTGATTTTGGTGGAACAAGAAAAGGGTGGAAAAAGAAAAATAAACTAGAATTTTAATTCGTCTTGAGGACGAATTAGGTGATCTGTCTGTCATTCTCATGATCACGATGTAATATTTGATCATTATATCCATGGCAATGCACATCAATATAATCATCATCATTAAAAACAGACTTTTATTAACAAAAGAACATATTAAATACAACAGCTTAAAGACAAAATATTAGGTTATGTAAACGATCTTGTTTTATTAGAGAATGCCGAATGCAATTTCGCAAGTGACTACACGAAATAGTGAAAATAATGTTGCCGGAATCCATGAATGTAGAATCAAATTTGGAGAAAAATCAGTATTTAATAGAGGTTACACACAAATACATGAGCAAAAAAAAAACATTGTTAAGTGAGTTTCGAACCAAGGAACCTTTCATTGCAAGGCAGGTGCGTTATCCATAAGACCATAAACCTTCTCATACTCTCAACGTTTAAAGAATGAATATTATCTTAAATTGACTTATGACAGTGAAAATTGGCATTGTGATATGCCTCTATTAATTCTCAGTTTTGAGGATGAATAATTAATATAAATGAAAATATTATGACATATGTAGTAAGAGTATAAGCTCAGCTACAATATGTCGGAATCTGGGCGAAAAATGATCAAGAATTACGGAGTTATAGTCATATTTGCAAAATAATTAAAACGTCATAAAACAAAAATGGAAAATTTTAGTTCCGACGCCATTTTGATGACGTGATAATAAAATTTAGGGTCAAATGTGACATGAAATCACATCTACAATTCATACTCTATCCGAATATAAAAGAAAATATAGGGGTCAACGGACTATCTGAAGAGTTATATTGAATTTTGTAAAGACATGTTTTTGCACATATTCGGCCTATTTTCAATGCGCGCTTGCGCGCGTAATGCAAACTTTTACGGAGGCTAATTCCTTTATTACTTGTCGTAAAAGGTCGGTCAAGGTATCAAATTATTGACAATTTCATAAAAAATGCATTGACGTAAAAGAAACGGCGATTCTACATTGCGTAACGACATTACGCGCGTGAACGCGCGCGAAAACGTGTGAGCGCGCAAATTCTTGAAATGCTTCAAATGACCTGATTCGTACTCTACTTTGATCAAAAAGTGATTTTGAGCATTTTAAAATTTTGACACGCGCGTACATGCGCGTCGTGACGTGTTCATGACGTTTGATGACATGGACAGTTGACCCATGATCTGAAGTTATTTTTATGTTAATATTGTTCATTTTTGATGATTGATGATGAAGATATTGTTGATAATGTGATTTTACAAAATGGCGCGTAGATGACGTCACGATGACCATTTGACGTTGAACTTGTTTCGTACACATCGCATGATAACTGTGCATAATTGACAATATTTTGATGAAAATTGATCGAGCACTTTTTTTGATTTTGGTGGAACAAGAAAAGGGTGGAAAAAGAAAAATAAATAAAAATAAATAAAAAAGAAAATTCGTAGAAACACAAGAGGTGATCTGTCAGTTGACAGATCACCTAATAAATAAAAAAGAAAATTCGTAGAAACACAAGAGGTGATCTGTCAGTTGACAGATCACCTAATAAAAAAGAAAATTCGTAGAAACACAAGAGGTGATCTGTCAGTTGACAGATCACCTAATAAATAAAAAAGAAAATTCGTACGAAATTAAGAGGTGATCTGTCGATTGACAGATCACCTAATAAACTAATATTTGATCATTATAACCATGGCAATGCAGATCAATATAATCATCATTAATAACATACTTTTATTAACAAAAGAACATATTAAATACAGCAGCTAAAAGACAAAATATTACGTTGTGTAAACGATATTGTTGTATTAGAGAATGCCAAATGCAATTTCGCAAGTGACTACACGAAATAGTTAAAATAATGTTGCCGAAATCCATGAATGTAGAATCAAATTTTGAGAAAAATCAGTATTTAATAGACGTTACACACAAATACATGAGCAAAAAAAAAGGAACATTGTCAAGTGAGTTTCGAACCAAGGACCTTCGCATTGCAAGGCAGGTGTGCTATCCATTAGACTACACAGCGTCCCGTACTCTCATAGTTCAAAGAAGGAATATTATCTTAAATTGACTTATGACAGTGAAAATTGGCATTGTGATATGCCTCTATAAATTCTCAGTTTTGAGGATGAATAATTAATATAAGTGAAAATGTTATGCAATATTTAGTAAGAGTATAAGTAAAGCTACAATATGTCGAAATCTGGGCGAAAAATGATCAAGAATTACGGAGTTATAGTCATATTTGCAAAATTATTAAAACATCATAAAACAAAAATTGAAAATTTTAGTTCCGGCGCCATTTTGATGACGTCATGATAAATCTAGGGTCAAATGTGACATGAAATCACATCTATAATTCATACTCTATCCGAATATAAAAGAAGATGTAGGGGTCAACGGACTATCTGAAGAGTTATATTGAAATTTGTAAAGGCATGTTTTTGCACATTTTTGGTCTATTGTGAACGCGCGCGTGCGCGCGTGATTCAAACTTTGATGGAAGCTAATTCCTTTACTACTGGTCGTAGAAGGTTGATCAAGGTATCAAATTATTAGAAATTTAATAATAAATGCATTGACGTAAAAGAAAGTGAGATTCTACATTGCGTTACAACGCTACGCGCGTGAACGCGCGCGAAAACGTGTGAGCGCGCAAATTCTTGAAATGCTTTAAATGACCTGATTCGTACTCTACTTTGATCAAAAATTGATTTTGAGCATTTTAAAATTTCGACGCGCGCGTACATGCGCGTCGTGACCTGTTCATTATCTTTGATGACATGGACAGTTGACCCATGATCTAAAGTTAATTTCATGTTAATATTGTTCATTTTTTATGATTGATGATGAAGATATTGTTGATAATGTGATTTTACAAAATGGCGCTTAGATGACGTCACGATGACCATTTGACGTTGAACTTGTTTCGTACACATCGCATGATAACTGTGCATAATTGATAATAATTTGATGAAAATTGATAGAACAGTTTTTCTGATTTTGGTGGAACAAGAAAAGGGTGGAAAAAGAAAAATAAACTAGAATTTTAATTCGTCTTGAGGACGAATTAGGTGATCTGTCTGTCATTCTCATGATCACGATGTAATATTTGATCATTATATCCATGGCAATGCACATCAATATAATCATCATCATTAAAAACAGACTTTTATTAACAAAAGAACATATTAAATACAGCAGCTTGAAGACAAAATATTACGTTGTGTAAACGATCTTGTTGTATTAGAGAATGCCAAATGCAATTTCGCAAGTGACTACACGAAATAGTTAAAATAATGTTGCCGAAATCCATGAATGTAGAATCAAATTTTGAGAAAAATCAGTATTTAATAGACGTTACACACAAATACATTAGCAAAAAAAAGAACATTGTCAAGTGAGTTTCGAACCAAGGACCTTCGCATTGCAAGGCAGGTGTGCTATCCATTAGACTACACAGCGCCCCGTACTCTCTTAGTTCAAAGAAGGAATATTATCTTAAATTGACTTATGACAGTGAAAATTGGCATTGTGATATGCCTCTATAAATTCTAAATTTTGAGGATGAATAATTAATATAAATGAAAATTTTAGAAAATATTTAGTAAGCGTATAAGCTCAGCTACAATATGTCGAAATCTGAGCGAAAAATGACCAACAATTACGGAGTAATAGTCATATTTGTAAAATTATTAAAACGTCATGAAACAAAAATGGAAAATTTTAGTTCCGACGCCATTTTGATGACGTCATGATAAAATGTAGGGTCGAATGTGACATGAAATCACATCTACAATTTATACTTCATCCGAATATAAAAGAAAATTTAGGGGTCAACGGACTATCTGAAGAGTTATATTGAATTTTGTAAAGGCATGTTTTTGCACATATTTGGCCTATTGTGAACGCGCGCGTGCGCGCATGATTCAAACTTTGACGGAGGCTAATTCCTTTATTACTTGTCGTAAAAGGTCGGTCAAGGTATCAAATTATTGAGAATTTCATAATAAATGCATTGACGTAAAAGAAACGGCGATTCTACATTGCGCAACGACATTACGCGCGTGAACGCGCGCGAAAACGTGTGAGCGCGCAAATTCTTGAAATGCTTCAAATGACCTGATTCGTACCCTACTTTGATCAAAAAGTGATTTTGAGCATTTTAAAATTTTGACGCGCGCGTACATGCGCGTCGTGACCTGTTCATGACCTTTGATGACATGGACAGTTGACCCTTGATCTGAAGTTAATTTGATGTTAATATTGTTCATTTTTTATGATTGATGATGAAGATATTGTTGATAATGTGATTTTACAAAATGGCGCGTAGATGACGTCACGATGACCATTTGACGTTGAACTTGTTTCGTACACATCGCATGATAACTGTGCATAATTGATAATATTTTGATGAAAATTGATCGAGCACTTTTTCTGATTTTGGTGGAACAAGAAAAGGGTGGAAAAAGAAAAATAAACTAGAATTTTAATTCGTCTTAAGGACGAATTAGGTGATCTGTCTGTCATTCTCATGATCACGATGTAATATTTGATCATTATATCCATGGCAATGCACATCAATATAATCACCATCATTAAAAGCAGACTTTTATTAACAAAAGAACATATTAAATACAGCAGCTGAAAGACAAAATATTACGTTGTGTAAACGATCTTGTTGTATTAGAGAATGCCAAATGCACTTTCGCAAGTGACTACACGAAATAATTAAATTAATGTTGCCGAAATCCATGAATGTAGAATCAAATTTGGAGAAAAATCAGTATTTAATAGACGTTACACACAAATACATCAGCAAAAAAAAGAACATTGTCAAGCGAGTTTCGAACCAAGGACCTTTGTATTGCAAGGCATGTGTGCTATCCATTGGACTACACAGCGTCCCGTACTCTCATAGTTCAAAGAAGTAATATTATCTTAAATTGACTTATGACAGTGAAAATTGGCATTGTGATATGCCTCTATAAATTCTCAGTTTTGAGGATGAATAATTAATATAAGTGAAAATGTTATGCAATATTTAGTAAGAGTATAAGTCCAGCTACAATATGTCGAAATCTGGGCGAAAAATGATCAAGAATTACGGAGTTATAGTCATATTTGCAAAATTATTCAAACGTCATAAAACAAAAATGGAAAATTTTAGTTCCGACGCCATTTTGATGACGTCATGATAAAATTTAGGGTCAAATGTGACATAAAATCACATCTGTAATTCATATTCTATCCGAATATAAAAGAAAATTTAGGGGTCAACGGACTATCTGAAGAGTTATATTGAATTTTGTAAAGGCATGTTTTTGCACATATTTGGTCTATTGTGAACGCGCGCGTGCGCGCGTGATTCAAACTTTGATGGAAGCTAATTCCTTTACTACTGGTCGTAGAAGGTTGATCAAGGTATCAAATTATTAGAAATTTAATAACAAATGCATTGACGTAAAAGAAAGTGAGATTCTACATTGCGTAACGACGTTACGCGCGTGAACGCGCGCGAAAACGTGTGAGCGCGCAAATTCTTGAAATGCTTAAAATGACCTGATTCGTACTCTACTTTGATCAAAAAGTGATTTTGAGCATTTTAAAATTTTGACGCGCGCGTACATGCGCGTCGTGACCTGTTCATGACCTTTGATGACATTGACAGTTGACCCATGATCTGAAGTTAATTTTATGTTGATATTGTTCATTTTTGATGATTGATGATGAAGATATTGTTGATAATGTGATTTTACAAAATGGCGCGTAGATGACGTCACGATGACTATTTGAGGTTGAACTTGTTTCGTACACATCGCATGATAACTGTGCATAATTGATAATATTTTGATGAAAATTGATCGAGCACTTTTTCTGATTTTGGTGGAACAAGAAAAGGGTGGAAAAAGAAAAATAAACTAGAATTTTAATTCGTCTTAAGGACGAATTAGGTGATCTGTCTGTCATTCTCATGATCACGATGTAATATTTGATCATTATATCCATGGCAATGCACATCAATATAATCACCATCATTAAAAGCAGACTTTTATTAACAAAAGAACATATTAAATACAGCAGCTGAAAGACAAAATATTACGTTGTGTAAACGATCTTGTTGTATTAGAGAATGCCAAATGCACTTTCGCAAGTGACTACACGAAATAATTAAATTAATGTTGCCGAAATCCATGAATGTAGAATCAAATTTGGAGAAAAATCAGTATTTAATAGACGTTACACACAAATACATCAGCAAAAAAAAGAACATTGTCAAGCGAGTTTCGAACCAAGGACCTTTGTATTGCAAGGCATGTGTGCTATCCATTGGACTACACAGCGTCCCGTACTCTCATAGTTCAAAGAAGTAATATTATCTTAAATTGACTTATGACAGTGAAAATTGGCATTGTGATATGCCTCTATAAATTCTCAGTTTTGAGGATGAATAATTAATATAAGTGAAAATGTTATGCAATATTTAGTAAGAGTATAAGTCCAGCTACAATATGTCGAAATCTGGGCGAAAAATGATCAAGAATTACGGAGTTATAGTCATATTTGCAAAATTATTCAAACGTCATAAAACAAAAATGGAAAATTTTAGTTCCGACGCCATTTTGATGACGTCATGATAAAATTTAGGGTCAAATGTGACATAAAATCACATCTGTAATTCATATTCTATCCGAATATAAAAGAAAATTTAGGGGTCAACGGACTATCTGAAGAGTTATATTGAATTTTGTAAAGGCATGTTTTTGCACATATTTGGTCTATTGTGAACGCGCGCGTGCGCGCGTGATTCAAACTTTGATGGAAGCTAATTCCTTTACTACTGGTCGTAGAAGGTTGATCAAGGTATCAAATTATTAGAAATTTAATAACAAATGCATTGACGTAAAAGAAAGTGAGATTCTACATTGCGTAACGACGTTACGCGCGTGAACGCGCGCGAAAACGTGTGAGCGCGCAAATTCTTGAAATGCTTCAAATGACCTGATTCGTACTCTACTTTGATCAAAAAGTGATTTTGAGCATTTTAAAATTTTGACGCGCGCGTACATGCGCGTCGTGACCTGTTCATGACCTTTGATGACATTGACAGTTGACCCATGATCTGAAGTTAATTTTATGTTGATATTGTTCATTTTTGATGATTGATGATGAAGATATTGTTGATAATGTGATTTTACAAAATGGCGCGTAGATGACGTCACGATGACTATTTGAGGTTGAACTTGTTTCGTACACATCGCATGATAACTGTGCATAATTGATAATATTTTGATGAAAATTGATCGAGCACTTTTTCTGATTTTGGTGGAACAAGAAAAGGGTGGAAAAAGAAAAATAAACTAGAATTTTAATTCGTCTTGTGGACGAATTAGGTGATCTGTCTGTCATTCTCATGATCACGATCTAATTTTCGATTATTACAACCATGTCAATGCAGTTCAATATGATCATCATCATAATAAACAGACTTTTATCAACGGAAGAACATATTAAATACAGCTGAAGACAACAAATTAGGTTGTGTAAAAGATCTTGTTTTATTAGAGATGCCAAATGCGATTTCGCAAGTGACTACACGAAATAGTGAAAATAATGTTGCTGGAATCCAAAAATGTAGAATCAAGTTTTGAGAAAAATCAGTATTAATAGAGGTTACACACAAATACATGAGCAAAAAAAAAAACATTGTCAAGTGAGTTTCGAACCAAGGATCCTCGCGTTGCAAGGCAGGTGTGCTATCCATTAGACCATAAACCTTCTCATACTCTCAACGTTTAAAGAATGAATATTATCTTAAATTGACTTATGACAGTGAAAATTGGCATTGTGATATGCCTCTCTAAATTCTCAGTTTTGAGGATGAATAATTAATATAAATGAAAATTTTATGACATATTTAGTAAGAATATAAGCTCAGCTACAATATGTCGAAATCTGGGCGAAAAATGATCAAGAATTACGGAGTTATAGTCATATTTGCAAAATTATTAAAACGTCATAAAACAAAAATGGAAAATTTTAGTTCCGACGCCATTTTGATGACGTCATGATAAAATTTAGGGTCAAATGTGACATAAAATCACATCTATAATTCATACTCTATCCGAATATAAAAGAAAATTTAGGGGTCAACGGACTATCTGAAGAGTTATATTGAATTTTGTAAAGGCATGTTTTTGCACAAATTTGGTCTATTGTGAACGCGCGCGTGCGCGCGTGATTCAAACTTTGATGGAAGCTAATTCCTTTACTACTGGTCGTAGAAGGTTGATCAAGGTATCAAATTATTAGAAATTTAATAACAAATGAATTGACATAAAAGAAAGTGAGATTCGACATTGCGTAACGACGCTACGCGCGTGAACGCGCGCGAAAACGTGTGAGCGCGCAAATTCTTGAAATGCTTCAAATGACCTGATTCGTACTCTACTTTGATCAAAAAGTGATTTTGAGCATTTTAAAATTTTGACGCGCGCGTACATGCGCGTCGTGACGTGTTAATGACGTTTGATGACATGGACAGTTGACCCATGATCTGAAGTTAATTTGATGTTAATATTGTTCATTTTTGATGATTGATGATGAAGATATTGTTGATAATGTGATTTTACAAAATGGCGCGTAGATGACGTCACGATGACCATTTAACGTTGAACTTGTTACGTACACATTGCATGATAACTGTGCATAATTGATAATATTTTGATGAAAATTGATGGATCACTTTTTCTGATTTTGGTGGAACAAGAAAAGGGTGGAAAAAGAAAAATAAATAATAACTAGAATTTTAATTCGTCTTGAGGACGAATTAGGTGATCTGTCTGTCATTCTCATGATCACGATTTAATATTCGATCATTACAACCATGTCAATGTAGATCAATATGATCATCATGATTAAAAACGGACTTTTATTAACAAAAGAACATATTAAATACAACAGCTTAAAGACAAAATATTAGGTTATGTAAACGATCTTGTTTTATTAGAGAATGCCGAATGCAATTTCGCAAGTGACTACACGAAATAGTGAAAATAATGTTGCCGGAATCCATGAATGTAGAATCAAATTTGGAGAAAAATCAGTATTTAATAGAGGTTACACACAAATACATGAGCAAAAAAAAACATTGTCATGTGAGTTTCGAACCTAGGACCTTTGCATTGCAAGGCAGGTGTGCTATCCATTAGACTACACAGCGTCCCGTACTCTCATCGTTCAAAGAAGGAATATTATCTTAAATTGACTTATGATAGTGAAAATTGGCATTGTGATATGCGTCTATAAATTCTCAGTTTTGGGGATGAATAATTAAAATAAGTGAAAATGTTATGCAATATTCAGTAAGAGTATAAGCTCAGCTACAATATGTCGGAATCTGGGCGAAAAATGATCAAGAATTACGGAGTTATAGTCATATTTGCAAAATTATTCAAACGTCATAAAACCAAAATGGAAAAATTTAGTTCCGACGCCATTTTGATGACGTCATGATAAAATTTAGGGTCAAATGTGACATAAAATCACATCTATATTTCATACTCTATCCGAATATAAAAGAAAATTTAGGGGTCAACGGACTATCTGAAGAGCTATATTGAATTTTGTAAAGGCATGTTTTTGCACATATTTGGTCTATTGTTAACGCGCGCGTGCGCGCGTGATTCAAACTTTGATGGAAGCTAATTCCTTTACTACTGGTCGTAGAAGGTTGATCAAGGTATCAAATTATTAGAAATTTAATACCAAATGCATTGACGTAAAAGAAAGTGAGATTTTACATTGCGTAACGACGCTACGCGCGTGAACGCGCGCGAAAACGGTTGAGCGCGCAAATTCTTGAAATGCTTCAAATGACCTGATTCGTACTCTACTTTGATCAAAAAGTGATTTGGGGCATTTTAAAATTTTGACGCGCGCGTACATGCGCGTCGTTACGTGTACATGACCTTTGATGACATGGATAGTTGACCCTTGATCTGAAGTTAATTCGATGTTAATATTGTTCATTTTTGATGATTGATGATGAAGATATTGTTGATAATGTGATTTTACAAAATGGCGCGTAGATGACGTCACGATGACCATTTGACGTTGAACTTGTTTCGTACACATCGCATGATAACTGTTCATAATTGATAATATTTTGATGAAAATTGATTGAGCACTTTTTCAGCTTTTGGTGGAACAAGAAAAGGGTGGAAAAAGAAAAATAAACTAGAATTTTAATTCGTCTTAAGGACGAATTAGGTGATCTGTCTGTCATTCTCATGATCACGATGTAATATTTGATCATTATATCCATGGCAATGCACATCAATATAATCACCATCATTAAAAGCAGACTTTTATTAACAAAAGAACATATTAAATACAGCAGCTGAAAGACAAAATATTACGTTGTGTAAACGATCTTGTTGTATTAGAGAATGCCAAATGCACTTTCGCAAGTGACTACACGAAATAATTAAATTAATGTTGCCGAAATCCATGAATGTAGAATCAAATTTTGAGAAAAATCAGTATTTAATAGACGTTACACACAAATACATCAGCAAAAAAAAAAACATTGTCAAGCGAGTTTCGAACCAAGGACCTTTGTATTGCAAGGCATGTGTGCTATCCATTGGACTACACAGCGTCCCGTACTCTCATAGTTCAAAGAAGTAATATTATCTTAAATTGACTTATGACAGTGAAAATTGGCATTGTGATATGCCTCTATAAATTCTCAGTTTTGAGGATGAATAATTAATATAAGTGAAAATGTTATGCAATATTTAGTAAGAGTATAAGTCCAGCTACAATATGTCGAAATCTGGGCGAAAAATGATCAAGAATTACGGAGTTATAGTCATATTTGCAAAATTATTCAAACGTCATAAAACAAAAATGGAAAATTTTAGTTCCGACGCCATTTTGATGACGTCATGATAAAATTTAGGGTCAAATGTGACATAAAATCACATCTGTAATTCATATTCTATCCGAATATAAAAGAAAATTTAGGGGTCAACGGACTATCTGAAGAGTTATATTGAATTTTGTAAAGGCATGTTTTTGCACATATTTGGTCTATTGTGAACGCGCGCGTGCGCGCGTGATTCAAACTTTGATGGAAGCTAATTCCTTTACTACTGGTCGTAGAAGGTTGATCAAGGTATCAAATTATTAGAAATTTAATAACAAATGCATTGACGTAAAAGAAAGTGAGATTCTACATTGCGTAACGACGTTACGCGCGTGAACGCGCGCGAAAACGTGTGAGCGCGCAAATTCTTGAAATGCTTCAAATGACCTGATTCGTACTCTACTTTGATCAAAAAGTGATTTTGAGCATTTTAAAATTTTGACGCGCGCGTACATGCGCGTCGTGACCTGTTCATGACCTTTGATGACATTGACAGTTGACCCATGATCTGAAGTTAATTTTATGTTGATATTGTTCATTTTTGATGATTGATGATGAAGATATTGTTGATAATGTGATTTTACAAAATGGCGCGTAGATGACGTCACGATGACTATTTGAGGTTGAACTTGTTTCGTACACATCGCATGATAACTGTGCATAATTGATAATATTTTGATGAAAATTGATCGAGCACTTTTTCTGATTTTGGTGGAACAAGAAAAGGGTGGAAAAAGAAAAATAAACTAGAATTTTAATTCGTCTTGAGGACGAATTAGGTGATCTGTCAGTCATTCTCATGATCACGATGTAATATTTGATCATTATATCCATGGCAATGCACATCAATATAATCATCATCATTAAAAACAGACTTTTATTAACAAAAGAACATATTAAATACAGCAGCTGAAAGACAAAATATTACGTTGTGTAAACGATCTTGTTGTATCAGAGAATGCCAAATGCAATTTCGCAAGTGACTACACGAAATAGTTAAATTAATGTTCCCGAAATCCATGAATGTAGAATCAAATTTTGAGAAAAATCAGTATTTAATAGACGTTACACACAAATACATGACCAAAAAAAAAAAAACATTGTCAAGTGAGTTTCGAACCAAGGATCCTCGCATTGCAAGGCAGGTGTGCTATCCATTAGACTACACAGCGCCCCGTACTCACTTAGTTCAAAGAAGGAATATTATCTTAAATTGACTTATGACAGTGAAAATTGGCATTGTGATATGCCTCTATAAATTCTCAGTTTTGAGGATGAATAATTGATATAAATGAAAATTTTATTGAATATTTAGTAAGAGTATTAGCTCAGCTAAGATATTTTGAAATCTGGGCGAAAAATGATCAAGAATTACGGAGTTATAGTCATATTTGCAAAATTATTAAAACGACATAAAACAAAAATGGAAAATTTTAGTTCCGACGCCATTTTGATGACGTCATGATAAAATTAAGGGTCTAATGTGACATGAAATCACATCTACAATTCATACTCTATCCGAATTTAAAAGAAAATATAGGGGTCAACGGACTATCTGAATAGTTATATTGAATTTTGTAAAGACATGTTTTTGCACATATTTGGCCTATTTTCAATGCGCGCTTGTGCGCGTAATGCAAACTTTGACGGAGGCTAATTCCTTTATTACTTGTTGTAAAAGGTCGGTCAAGGTATCAAATTATTGAAAATTTCATAAAAAATGCATTGACGTAAACGAAACGGCGATTCTACATTGCGTAACGACATTACGCGCGTGAACGCGCGCGAAAACGTGTGAGCGCGCAAATTCTTGAAATGCTTCAAATGACCTGATTCGTACTCTACTTTGATCAAAAAGTGATTTTGAGCATTTTAAAATTTTGACGCGCGCGTACATGCGCGTCGTGACCTGTTCATGACCTTTGATGACATGGACAGTTGACCCATGATCTGAAGTTAATTTGATGTTAATATTGTTCATTTTTGATGATTGATGATGAAGATATTGTTGATAATGTGATTTTACAAAATGGCGCGTAGATGACGTCACGATGACCATTTGACGTTGAACTTGTTTCGTACACATCGCATGATAACTGTGCATAATTGATAATATTTTGATGAAAATTGATGGATCACTTTTTCTGATTTTGGTGGAACAAGAAAAGGGTGGAAAAAGAAAAATAAATAAAAATAAATAAAAAAGAAAATTCGTACGAAATTAAGAGGTGATCTGTCGATTGACAGATCACCTAACTAGAATTTTAATTCGTCTTAAGGACGAATTAGGTGATCTGTCTGTCATTCTCATGATCACGATGTAATATTTGATCATTATATCCATGGCAATGCACATCAATATAATCACCATCATTAAAAGCAGACTTTTATTAACAAAAGAACATATTAAATACAGCAGCTGAAAGACAAAATATTACGTTGTGTAAACGATCTTGTTGTATTAGAGAATGCCAAATGCACTTTCGCAAGTGACTACACGAAATAATTAAATTAATGTTGCCGAAATCCATGAATGTAGAATCAAATTTTGAGAAAAATCAGTATTTAATAGACGTTACACACAAATACATCAGCAAAAAAAAGAACATTGTCAAGCGAGTTTCGAACCAAGGACCTTTGTATTGCAAGGCATGTGTGCTATCCATTGGACTACACAGCGTCCCGTACTCTCATAGTTCAAAGAAGTAATATTATCTTAAATTGACTTATGACAGTGAAAATTGGCATTGTGATATGCCTCTATAAATTCTCAGTTTTGAGGATGAATAATTAATATAAGTGAAAATGTTATGCAATATTTAGTAAGAGTATAAGTCCAGCTACAATATGTCAAAATCTGGGCGAAAAATGATCAAGAATTACGGAGTTATAGTCATATTTGCAAAATTATTCAAACGTCATAAAACAAAAAAGGAAAATTTTAGTTCCGACGCCATTTTGATGACGTCATGATAAAATTTAGGGTCAAATGTGACATAAAATCACATCTGTAATTCATATTCTATCCGAATATAAAAGAAAATTTAGGGGTCAACGGACTATCTGAAGAGTTATATTGAATTTTGTAAAGGCATGTTTTTGCACATATTTGGTCTATTGTGAACGCGCGCGTGCGCGCGTGATTCAAACTTTGATGGAAGCTAATTCCTTTACTACTGGTCGTAGAAGGTTGATCAAGGTATCAAATTATTAGAAATTTAATAACAAATGCATTGACGTAAAAGAAAGTGAGATTCTACATTGCGTAACGACGTTACGCGCGTGAACGCGCGCGAAAACGTGTGAGCGCGCAAATTCTTGAAATGCTTAAAATGACCTGATTCGTACTCTACTTTGATCAAAAAGTGATTTTGAGCATTTTAAAATTTTGACGCGCGCGTACATGCGCGTCGTGACCTGTTCATGACCTTTGATGACATTGACAGTTGACCCATGATCTGAAGTTAATTTTATGTTGATATTGTTCATTTTTGATGATTGATGATGAAGATATTGTTGATAATGTGATTTTACAAAATGGCGCGTAGATGACGTCACGATGACTATTTGAGGTTGAACTTGTTTCGTACACATCGCATGATAACTGTGCATAATTGATAATATTTTGATGAAAATTGATCGAGCACTTTTTCTGATTTTGGTGGAACAAGAAAAGGGTGGAAAAAGAAAAATAAATAATAAAAATAAATAAAAAAGAAAATTCGTACGAAATTAAGAGGTGATCTGTCGATTGACAGATCACCTAATAATAAAAATAAATAAAAAAGAAAATTCGTACGAAATTAAGAGGTGATCTGTCGATTGACAGATCACCTAATAATAAATAAAAAAGAAAATTCGTACGAAATTAAGAGGTGATCTGTCGATTGACAGATCACCTAACTAGAATTTTAATTCGTCTTAAGGACGAATTAGGTGATCTGTCTGTCATTCTCATGATCACGATGTAATATTTGATCATTATATCCATGGCAATGCACATCAATATAATCACCATCATTAAAAGCAGACTTTTATTAACAAAAGAACATATTAAATACAGCAGCTGAAAGACAAAATATTACGTTGTGTAAACGATCTTGTTGTATTAGAGAATGCCAAATGCACTTTCGCAAGTGACTACACGAAATAATTAAATTAATGTTGCCGAAATCCATGAATGTAGAATCAAATTTGGAGAAAAATCAGTATTTAATAGACGTTACACACAAATACATCAGCAAAAAAAAGAACATTGTCAAGCGAGTTTCGAACCAAGGACCTTTGTATTGCAAGGCATGTGTGCTATCCATTGGACTACACAGCGTCCCGTACTCTCATAGTTCAAAGAAGTAATATTATCTTAAATTGACTTATGACAGTGAAAATTGGCATTGTGATATGCCTCTATAAATTCTCAGTTTTGAGGATGAATAATTAATATAAGTGAAAATGTTATGCAATATTTAGTAAGAGTATAAGTCCAGCTACAATATGTCGAAATCTGGGCGAAAAATGATCAAGAATTACGGAGTTATAGTCATATTTGCAAAATTATTCAAACGTCATAAAACAAAAATGGAAAATTTTAGTTCCGACGCCATTTTGATGACGTCATGATAAAATTTAGGGTCAAATGTGACATAAAATCACATCTGTAATTCATATTCTATCCGAATATAAAAGAAAATTTAGGGGTCAACGGACTATCTGAAGAGTTATATTGAATTTTGTAAAGGCATGTTTTTGCACATATTTGGTCTATTGTGAACGCGCGCGTGCGCGCGTGATTCAAACTTTGATGGAAGCTAATTCCTTTACTACTGGTCGTAGAAGGTTGATCAAGGTATCAAATTATTAGAAATTTAATAACAAATGCATTGACGTAAAAGAAAGTGAGATTCTACATTGCGTAACGACGTTACGCGCGTGAACGCGCGCGAAAACGTGTGAGCGCGCAAATTCTTGAAATGCTTCAAATGACCTGATTCGTACTCTACTTTGATCAAAAAGTGATTTTGAGCATTTTAAAATTTTGACGCGCGCGTACATGCGCGTCGTGACCTGTTCATGACCTTTGATGACATTGACAGTTGACCCATGATCTGAAGTTAATTTTATGTTGATATTGTTCATTTTTGATGATTGATGATGAAGATATTGTTGATAATGTGATTTTACAAAATGGCGCGTAGATGACGTCACGATGACTATTTGAGGTTGAACTTGTTTCGTACACATCGCATGATAACTGTGCATAATTGATAATATTTTGATGAAAATTGATCGAGCACTTTTTCTGATTTTGGTGGAACAAGAAAAGGGTGGAAAAAGAAAAATAAACTAGAATTTTAATTCGTCTTAAGGACGAATTAGGTGATCTGTCTGTCATTCTCATGATCACGATGTAATATTTGATCATTATATCCATGGCAATGCACATCAATATAATCACCATCATTAAAAGCAGACTTTTATTAACAAAAGAACATATTAAATACAGCAGCTGAAAGACAAAATATTACGTTGTGTAAACGATCTTGTTGTATTAGAGAATGCCAAATGCACTTTCGCAAGTGACTACACGAAATAATTAAATTAATGTTGCCGAAATCCATGAATGTAGAATCAAATTTTGAGAAAAATCAGTATTTAATAGACGTTACACACAAATACATCAGCAAAAAAAAGAACATTGTCAAGCGAGTTTCGAACCAAGGACCTTTGTATTGCAAGGCATGTGTGCTATCCATTGGACTACACAGCGTCCCGTACTCTCATAGTTCAAAGAAGTAATATTATCTTAAATTGACTTATGACAGTGAAAATTGGCATTGTGATATGCCTCTATAAATTCTCAGTTTTGAGGATGAATAATTAATATAAGTGAAAATGTTATGCAATATTTAGTAAGAGTATAAGTCCAGCTACAATATGTCAAAATCTGGGCGAAAAATGATCAAGAATTACGGAGTTATAGTCATATTTGCAAAATTATTCAAACGTCATAAAACAAAAAAGGAATATTTTAGTTCCGACGCCATTTTGATGACGTCATGATAAAATTTAGGGTCAAATGTGACATAAAATCACATCTGTAATTCATATTCTATCCGAATATAAAAGAAAATTTAGGGGTCAACGGACTATCTGAAGAGTTATATTGAATTTTGTAAAGGCATGTTTTTGCACATATTTGGCCTATTGTGAACGCGCGCGTGCGCGCGTTATTAAAAATTTGATAGAAGCTTATTCCTTTACTACTAGTCGTAGAAGGTTGATCAAGGTATCAAATTAATCAGAATTTAATAATAAATGCATTGATGTAAAAGAAACGGCGATTTTACATTGCGTAACGACGTTACGCGCGTGAACGCGCGCTAAAACGCGTGAGCGCGCAAATTCTTGAAATGCTTCAAATGACCTGATTCGTACTCTACTTTGATCAAAAAGTGATTTTGAGCATTTTAAAATTTTGACGCGCGCGTACATGCGCGTCGTGACGTGTTAATGACGTTTGATCACATGGACAGTTGACCCATGATCTGAAGTTAATTTCATGTTAATATTGTTCATTTTTGATGATTGATGATGAAGATATTGTTGATAATGTGATTTTACAAAATGGCGCGTAGATGACGTCACGATGACCATTTGACGTTGAACTTGTTTCGTACACATCGCATTATAACTGTGCATAATTGATAATAATTTGATGAAAATTGATAGAACAGTTTTTCTGATTTTGGTGGAACAAGAAAAGGGTGGAAAAAGAAAAATAAACTAGATTTTAATTCGTCATGCGGACGAATTAGGTGGTCTGTCATGATTTTTCATTCATTGTCGGCTAATGTTGTATAAAATGAATCCCGGGAATGAATCATTCAGATATGATTGATAATCTTGATCATAGACATCAAAGGAATAAATTTTGACCATTGCTAAATGTGATTATAAATGTAGTGATGACAATCGTGATGATTATAATGATGGTGGTGATAATGCAATATGTTAAATACGAAATAAAGTTAGGAGCACGTAAAATGCCGGCTTAAAAACTCTCCAAAAATCTCAGACGATTTTACCGAAATTGGCTTTCCAAAATTGCGCAATGAAAGGCGCCTTAATTTTCACAGCAGCTAATTTTTAATCGACAGTTTGATGTTTTTTATGCAAATTCTTGTTAAAAATTCTTTGTACTTTGAGCATTTTTTTTTTAATTTCACCCACTGACATTTCACAATGTCAGTGGGTATTAATTTCACAGAATACTTGAAAATTCATAGGTGATACTTTTTAAAAGCTAAAATATCTTAAATATTTTTGTTCAAATTTTCTGCTACATTTCAATAGATTTTAATGAGAAGTTTCATAATGCTATAATTTCACAGCATTCACCTCAAAACTCATGAGTGATGTATTTGATAAAAGAACCAGATTTTTTTGTAAATGTTTGCCAAATTTCTGAAAATTTTTAAACATTTCAAATAATATTTTCCGTCAAAAATTTTCAATATCCATTTATTAATTGTGTATGACTTTGACATTTACTTGAAAATTCTTTCTTGATGATTTTTACTGAAAAAAAGTCAGGTAAAAGATTCAAATACTGGCAATTTTCCCGCAAAATTTCGGGAACATGTGTAATTAACTAAATTGCACAATTTTTTCATTTCACAGAAGGTACCTGAAAATTTGTTATATGTTATATTAAGTAAAAATGAACAAACAGAAAAAAATCCAGGAATTTCCGCAAAATGTCCGGAATGAAAATTTTCAACCCAATAGCGTTTAAATATTGCAGCGTTTACTAAAAAATACATAAATGATGTTTTACAATGTTAAAATTGCCCCTTAAAAAGTTCCGGCAAAATTACAAAAATTGTCCTACATAAAAAAATGCAAGGCAAGTGGGCTTGAAATTTTCAGGAAGACTGTACAATTGGTTAATAAAACATTTCTCTAAAGAATTTCTCAAAAATTACGTCCAGAAAAAATTTGCAAAAATTTAAACACATCATAACACATTGATGCTGTGGTCAAAAGTCAAAATTATTCCACGTTATTTGTAGAGAATTGTCTTCACTATAAGATATCAAAATTTGGAAGAAAACTGACCAGTAAAAACGAAGATACGGTCAAGTCATTGACGTTTGTTGCGGAAATATGTAATTTTCACTAATAACTTAAAATTGACGTAATTACAAAATCTCCAAATGAAATATTGAATATATAAAAGAGTGAGAAAAAATTTGGGGTCAACGGACTCCCTGAAGAGCTACAGTGAATTTTATATAGGCATATTTTAGCCCATTTACGCGCGCGTAATGCAAATTTGAATGGACGCGCATTCCCGTATTATTGGTCGTAAGAGGCTGAATGAGGTATCAAATTAATCAGAAGATAATGAACAATGGAAAGACATGAAAGAAATGATGACTCGAAGATGCATAACGATGGTAGGTGCAAGAACGCGCACGCATACCTGTGCGCGCGCAAATTCTTGACATGCTCAAAATGACCAGAAACGTACCCAAACTTGACCACGGTCGATTTGGGGAAATTTAAAATTTTGACGCGCGCGTACGTGCGCGTCGTGACCTTTGCATGACCTCTGATGATATGTCCTGATGACCTGTCACCTGAACTTGATATGATGCAAATATGGATGATTTTTGATGATTAGTTGCGATGATATGATCAATCATTTAATTTTACAAAATGGCGCCTAGATGACGTCATCATGATTTGATAACCTTGAAAAGTTTCCATTCCCATGTCCATAATGATGCCCATACATGACATGAAAATCAAGGAAATTGACATGCCCGATTTTGAGATAGAGGTGGACAAAGATTTGGCAATAAAAATAAATAAAGTAAATTCTGACGAATATAATAGGTGATCTGTCATCTTAATGACAGACCACCTAAAAAGGACCAAAAAAAAAAAAAAAAAAAAAAAAGGGGGTCCAGCGAGGTTTGAACCACCGAACCCTGGTATACCAGTCAGGTGTGTTATCCAGTCGGCCACAGTGTGTTCGACAAGCACAGAGAGCAAAATAGGAAACATATTGTCAACTTGACATTGAATGTACATTCTTGCAATTCCAAATTGGCATGATGACAAAACTCTACAAATTCTAGTTTTGAGAATAGTACAAGCTTTAAAATGAAACAGTGGAGATATTGTCTAAAGGATACATTCTAAGCTAAAACATATTGAAAATTTGGCGAGAACAGACCAAGATTTACGGAATTAAAATCAATTTAAATGACTGTGGTGACATCATGAAACAGAAAACACTTGTTCTTAGTTCCGACGCCATTTTGATGACGTCACGATGTAATTAAGAGTCAAATGTGGCATGAAATCATATCTCCTATTCATACTCTATTCGAATATGAAAAGAAAAATTGGGGTCAACGGACTCCCTGAAGAGCTACAGTGAATTTTATATAGGCATATTTTAGCCCATTTACGCGCGCGTAATGCAAATTTGAATGGACGCGCATTCCCGTATTATTGGTCGTAAGAGGCTGAATGAGGTATCAAATTAATCAGAAGATAATGAACAATGGAAAGACATGAAAGAAATGATGACTCGAAGATGCATAACGATGGTAGGTGCAAGAACGCGCACGCATACCTGTGCGCGCGCAAATTCTTGACATGCTCAAAATGACCAGAAACGTACCCAAACTTGACCACGGTCGATTTGGGGAAATTTAAAATTTTGACGCGCGCGTACGTGCGCGTCGTGACCTTTGCATGACCTCTGATGATATGTCCTGATGACCTGTCACCTGAACTTGATATGATGCAAATATGGATGATTTTTGATGATTAGTTGCGATGATATGATCAATCATTTAATTTTACAAAATGGCGCCTAGATGACGTCATCATGATTTGATAACCTTGAAAAGTTTCCATTCCCATGTCCATAATGATGCCCATACATGACATGAAAATCAAGGAAATTGACATGCCCGATTTTGAGATAGAGGTGGACAAAGATTTGGCAATAAAAATAAATAAAGTAAATTCTGACGAATATAATAGGTGATCTGTCATCTTAATGACAGACCACCTAACTAGAACTTTAATTCGTCATGAGGACGAATTAGGTGATCTGTCTCTGATTTTCATGATCACGAATACAATCACCATGTTTATTGAGATCAATACGATGATCATATTGAAAACTGAACTTTTATTACGAAGAGAACATGTTGAATACCCTTGAAAAGAGGGAAATGAAAAGTTTTGTGAAATAAGTGTTACACATGGTATATGTACAAGTTATAATAAAAGGGTTTTTAAACTATTTTATTGTGCAATATATACCTTGTAATGGTCATAAAGGACCATTTGTGAAATGTTGAAAATAAACAAAAAAGAAAAAAAAATTCTCATATTCACCCCTGGGCTCGAACCCTCGACCCTAAGGACGCAAGTCTGGTGCCTTATCAACTGAGCTACACTATTTCCCATAGACTAATACACATAAGCACTATTTCCCATCGACTTTACACATAAGCAAATTGAGGGGATCTCAAATCCAATTTTTCAAGAAAAATACGGGCATGATCCCGGCTTTTTATCAGAAAAATAAGACCAGATTGCGATAGCTTACAATCTCAGCTACATTATACTCCAAGCTAAGAGAAAACCGACGATTAGAAATGGAGATATGGCTCGCGAAATAGAGGAATGTAAAATCCAGTTTTGAGAAAAAGCCATTTCCCATAGAGATTGCACACAAAATGAGCGAAAATGACATGCCTCTATAACTTGCCATTTTTCAGGATGATCCGTTCCTTTAAATGTTAATATCGCCATTAAATTAGAAAGAGTATGTATTCAGCTACAACATATTAAAAAACTGGGCGAAAATTGACCAATATTTACGGAGTTATATTCATATTTGCAAAATTATTAAAACGTCATAAAACAAAAATGGAAAATTTTAGTTCCGACGCCATTTTGATGACGTCATGATAAAATTTAGGGTCAAATGTGACATGAAATCACATCTACAATTCATACTCTATCGGAATATAAAAGAATATTTGAGGGTCAACGGACTATCCGAAGAGTTACATTAAATTTTGTAAAGGCATGTTTTTCCACATATTTGGCCTATTGTGAACGCGCGCGTGCGCGCGTTATTAAAAATTTGATAGAAGCTTATTCCTTTACTACTAGTTGTAGAAGGTTGATCAAGGTATCAAATTAATCAGAATTTAATAATAAATGCATTGATGTAAAAGAAACGGCGATTTTACATTGCGTAACGACGTTACGCGTGTGAACGCGCGCTAAAACGCGTGAGCGCGCAAATTCTTGAAATGCTTCAAATGACCTGATTCGTACTCTACTTTGATCAAAAAGTGATTTTGAGCATTTTAAAATTTTGACGCGCGCGTACATGCGCGTCGTGACGTGTTAATGACGTTTGATGACATGGACAGTTGACCCATGATCTGAATTTAATTTCATGTTAATATTGTTCATTTTTGATGATTGATGATGAAGATATTGTTGATAATGTGATTTTACAAAATGGCGCGTAGATGACGTCACGATGACCATTTGACGTCGAACTTGTTTCGTACACATCGCATTATAACTGTGCATAATTGATAATAATTTGATGAAAATTGATAGAACAGTTTTTCTGATTTTGGTGGAACAAGAAAAGGGTGGAAAAAGAAAAATAAATAAAAACTAGAATTTTAATTCGTCTTGAGGACGAATTAGGTGATCTGTCTGTCATTCTCATGATCACGATTTAATATTCGATCATTACAACCATGTCAATGCAGATCAATATGATCATCATGATTAAAAACGGACTTTTATTAACAAAAGAACATATTAAATACAACAGCTTAAAGACAAAATATTAGGTTATGTAAACGATCTTGTTTTATTAGAAAATGCCGAATGCAATTTCGCAAGTGACTACACGAAATAGTGAAAATAATGTTGCCGGAATCCATGAATGTAGAATCAAATTTGGAGAAAAATCAGTATTTAATAGAGGTTACACACAAATACATGAGCAAAAAAAAACATTGTCAAGTGAGTTTCGAACCTAGGACCTTTGCATTGCAAGGCAGGTGTGCTATCCATTAGACTACACAGCGTCCCGTACTCTCATCGTTCAAAGAAGGAATATTATCTTAAATTGACTTATGATAGTGAAAATTGGCATTGTGATATGCCTCTATAAATTCTCAGTTTTGGGGATGAATAATTAAAATAAGTGAAAATGTTATACAATATTCAGTAAGAGTATAAGCTCAGCTACAATATGTCGGAATCTGGGCGAAAAATGATCAAGAATTACGGAGTTATAGTCATATTTGCAAAATTATTCAAACGTCATAAAACCAAAATGGAAAATTTTAGTTCCGACGCCATTTTGATGACGTCATGATAAAATTTAGGGTCAAATGTGACATAAAATCACATCTATATTTCATACTCTATCCGAATATAAAAGAAAATATAGGGGTCAACGGACTATCTGAAGAGTTATATTGAATTTTGTAAAGGCATGTTTTTGCACATATTTGGTCTATTGTTAACGCGCGCGTGCGCGCGTGATTCAAACTTTGATGGAAGCTAATTCCTTTACTACTGGTCGTAGAAGGTTGATCAAGGTATCAAATTATTAGAAATTTAATAACAAATGCATTGACGTAAAAGAAAGTGAGATTTTACATTGCGTAACGACGCTACGCGCGTGAACGCGCGCGAAAACGGTTGAGCGCGCAAATTCTTGAAATGCTTCAAATGACCTGATTCGTACTCTACTTTGATCAAAAAGTGATTTTGGGCATTTTAAAATTTTGACGCGCGCGTACATGCGCGTCGTTACGTGTACATGACCTTTGATGACATGGACAGTTGACCCTTGATCTGAAGTTAATTCGATGTTAATATTGTTCATTTTTGATGATTGATGATGAAGATATTGTTGATAATGTGATTTTACAAAATGGCGCGTAGATGACGTCACGATGACCATTTGACGTTGAACTTGTTTCGTACACATCGCATGATAACTGTTCGTAATTGATAATATTTTGATGAAAATTGATTGAGCACTTTTTCAGCTTTTGGTGGAACAAGAAAAGGGTGGAAAAAGAAAAATAAATAAAAATAAATAAAAAAGAAAATTCGTAGAAACACAAGAGGTGATCTGTCAGTTGACAGATCACCTAATAAATAAAAAAGAAAATTCGTACGAAATTAAGAGGTGATCTGTCGATTGACAGATCACCTAATAATAAAAATAAATAAAAAAGAAAATTCGTACGAAATTAAGAGGTGATCTGTCGATTGACAGATCACCTAATAATAAAAATAAATAAAAAAGAAAATTCGTACGAAATTAAGAGGTGATCTGTCGATTGACAGATCACCTAATAATAAAAATAAATAAAAAAGAAAATTCGTAGAAACACAAGAGGTGATCTGTCAGTTGACAGATCACCTAACTAGAATTTTAATTCGTCTTGAGGACGAATTAGGTGATCTGTCTGTCATTCTCATGATCACGATTTAATATTCGATCATTACAACCATGTCAATGTAGATCAATATGATCATCATGATTAAAAACGGACTTTTATTAACAAAAGAACATATTAAATACAACAGCTTAAAGACAAAATATTAGGTTATGTAAACGATCTTGTTTTATTAGAGAATGCCGAATGCAATTTCGCAAGTGACTACACGAAATAGTGAAAATAATGTTGCCGGAATCCATGAATGTAGAATCAAATTTGGAGAAAAATCAGTATTTAATAGAGGTTACACACAAATACATGAGCAAAAAAAAACATTGTCATGTGAGTTTCGAACCTAGGACCTTTGCATTGCAAGGCAGGTGTGCTATCCATTAGACTACACAGCGTCCCGTACTCTCATCGTTCAAAGAAGGAATATTATCTTAAATTGACTTATGATAGTGAAAATTGGCATTGTGATATGCGTCTATAAATTCTCAGTTTTGGGGATGAATAATTAAAATAAGTGAAAATGTTATGCAATATTCAGTAAGAGTATAAGCTCAGCTACAATATGTCGGAATCTGGGCGAAAAATGATCAAGAATTACGGAGTTATAGTCATATTTGCTAAATTATTCAAACGTCATAAAACCAAAATGGAAAATTTTAGTTCCGACGCCATTTTGATGACGTCATGATAAAATTTAGGGTCAAATGTGACATAAAATCACATCTATATTTCATACTCTATCCGAATATAAAAGAAAATATAGGGGTCAACGGACTATCTGAAGAGCTATATTGAATTTTGTAAAGGCATGTTTTTGCACATATTTGGTCTATTGTTAACGCGCGCGTGCGCGCGTGATTCAAACTTTGATGGAAGCTAATTCCTTTACTACTGGTCGTAGAAGGTTGATCAAGGTATCAAATTATTAGAAATTTAATAACAAATGCATTGACGTAAAAGAAAGTGAGATTTTACATTGCGTAAGGACGCTACGCGCGTGAACGCGCGCGAAAACGGTTGAGCGCGCAAATTCTTGAAATGCTTCAAATGACCTGATTCGTACTCTACTTTGATCAAAAAGTGATTTTGGGCATTTTAAAATTTTGACGCGCGCGTACATGCGCGTCGTTACGTGTACATGACCTTTGATGACATGGACAGTTGACCCTTGATCTGAAGTTAATTCGATGTTAATATTGTTCATTTTTGATGATTGATGATGAAGATATTGTTGATAATGTGATTTTACAAAATGGCGCGTAGATGACGTCACGATGACCATTTGACGTTGAACTTGTTTCGTACACATCGCATGATAACTGTTCATAATTGATAATATTTTGATGAAAATTGATCGAGCACTTTTTCAGCTTTTGGTGGAACAAGAAAAGGGTGGAAAAAGAAAAATAAACTAGAATTTTAATTCGTCTTGAGGACGAATTAGGTGATCTGTCTGTCATTCTCATGATCACGATCTAATATTTGATCATTATAACCATGACAATGCAGATCAATATAATCATCATCATTAAAAACAGACTTTTATTAACAAAAGAACATATTAAATACAGCAGCTGAAAGACAAAATATTAGGTTGTGTAAACGATCTTGTTGTATTAGAGAATGCCAAATGCAATTTTGCAAGTGACTACACGAAATAGTTAAAATAATGTTGCCGAAATCCATGAATGTAGAATCAAATTTGGAGAAAAATCAGTATTTAATAGACGTTACACACAAATACATGAGCAAAAAAATGAACATTGTCAAGTGAGTTTCGAACCAGGGACCTTTCCATTGCAAGGCAGGTGTGCTATCCATTAGACTACACAGCCTCCCGTACTCTCATAGTTCAAAGAAGGAATATTATCTTAAATTGACTTATGACAGTGAAAATTGGCATTGTGATATGCCTCTATAAATTCTCAGTTTTGAGGATGAATAATTAATATAAGTGAAACTGTTATGCAATATTTAGTAAGAGTATATACTAAGCTACAATATGTCGAAATCTGGGCGAAAAATGATCAAGAATTACGGAGTTATAGTCATATTTGCAAAATTATTCAAACGTCATAAAACAAAAATGGAAAATTTTAGTTCCGACGCCATTTTGATGACGTCATGATAAAATTTAGGGTCCAATGTGACATAAAATCACATCTATAATCCATACTCTATCCGAATATAAAAGAAAATATAGGGGTCAACGGACTATCTGAAGAGTTATATTGAATTTTGTAAAGGCATGTTTTTGCACATATTTGGTCTATTGTGAACGCGCGCGTGCGCGCGTGATTCAAACTTTGATGGAAGCTAATTCCTTTACTACTGGTCGTAGAAGGTTGATCAAGGTATCAAATTATTAGAAATTTAATAACAAATGCATTGACGTAAAAGAAAGTCAGATTCTACTTTGCGTAACAACACTACGCGCGTGAACGCGCGCGAAAACGTGTGAGCGCGCAAATTCTTGAAACGCTTCAAATGACCTGATTCGTACTCTACTTTGATCAAAAAGTGATTTTGAGCATTTTAAAATTTTGACGCGCGCGTACATGCGCGTCGTGACCTGTTCATGACCTTTGATGACATGGACAGTTGACCCATGATCTTAAGTTAATTTTATTTTGATATTGTTGATTTTTGATGATTGATGATGAAGATATTGTTGATAATGTGATTTTACAAAATGGCGCGTAGATGACGTCACGATGACCATTTGACGTTGAACTTGTTTCGTACACATCGCATGATAATTGTTCATAATTGATAATATTTTGATGAAAATTGATTGAGCACTTTTTCAGATTTTGGTGGAACAAGAAAAGGGTGGAAAAAGAAAAATAAACTAGAATTTTAATTCGTCTTGAGGACGAATTAGGTGATCTGTCTGTCATTATCTTGATCACGATCAAATATTTGATCATTATAACCATGACAATGCAGATCGATATGATAATCATGATTAAAAACAGACTTTTATTAACAAAAGAACATATTAAATACAGCAGCTGAAAGACAAAATATTGTGTAAACGATCTTGTTTTGTTACAGAATGCCAAATGCAATTTCGCAAGTGACTACACGAAATAGTTGAAATAATGTTGCCGAAATCCATGAATGTAGAATCAAATTTTGAGAAAAATCAGTATTTAATAGACGTTACACACAAATACATTAGCAAAAAAAAGAACATTGTCAAGTGAGTTTCGAACCAAGGACCTTCGCATTGCAAGGCATTTGTGCTATCCATTAGACTACACAGCGCCCCGTACTCTCTTAGTTCAAAGAAGGAATATTATCTTAAATTGACTTATGACAGTGAAAATTGGCATTGTGATATGCCTCTATAAATTCTCCGTTTTGAGGATGAATAATTGATATAAATGAAAATTTTATTGAATATTTAGTAAGAGTATCAGCTTAGCTACAATATGTCGAAATCTGGGCGAAAAATGATCAAAAATTACGGAGTTATAGTCATATTTGCAAAATAATTAAAACGTCATAAAACAAAAATGGAAAAAATTAGTTCCGACGCCATTTTGATGACGTGATGATAAAATTTAGGGTCAAATGTGACATGAAATCACATCTACAATTCATACTCTATCCGAATATAAAAGAAAATATAGGGGTCAACGGACTATCTTAAGAGTTATATTGAATTTTGTAAAGACATGTTTTTGCACATATTTGGCCTATTTTCAATGCGCGCTTGCGCGCGTAATGCAAACTTTAACGGAGGCTAATTCCTTTATTACTTGTCGTAAAAGGTCGGTCAAGGTATCAAATTATTGACAATTTCATACAAAATGCATTGACGTAAAAGAAACGGCGATTCTACATTGCGTAACGACATTACGCGCGTGAACGCGCGCGAAAACGTGTGAGCGCGCAAATTCTTGAAATGCTTCAAATGACCTGATTCGTACTCTACTTTGATCAAAAAGTGATTTTGAGCATTTTAAAATTTTGACGCGCGCGTACATGCGCGTCGTGACCTGTTCATGACCTTTGATGACATGGACAGTTGACCCATGATCTGAAGTTAATTTGATGTTAATATTGTTCATTTTTTATGATTGATGATGAAGATATTGTTGATAATGTGATTTTACAAAATGGCGCGTAGATGACGTCACGATGACCATTTGACGTTGAACTTGTTTCGTACACGTCGCATGATAACTGTTCATAATTGATAATATTTTGATGAAAATTGATTGAGCACTTTTTCAGATTTTGGTGGAACAAGAAAAGGGTGGAAAAAGAAAAATAAATAAAAATAAATAAAAAAGAAAATTCGTAGAAACACAAGAGGTGATCTGTCAGTTGACAGATCACCTAATAATAAAAATAAATAAAAAAGAAAATTCGTAGAAACACAAGAGGTGATCTGTCAGTTGACAGATCACCTAATAATAAAAATAAACTAGAATTTTAATTCGTCTTGAGGACGAATTAGGTGATCTGTCTGTCATTCTCATGATCACGATCTAATATTTAATCATTATAACCATGACAATGCAGATCAATATAATCATCATCATTAAAAACAGACTTTTATTAACAAAAGAACATATTAAATACAGCAGCTGAAAGACAAAATATTAGGTTGTGTAAACGATCTTGTTGTATTAGAGAATGCCAAATGCAATTTTGCAAGTGACTACACGAAATAGTTAAAATAATGTTGCCGAAATCCATGAATGTAGAATCAAATTTTGAGAAAAATCAGTATTTAATAGACGTTACACACAAATACATGAGCAAAAAAATGAACATTGTCAAGTGAGTTTCGAACCAGGGACCTTTGCATTGCAAGGCAGGTGTGCTATCCATTAGACTACACAGCCTCCCGTACTCTCATAATTCAAAGAAGGAATATTATCTTAAATTGACTTATGACAGTGAAAATTGGCATTGTGATATGCCTCTATAAATTCTCAGTTTAGAGGATGAATAATTAATATAAGTGAAACTGTTATGCAATATTTAGTAAGAGTATATACTAAGCTACAATATGTCGAAATCTGGGCGAAAAATGATCAAGAATTACGGAGTTATAGTCATATTTGCAAAATTATTCAAACGTCATAAAACAAAAATGGAAAATTTTAGTTCCGACGCCATTTTGATGACGTCATGATAAAATTTAGGGTCCAATGTGACATAAAATCACATCTATAATCCATACTCTATCCGAATATAAAAGAAAATATAGGGGTCAACGGACTATCTGAAGAGTTATATTGAATTTTGTAAAGGCATGTTTTTGCACATATTTGGTCTATTGTGAACGCGCGCGTGCGCGCGTGATTCAAACTTTGATGGAAGCTAATTCCTTTACTACTGGTCGTAGAAGGTTGATCAAGGTATCAAATTATTAGAAATTTAATAACAAATGCATTGATGTAAAAGAAAGTCAGATTCTACTTTGCGTAACAACACTACGCGCGTGAACGCGCGCGAAAACGTGTGAGCGCGCAAATTCTTGAAACGCTTCAAATGACCTGATTCGTACTCTACTTTGATCAAAAAGTGATTTTGAGCATTTTAAAATTTTGACGCGCGCGTACATGCGCGTCGTGACCTGTTCATGACCTTTGATGACATGGACAGTTGACCCATGATCTTAAGTTAATTTTATGTTGATATTGTTCATTTTTGATGATTGATGATGAAGATATTGTTGATAATGTGATTTTACAAAATGGCGCGTAGATGACGTCACGATGACCATTTGACGTTGAACTTGTTTCGTACACATCGCATGATAACTGTTCATAATTGATAATATTTTGATGAAAATTGATTGAGCACTTTTTCAGATTTTGGTGGAACAAGAAAAGGGTGGAAAAAGAAAAATAAATAATAAAAATAAATAAAAAAGAAAATTCGTAGAAACACAAGAGGTGATCTGTCAGTTGACAGATCACCTAATAAAAAAGAAAATTCGTAGAAACACAAGAGGTGATCTGTCAGTTGACAGATCACCTAACTAGAATTTTAATTCGTCTTGAGGACGAATTAGGTGATCTGTCTGTCATTCTCATGATCACGATCTAATTTTCGATCATTATAACCATGACAATGCAGATCAATATGATCATCATGATTAAAAACAGACTTTTATTAACAAAAGAACATCTTAAATACAGCAGCTGAAAGACAAAATATTACGTTGTGTAAACGATCTTGTTTTATTAGAGAACGCCAAATGCAATTTCCCAAGTGACTACACGAAATAGTGAAAATAATGTTGCCGGAATCCAAGAATGTAGAATCAAATTTTGAGAAAAATGAGTATTTAATAGACGTTACACACAAATACATGAACAAAAAAAAACATTGTAAAGTGAGTTTCGAACCAGGGACCCTCGCATTACAAGGCAGGTGTGCTATCCATTAGACCACAAAACGTCCCATTCTCTCATCGTTCAAAGAATGAATATCATCTTAAATTGACTTATGACAGTGAAAATTGGCATTGTGATATGCCTCTATAAATTCTCAGTTTTGAGGATGAATAGGTAATATAAATTAAAGTTTAATGAAATATTGAGTAAGAGTATAAGCTCAGCTACAATATGTCGAAATCTGGGCGAAAAATGATCAACAATTACGGAGTTAAAGTCATATTTGCAAATTTATTAAAACGTCATCAAACAAAAATGGAAAATTTTAGTTCCGACGCCATTTTGATGACGTCATGATAAAATTTAGGGTCAAATGTGACATGAAATCATATTTACAACTCATACTCTATCCGAATATAAAAGAAAATTTAGGGGTCAACGGACTATCTGAAGAGTTATACTGAATTTTGTATAGGCATGTTTTTGCACATTTTTGGCCTATTGTGAAAGCGCGCTTGCGCGCGTAATGCAAACTTTGACGGCGGCTTATTCCTTTATTACTGGTCGTAGAAGGTTGGTCAAGGTATCGAATTATTGACAATTTTATAATAAATGCATTATTGTAAAATAAAGTGCGATTCTACGTTGCGTAACGACGCTACGCGCGTGAACGCGCGCGAAAACGTGTGAGCGCGCAAATTCTTGAAATGCTTCAAATGACCTGATTCGTACTCTACTTTGATCAAAAAGTGATTTTGAGCATTTTAAAATTTTGACGCGCGCGTACATGCGCGTCGTGACGTGTTAATGACCTTTGATCACATGGACAGTTGACCCATGATCTGAAGTTAATTTCATGTTAATATTGTTCATTTTTGATGATTGATGATGAAGATATTGTTGATAATGTGATTTTACAAAATGGCGCGTAGATGAGGTCACGATGACCATTTGACGTTGAACTTGTTTCGTACACATTGCATGATAACTGTGCATAATTGATAATATTTTGATGAAAATTGATCGATCACTTTTTTTGATTTTGGTGGAACAAGAAAAGGGTGGAAAAAGAAAAATAAACTAGAATTTTAATTCGTCTTAAGGACGAATTAGGTGATCTGTCTGTCATTCTCATGATCATGATCTAATTTTCGATCATTATAACCCTGTAAATTATGCAGATCAATACGATCATCATGATAATCAATGGACTTTTATTAACGAAAGAACGCATTAAATACAGCTGAAAGTCAAAATATTACGTTGTGTAAACGATTTTGTTGTATTAGAGAATGCCAAATGCAATTTTGCAAGTGACTACACGAAATAGTTAAAAGAATGTGGCCGAAATCCATGAATGTAGAATCAAATTTTGAGAAAAATCAGTATTTAATAGACGTTATACACAAATACATGAGCGAAAAAAAAACATTGTCAAGTGAGTTTCGAACCAAGGACCTTTGCATTGCAAGGCAGGTGTGCTATCCATTAGACTACACAGCGTCCCGTACTCTCATAGTTCAAAGAAGGAATATTATCTTAAATTGACTTGTGACAGTGAAAATTGGCATTGTGATATGCCTCTATAAATTCTCAGTTTTGAGGATGAATAATTAATATAAGTGAAAAAGTTAAACAATATTTAATAAGAGTATATAGTCAGCTACAATATGTCGAAATCTGGGCGAAAAATGATCAAGAATTACGGAGTTATAGTCATATTTGCAAAATTATTCAAACGTCATAAAACAAAAATGGAAAATTTCAATTCCGACGCCATTTTGATGACGTCAAGATAAAATTTAGTGTCAAATGTGACATAAAATCACATCTATAATCCATACTCTATTCGAATATAAAAGAAAATTCAGGGGTCAACGGACTATCTGAAGAGCTATATTGAATTTTGTAAAGCCATGTTTTTGCACATATTTGGTCTATTGTTAACGCGCGCGTGCGCGCGTGATTCAAACTTTGATGGAAGCTAATTCCTTTACTACTGGTCGTAGAAGGTTGATCAAGGTATCAAATTATTAGAAATTTAATAACAAATGCATTGACGTAAAAGAAAGTGAGATTTTACATTGCGTAACGACGCTACGCGCGTGAACGCGCGCGAAAACGGTTGAGCGCGCAAATTCTTGAAATGCTTCAAATGACCTGATTCGTACTCTACTTTGATCAAAAAGTGATTTTGAGCATTTTAAAATTTTGACGCGCGCGTACATGCGCGTCGTGACGTGTTAATGACGTTTGATCACATGGACAGTTGACCCATGATCTGAAGTTAATTTGATGTTAATATTGTTCATTTTTGATGATTGATGATGAAGATATTGTTGATAATGTGATTTTACAAAATGGCGCGTAGATGACGTCACGATGACCATTTGACGTTGAACTTGTTTCGTACACATCGCATGATAACTGTGCATAATTGATAATATTTTGATGAAAATTGATCGAGCACTTTTTCTGATTTTGGTGGAACAAGAAAAGGGTGGAAAAAGAAAAATAAACTAGAATTTTAATTCGTCTTGTGGACGAATTAGGTGATCTGTCTGTCATTCTCATGATCACGATCTAATGTTCGATTATTACAACCATGTCAATGCAGTTCAATATGATCATCATCATAATAAACAGACTTTTATCAACGGAAGAACATATTAAATACAGCTGAAGACAACAAATTAGGTTGTGTAAAAGATCTTGTTTTATTAGAGATGCCAAATGCGATTTCGCAAGTGACTACACGAAATAGTGAAAATAATGTTGCTGGAATCCAAAAATGTCGAATCAAGTTTTGAGAAAAATCAGTATTAATAGAGGTTACACACAAATACATGAGCAAAAAAAAAAACATTGTCAAGTGAGTTTCGAACCAAGGATCCTCGCGTTGCAAGGCAGGTGTGCTATCCATTAGACCACAAAACTTCTCAAACTCTCGTCGTTCAAAGAATGAATATTATCTTGAATTGATTCATGACAGTAAAAATTGCCATTGTGATATGCCTCTATAAATTCTAAATTTTGAGGTTGAATAATTAATATAAATGAAAATTTTAGAAAATATTTAGTAAGCGTATAAGCTCAGCTGCAATATGTCGAAATCTGAGCGAAAAATGACCAACAATTACGGAGTAATAGTCATATTTGTAAAATTATTAAAACGTCATGAAACAAAAATGGAAAATTTTAGTTCCGACGCCATTTTGATGACGTCATGATAAAATGTAGGGTCGAATGTGACATGAAATCACATCTACAATTTATACTTCATCCGAATATAAAAGAAAATTTAGGGGTCAACGGACTATCTGAAGAGTTATATTGAATTTTGTAAAGGCATGTTTTTGCACATATTTGGCCTATTGTGAACGCGCGCGTGCGCGCATGATTCAAAGTTTGATTGAAGCTAATTCCTTTACTACTGGTCGTAGAAGGTTGATCAAGGTATCAAATTAATCAGAATTTCATAATAAATGCATTGACGTAAAAGAAACGGCGATTTTAAATTGCATACCGACGTTACGCGCGTGAACGCGCGCGAAAACGTGTGAGCGCGCAAATTCTTGAAATGCTTCAAATGACCTGATTCGTACTCTACTTTGATCAAAAAGTGATTTTGAGCATTTTAAAATTTTGACACGCGCGTACATGCGCGTCGTGACGTGTTCATGACGTTTGATGACATGGACAGTTGACCCATGATCTGAAGTTATTTTTATGTTAATATTGTTCATTTTTGATGATTGATGATGAAGATATTGTTGATAATGTGATTTTACAAAATGGCGCGTAGATGACGTCACGATGACCATTTGACGTTGAACTTGTTTCGTACACATCGCATGATAACTGTGCATAATTGATAATATTTTGATGAAAATTGATCGAGCACTTTTTTTGATTTTGGTGGAACAAGAAAAGGGTGGAAAAAGAAAAATAAACTAGAATTTTAATTCGTCTTGAGGACGAATTAGGTGATCTGTCTGTCATTCTCGTGATCACGATCTAATATTTGATCATTATAACCATGGCAATGCAGATCAATATAATCATCATCATTAAAAACAGACTTTTATTAACAAAAGAACATATTAAATACAGCAGCTGAAAGACAAAATATTAGGTTGTGTAAACGATCTTGTTGTATTAGAGATTGCCAAATGCAATTTTGCAAGTGACTACACGAAATAGTTAAAATAATGTTGCCGAAATCCATGAATGTAGAATCAAATTTTGAGAAAAATCAGTATTTAATAGACGTTACACACAAATACATGAGCAAAAAAAATGAACATTGTCAAGTGAGTTTCGAACCAGGGACCTTTGCATTGCAAGGCAGGTGTGCTATCCATTAGACTACACAGCGTCCCGTACTCTCACAGTTCAAAGAAGGAATATTATCTTAAATTGACTTATGACAGTGAAAATTGGCATTGTGATATGCCTCTATAAATTCTCAGTTTTGAGGATGAGTAATTAAAATAAGTGAAAATGTTATGCAATATTTAGTAAGAGTATAAGCTCAGCTACAATATGTCGAAATCTGGGCGAAAAATGATAGAGAATTACGGAGTTATAGTCATATTTGCAAAATTATTCAAACGTCATGAAACAAAAATGGAAAATTATAGTTCCGACGCCATTTTGATGACGTCATGAAAATATTTAGGGTCAAATGTGACATAAAATCACATCTATAATTCATACTCTATCCGAATATAAAAGAAAATTTAGGTGTCAACGGACTATCTGAAGAGCTGTATTGAATTTTGCAAAGGCATGTTTTTGCACATATTTGGTCTATTGTGAACGCGCGCGTGCGCGCGTGATTCAAACTTTGATGGAAGCTAATTCCTTTACTACTGGTCGTAGAAGGTTGATCAAGGTATCAAATTATTAGAAATTTAATAACAAATGCATTGACGTGAAAGAAAGTGAGATTTTACATTGCGTAACGACTCTACGCGCATGAACGTGCGCGAAAACGGTTGAGCGCGCAAATTCTTGAAATGCTTCAAATGACCTGATTCGTACTCTACTCTGATCAAAAAGTGATTTTGAGCATTTTAAAATTTTGACGCGCGCGTACATGCGCGTCGTGACCTGTTCATGACCTTTGATGACATGGACAGTTGACCCTTGATCTGAAGTTAATTTGATGTTAATATTGTTCATTTTTGATGATTGATGATGAAGATATTGTTGATAATGTGATTTTACAAAATGGCGCGTAGATGACGTCACGATGACCATTTGACGTTGAACTTGTTTCGTACACATCGCATGATAACTGTGCATAATTGATAATATTTTGATGAAAATTGATCGAGCACTTTTTCTGATTTTGGTGGAACAAGAAAAGGGTGGAAAAAGAAAAATAAACTAGAATTTTAATTCGTCTTAAGGACGAATTAGGTGATCTGTCTGTCATTCTCATGATCACGATGTAATATTTGATCATTATATCCATGGCAATGCACATCAATATAATCACCATCATTAAAAGCAGACTTTTATTAACAAAAGAACATATTAAATACAGCAGCTGAAAGACAAAATATTACGTTGTGTAAACGATCTTGTTGTATTAGAGAATGCCAAATGCACTTTCGCAAGTGACTACACGAAATAATTAAATTAATGTTGCCGAAATCCATGAATGTAGAATCAAATTTTGAGAAAAATCAGTATTTAATAGACGTTACACACAAATACATCAGCAAAAAAAAGAACATTGTCAAGCGAGTTTCGAACCAAGGACCTTTGTATTGCAAGGCATGTGTGCTATCCATTGGACTACACAGCGTCCCGTACTCTCATAGTTCAAAGAAGTAATATTATCTTAAATTGACTTATGACAGTGAAAATTGGCATTGTGATATGCCTCTATAAATTCTCAGTTTTGAGGATGAATAATTAATATAAGTGAAAATGTTATGCAATATTTAGTAAGAGTATAAGTCCAGCTACAATATGTCGAAATCTGGGCGAAAAATGATCAAGAATTACGGAGTTATAGTCATATTTGCAAAATTATTCAAACGTCATAAAACAAAAATGGAAAATTTTAGTTCCGACGCCATTTTGATGACGTCATGATAAAATTTAGGGTCAAATGTGACATAAAATCACATCTGTAATTCATATTCTATCCGAATATAAAAGAAAATTTAGGGGTCAACGGACTATCTGAAGAGTTATATTGAATTTTGTAAAGGCATGTTTTTGCACATATTTGGTCTATTGTGAACGCGCGCGTGCGCGCGTGATTCAAACTTTGATGGAAGCTAATTCCTTTACTACTGGTCGTAGAAGGTTGATCAAGGTATCAAATTATTAGAAATTTAATAACAAATGCATTGACGTAAAAGAAAGTGAGATTCTACATTGCGTAACGACGTTACGCGCGTGAACGCGCGCGAAAACGTGTGAGCGCGCAAATTCTTGAAATGCTTCAAATGACCTGATTCGTACTCTACTTTGATCAAAAAGTGATTTTGAGCATTTTAAAATTTTGACGCGCGCGTACATGCGCGTCGTGACCTGTTCATGACCTTTGATGACATTGACAGTTGACCCATGATCTGAAGTTAATTTTATGTTGATATTGTTCATTTTTGATGATTGATGATGAAGATATTGTTGATAATGTGATTTTACAAAATGGCGCGTAGATGACGTCACGATGACTATTTGAGGTTGAACTTGTTTCGTACACATCGCATGATAACTGTGCATAATTGATAATATTTTGATGAAAATTGATCGAGCACTTTTTCTGATTTTGGTGGAACAAGAAAAGGGTGGAAAAAGAAAAATAAATAAAAATAAATAAAAAAGAAAATTCGTACGAAATTAAGAGGTGATCTGTCGATTGACAGATCACCTAATAAAAACTAGAATTTTAATTCGTCTTGAGGACGAATTAGGTGATCTGTCTGTCATTCTCATGATCACGATTTAATATTCGATCATTACAACCATGTCAATGCAGATCAATATGATCATCATGATTAAAAACGGACTTTTATTAACAAAAGAACATATTAAATACAACAGCTTAAAGACAAAATATTAGGTTATGTAAACGATCTTGTTTTATTAGAGAATGCCGAATGCAATTTCGCAAGTGACTACACGAAATAGTGAAAATAATGTTGCCGGAATCCATGAATGTAGAATCAAATTTTGAGAAAAATCAGTATTTAATAGAGGTTACACACAAATACATGAGCAAAAAAAAACATTGTCAAGTGAGTTTCGAACCTAGGACCTTTGCATTGCAAGGCAGGTGTGCTATCCATTAGACTACACAGCGTCCCGTACTCTCATCGTTCAAAGAAGGAATATTATCTTAAATTGACTTATGATAGTGAAAATTGGCATTGTGATATGCCTCTATAAATTCTCAGTTTTGGGGATGAATAATTAAAATAAGTGAAAATGTTATGCAATATTCAGTAAGAGTATAAGCTCAGCTACAATATGTCGGAATCTGGGCGAAAAATGATCAAGAATTACGGAGTTATAGTCATATTTGCAAAATTATTCAAACGTCATAAAACAAAAATGGAAAATTTTAGTTCCGACGCCATTTTGATGACGTCATGATAAAATTTAGGGTCAAATGTGACATAAAATCACATCTATATTTCATACTCTATCCGAATATAAAAGAAAATTTAGGGGTCAACGGACTATCTGAAGAGCTATATTGAATTTTGTAAAGGCATGTTTTTGCACATATTTGGTCTATTGTTAACGCGCGCGTGCGCGCGTGATTCAAACTTTGATGGAAGCTAATTCCTTTACTACTGGTCGTAGAAGGTTGATCAAGGTATCAAATTATTAGAAATTTAATAACAAATGCATTGACGTAAAAGAAAGTGAGATTTTACATTGCGTAACGACGCTACGCGCGTGAACGCGCGCGAAAACGGTTGAGCGCGCAAATTCTTGAAATGCTTCAAATGACCTGATTCGTACTCTACTTTGATCAAAAAGTGATTTTGGGCATTTTAAAATTTTGACGCGCGCGTACATGCGCGTCGTTACGTGTACATGACCTTTGATGACATGGACAGTTGACCCTTGATCTGAAGTTAATTCGATGTTAATATTGTTCATTTTTGATGATTGATGATGAAGATATTGTTGATAATGTGATTTTACAAAATGGCGCGTAGATGACGTCACGATGACCATTTGACGTTGAACTTGTTTCGTACACATCGCATGATAACTGTTCATAATTGATAATATTTTGATGAAAATTGATTGAGTACTTTTTCAGCTTTTGGTGGAACAAGAAAAGGGTGGAAAAAGAAAAATAAACTAGAATTTTAATTCGTCTTGAGGACGAATTAGGTGATCTGTCTGTCATTCTCATGATCACGATTTAATATTCGATCATTACAACCATGTCAATGTAGATCAATATGATCATCATGATTAAAAACGGACTTTTATTAACAAAAGAACATATTAAATACAACAGCTTAAAGACAAAATATTAGGTTATGTAAACGATCTTGTTTTATTAGAGAATGCCGAATGCAATTTCGCAAGTGACTACACGAAATAGTGAAAATAATGTTGCCGGAATCCATGAATGTAGAATCAAATTTGGAGAAAAATCAGTATTTAATAGAGGTTACACACAAATACATGAGCAAAAAAAAAACATTGTCAAGTGAGTTTCGAACCTAGGACCTTTGCATTGCAAGGCAGGTGTGCTATCCATTAGACTACACAGCGTCCCGTACTCTCATCGTTCAAAGAAGGAATATTATCTTAAATTGACTTATGATAGTGAAAATTGGCATTGTGATATGCGTCTATAAATTCTCAGTTTTGGGGATGAATAATTAAAATAAGTGAAAATGTTATGCAATATTCAGTAAGAGTATAAGCTCAGCTACAATATGTCGGAATCTGGGCGAAAAATGATCAAGAATTACGGAGTTATAGTCATATTTGCAAAATTATTCAAACGTCATAAAACCAAAATGGAAAAATTTAGTTCCGACGCCATTTTGATGACGTCATGATAAAATTTAGGGTCAAATGTGACATAAAATCACATCTATATTTCATACTCTATCCGAATATAAAAGAAAATTTAGGGGTCAACGGACTATCTGAAGAGCTATATTGAATTTTGTAAAGGCATGTTTTTGCACATATTTGGTCTATTGTTAACGCGCGCGTGCGCGCGTGATTCAAACTTTGATGGAAGCTAATTCCTTTACTACTGGTCGTAGAAGGTTGATCAAGGTATCAAATTATTAGAAATTTAATACCAAATGCATTGACGTAAAAGAAAGTGAGATTTTACATTGCGTAACGACGCTACGCGCGTGAACGCGCGCGAAAACGGTTGAGCGCGCAAATTCTTGAAATGCTTCAAATGACCTGATTCGTACTCTACTTTGATCAAAAAGTGATTTGGGGCATTTTAAAATTTTGACGCGCGCGTACATGCGCGTCGTTACGTGTACATGACCTTTGATGACATGGACAGTTGACCCTTGATCTGAAGTTAATTCGATGTTGATATTGTTCATTTTTGATGATCGATGATGAAGATATTGTTGATAATGTGATTTTACAAAATGGCGCGTAGATGACGTCACGATGACCATTTGACGTTGAACTTGTTTCGTACACATCGCATGATAACTGTTCATAATTGATAATATTTTGATGAAAATTGATTGAGCACTTTTTCAGCTTTTGGTGGAACAAGAAAAGGGTGGAAAAAGAAAAATAAATAATAAAAATAAATAAAAAAGAAAATTCGTAGAAACACAAGAGGTGATCTGTCAGTTGACAGATCACCTAATAAATAAAAAAGAAAATTCGTAGAAACACAAGAGGTGATCTGTCAGTTGACAGATCACCTAATAATAAAAATAAATAAAAAAGAAAATTCGTACGAAATTAAGAGTTGATCTGTCGATTGACAGATCACCTAATAATAACTAGAACTTTAATTCGTCATGAGGACGAATTAGGTGATCTGTCTCTGATTTTCGTGATCACGAATACAATCACCATGTTTATTGAGATCAATACGATGATCATATTGAAAACTGAACTTTTATTACGAAGAGAACATGTTGAATACCCTTGAAAAGAGGGAAATGAAAAGTTTTGTGAAATAAGTGTTACACATGGTATATGTACAAGTTATAATAAAAGGGTTTTAAAACTATTTTATTGTGCAATATATACCGTGTAATGGTCATAAAGGACCATTTGTGAAATGTTGAAAATAAACAAAAAAGAAAAAAAAATTCTCATATTCACCCCTGGGCTCGAACCCTCGACCCTAAGGACGCAAGTCTGGTGCCTTATCAACTGAGCTACACTATTTCCCATATACTAATACACATAAGCACTATTTCCCATCGACTTTACACATAAGCAAATTGAGGGGATCTCAAATCCAATTTTTCAAGAAAAATACGGGCATGATCCCGGCTTTTTATCAGAAAAATAAGACCAGATTGCAATAGCTTACAATCTCAGCTACATTATACTCCAAGCTAAGAGAAAACCGACGATTAGAAAAGGAGATATGGCTCGCGAAATAGAGGAATGTAAAATCCAGTTTTGAGAAAAAGCCATTTCCCATAGAGATTGCACACAAAATGAGCGAAAATGACATGCCTCTATAACTTGCCATTTTTTAGGATGATCCGTTCCTTTAAATGTTAATATAGCCATTAAGTTAGAAAGAGTATGTATTCAGCTACAACATATTAAAAAACTGGGCGAAAATTGACCAATATTTACGGAGTTATAGTCATATTTGCAAAATTATTAAAACGTCATAAAACAAAAATGGAAAATTTTAGTTCCGACGCCATTTTGATGACGTCATGATAAAATTTAGGGTCAAATGTGACATGAAATCACATCTACAATTCATACTCTATCGGAATATAAAAGAATATTTGAGGGTCAACGGACTATCTGAAGAGTTATATTGAATTTTGTAAAGGCATGTTTTCGCACATATTTGGCCTATTATGAACGCGCGCGTGCGCGCATGATTCAAAGTTTGATTGAAGCTAATTCCTTTACTACTGGTCGTAGAAGGTTGATCAAAGTATCAAATTAATCAGAATTTAATAATAAATGCATTGATGTAAAAGAAACGGCGATTTTACATTGCGTAACGACGTTACGCGCGTGAACGCGCGCTAAAACGCGTGAGCGCGCAAATTCTTGAAATGCTTCAAATGACCTGATTCGTACTCTACTTTGATCAAAAAGTGATTTTGAGCATTTTAAAATTTTGACGCGCGCGTACATGCGCGTCGTGACGTGTTAATGACGTTTGATCACATGGACAGTTGACCCATGATCTGAAGTTAATTTCATTTTAATATTGTTCATTTTTGATGATTGATGATGAAGATATTGTTGATAATGTGATTTTACAAAATGGCGCGTAGATGACGTCACGATGACCATTTGACGTTGAACTTGTTTCGTACACATCGCATTATAACTGTGCATAATTGATAATAATTTGATGAAAATTGATAGAACAGTTTTTCTGATTTTGGTGGAACAAGAAAAGGGTGGAAAAAGAAAAATAAACTAGATTTTAATTCGTCATGAGGACGAATTAGGTGGTCTGTCATGATTTTTCATTCAGTGTCGGCTAATTTGTATGAAATGAATCATTTAGATATGATTGATAATCTTGATCATAGACATCATAGGAATACATTTTGACCATTGCTAAATGTGATTATTAATGTGGTGATGACAACCGTGATGATTATAATGATGGTGGTGATAATGCAATACGGTAAATACGAAATTAAGTTTGGAGCACGTAAAATGCCTTAATAAGTCCTCAAAAATTTTAGACGATTTACCGAAATTGGCTTTCCAAAATTGCGCAATAAAAAGCGCCTTCATTTTCAGAGTAGCTAATTTTAAATGGACAGTTTCATGTTTTTTATGCATAATCTTTTTAAAATTTCTTTCTACTGTCAGCAATTTTTCTTTTAAGATTTCAAGCAAGAATTTTCACAATGTCAGTGGGTATCAATTTCACAGAAAGCTTGAAAATTCATAGGTGATACTTTTTAAAAACTAAAATATCTTAAATATTTTTATTCAAAATTTCTGCAAATTTTCAATTATTTTTAATGAGAGGTTTCGCAATGATACAATTTCACAGCATTCATTTCAAAACTCATCAGTGATGTATTTGATAAAAGAATTAAGTAGATTTTTTTTAGGGGACATGTTTGCAAAATTTCTGCAAATTCCTAAACATTTCACATAATATTTTCCGTCAAGAATTTTCAATGTCCATTTATTAATTGTGTATGACTTAAACATTTACTTGAAAATTCTTTCTTGATGATTTTACTGAAAAAAGTCAGGTAAAAGATTCAAATACTGGCAATTTTCCCGCAAAATTTCGGGAAAATGAGTATTTTACTAAATTGCACTATTTTTAATTTCACAGAAGGTATCTGAAAATTTGTTATATGTTATATTTAGAGAAAATAACCAAATAGAAAAAAATCCAGGAGTTTCCGCAAAATGTCTAGAATGCAATTTATCAACCAAATAGCGTTTCAATATTGTAGCGTTTCCCCAAAAATGCATAAATGATGTTTTATAATGTAAAAACTACCCCTTAAAATGTTCCGGCAATATTTAAAAAATGTCCTACATAAAAAATCGCAAGGCAAGTGGGCTTGATATTTTCAGCAAGACCGTACAATTGATTAATAAAGCATTTTCTTAAAAGAATTCTCAAAAATTAGGTCCAGAAAAAATTTGCAAAAACTTAAACAGGTGATAACACTCTGATGCTGTGGTTGAAAGTGAAAATCAATCACACATTATTTGTAGAAAATTCTTTTCACTACATCATATCAAAATTTGAAAGAAAATTGACTAGTAATAACAAAGATACGGTCAAATATGCATAAATACGTTGACGTAATTGCGAAAATGTGTTATTTTCACTTCTAACGTAATTTTGACGTTATTACACAATATTTTGACTATATCCAAGAGTGAGGAAAAGTTGGGGGTCAACGGACTCCCTGAAGAGCTACAGTGAATTTTATATAGGCATATTTTTGCCCACTTATGACTTATTTTGCGAGTTTGCACGAGCGTGTAATGCAAATTTGAATGGACGCGCATTCCCGTATTATTGGTCGTAAGAGGCTGAATGAGGTATCAAATTAATCAGAAGATAATGGACAATGGACAGACATAAAATAAATGACGACTCGAAGATGCATACCGATGGTAGGTGCAAGAACGCGCACGCATACCTGTGCGCGTGCAAATTCTTGACATGCTCAAAATTATGGGGCGCCAAGTGTCCGCCAGTGAATTCCGTCCAAATCACGGCATTCCGTACACAAAATGTGTTTTTATTCAGACGAAAATCATTTCGTCATGACGCTTTTTTATTTCGTACACAAAATTTATTTTTTGTCACACAAAATCAATTTCGTCTCGACGAAATGCACAAAATCAATTTCGTCTAGACGAAATGTAATTGCGTCCACAAAGTTTATTTGGCGTGCCATACGAAATGAATTTTTATCAAACGAAATGGCGCACCAAATGTCCGATGGTAAATTCCGTCCAATTCACGCCATTCCGTACACAAAATGTGTTTTTGTTCATATGAAAATCATTTCGTCATGACGCAGTTTTATTTCGTATACGAAATTATTTTTTGTCACACAAAATCAATTTTCGTCGAGACTAAATGTAATTGCGTCCACAAAATTTATTTCGTTGCGATGCGAAAATCTATTCCGTCGACGAAATCATTTTGTGTCAAAACCACAAAAAAATTTCGTTGACAAAATGATTTTGTGTCAAAACAAAAAAAATTCGTCGACGAAATGATTTTGTGTCAAAACACAAAAAAATTTTGTCGACGAAATGATTTTGTGTCAAAAGACAAAAAAATTTCGTCGACGAAATGATTTTGTGTTTTGAGTCTTTTTGACATAAAATAATTTCGTCTCCTCTGTCTCGAAGGGGACATAAGAAGGTCGCTGATTGGCTGCACCTTGCTCAAGCTGTTTTCGCTCCGGGACGATCGATCACACTTTTTCACAGCTCAGATTGGCATGTTGGTGAACTTATTAGCTTAGATTTCACGTTATTCATGCCTACATGAGCTGCATACAACTGCTCTAATCGGTAGGATGTGGACGGACATTGCATTCGTAAGTTCAGCTATGTTTTCGACTTCAAAATTACGTTGAAAAAAAAATGGGAATTCGTTAGTCGTTACCAAACTTGCATTTGCAAAAAGCTGTGTAACAATACTAGTCCCGTGTATTTAAGTTTATGTACTACACCAGACCATTGGGGGGGCCGGGGGGGGGGGTCTTTTCTGCACACCTAAAAAGTAAAATGGTTATGAATTATACAGGTTGAAGATATTTAGGCCTTGATCTTAATAAATAATGTAAAATTCATTTCGAGCAAAATGCTGAAAATTTCATTGAAATTGGATGACAACAAAAGTTATTGATGCCTGGCCGTACACACCCAAGGGTTCATTGACATTACATGCCGCCGCGCACAGAAAAATCAAGCCATAGAAGTCGGGTGTTGTGGACCCAAGAAGTGAGATCCCAGCACGCGCGACCCACTAGTTAGAAATCCACTGCCAAACGCGGTTCGTGGTGCAAGGTTAGTATACTAATACTAACCTCGCAATACGTGTGAGTGGGCCGTACATGCCGTATGAAACTCTAAGTCTAACTTAACGTTAGGCTACTCCACTCAGTGACTCACGCGTATTGCGAGGTTAGTATTAGTATACTAACCTCGCACCATTAACCACGTTTGGCAATGGATTTCTAACTACTAAACTAGTGGCCGGGTCACGTGTGCTGTGATCCCACTTCTGGTGTCCACAACACACAACTTCTATTGCTTGATTTTTCTGTGCGCGGCGGCATGTAATGAATCCTTGAGTGACTAGGCCTAAAAAAATCAGGCGATGGTTCGTATAGCCAGCCATGAAACACTCCACTATAGCCTATAGGTGAAGCGGAGGTTAGCAGTAGTGATTAGTGAAGTGTAGTGGAGCTTACACAAACCATCGCTTGCTGTACTAGTATAGTTGTGGTACTGGCCCTGGCCCCACTCATTACTAGTTCGAGGTTAGTTGCTACATATAGTTGCTACAGTACATGTATAGATCGACTATAGTATGGCAGTGAGTCCAAACTTCGCGCGTGTCCATACTTCGCGGACGGTCATTATCTAAAAAACTAGCCAATATCCTTAAAATCTGACATCATCAACGTGAAAAGCGACCTAAAATTATCATTTGGTGTAAGTTTCTTTGGGATGAGTTCAGTATTCATGAAAATATTGGCAAAAGATCGGCAAATTTGTCACCGTTAGCGCCCGTTTTGAAGAAATCAGATATTCTCAACAAGCATCACGATATCACCATTTTGCAAGCAGAAATCATCAAAAATGTGAGTTAAATGTGGTACTAACCGATTCTATAGCATTTTGCCATCAAACTGATATAAATATTTCACTTTTTGAGCTTGACTTTTTGTTTAAATGTCCACGAAAACTTTGGTCCGCGAAGTTAGGTCACACTTTTTCTGAACCTTTTCCACCACAGCGCGCATTCCCCGATCGGAATAGAATTTTGAGATCGCGATACCGGCGAATCCCCTTGACCTACATTTTCGTCCATGATTTTATAATTATAGTTTACGATCTTGCCGTCAATGTGGTAACTATTTCTTGGATTGGTTTTGTATAAATTATGAATATTTTGTGAAAAAATTTAAGCCTGATGAATATTTTTGAAAAGTGCGCGAAGTTTGGACACCCCATCATACTAACCTCGTACACCGAACTGCATTTGGCCCTGGATTTCTGTGAAGTTGGCAAACATCGCTTCATTACAATACAGAATTAATATTTGCCGAAACTCCTCGCTACTCACCGGGGCGCTTTGCGGTGAGTAGCCATAATACAAAAAGTCAATAGTATATTTTTAATTAAATCAAAATCATATTTAAAAAAAAAGCAAATTTGATTACTTTGGAGTTTGGACTAGAAAGTGACTTCGCGTGTCTCTTCTTTTTACGCAAATAAAAGGAAGCCAGATGGTGGCGCTAATAAATTTCACAGCCTTGATTCAGGCTCGCTTCAAATGCAGCTCCTCGGTAATTATGCCCCCGCAGACAAAGTCCGGAGGGGGCATTAAGCGTTGCCCCTGTCCGTTGATTCGCCCGCCCCCCCCCCCACTTGGTTTCCGCGCAATAAATCGAAATATAATTCGATTTATATATATTGATTAAAAAATTTTTTGGTGTGTAGGTATGTGACACCATAGTACAGGCTAACTTTTAATTCGGAGTCTGCAGGTCCAAGGTCACAGCTCATGAAATATCCGAGTTGGTTTCCACATGATGACTTATGAAATATTCTACATATTTAAACGATTTTGAGTGTGTAGGTAGATGACACCAAAATACAGGTTAAGTTCGAATTCGTAGTCGGCAGGTCAAAGGTCACGGCTCATTAAATATGCAATTTAGTTTCCACATGATTACTTAAAAAATATTCTACATATTTAAACAAATTTGAGTGTGTAGGTAGATGATACCAATACAGGCTAAGTTCGAATTCGGAGGTCAAAGATCACAGCTCCTTAAAGATATCTTATGAAATATGCAACAGATTTTAAAAAAAATTGGGTGTGTAGGTAGATGATGATGATGATGCACAGCATTTTTACAGCGGCGTAACAGGGTTCGGTGGCCAGGGGGGGGGGGGGGGCAAGAGCCAAAAATTTCCCGGTCATATGATATGAATAGGCGTAATGGTGTAATAAGGCGACTATTTTGAGAAATGCAGCTCCTTGGTAATTATGCCCCCGCAGACAAAGTCCGGAGGGGGCATTAAGCGTTGCCCCTGTCCGTTGATTCGCCCGCCCCCCCACTTGGTTTCCGCGCAATAAATCAAAATATATTTCGATTTATATATATTGATTTAAAAAAATTTTGGTGTGTAGGTACATGACACCATAGTACAGGCTAACTTTGAATTTGGAGTCTGCATGCAGGTCCAAGGTCACAGCTCATGAAATATCCGAGTTGGTTTTCGCATGATGACTTATGAAATATTCAACAGATTTATAAAAATTATGGTGTGTATAGGTAGATGACACCAAATACAGGCTAAGTTCGTAGTCGGCAGGTCAAAGGTCACGGCTCATTAAATATGCAATTTAGTTTCCGCATGATTACTTTTAAAATATTCTACATATTTAAACAAATTTGAGTGTGGAGGTAGATGATACCAATACAGGCTAAGTTCGAATTCGGAGTATGCATGTCAAAGATCACAGCTCCTTAAAGATATCTTATGAAATATTCAACAGATTTTAAAAAAATTTGGGTGTGTAGGTAGATGATGATGATGATGCACAGCATTTTTACAGCGGCGTAACAGGGTTCGGTGGCCAGGGGGGGGGGGGGGGCAAGAGCCAAAAATTTCCCGGTCATATCATGGTATGAATAGGCGTAATGGTGTAATAAGGCGACTATTTTGAGAAATGCAGCTCCTTGGTAATTATGCCCCCGCAGACAAAGTCCGGAGGGGGCATTAAGCGTTGCCCCTGTCCGTTGATTCGCCCGCCCCCCCACTTGGTTTCCGCGCAATAAATCGAAATATATTTCGATTTATATATATTGATTAAAAAAAATTTTGGTGTGTAGGTACATGACACCATAGTACAGGCTAACTTTGAATTTGGAGTCTGCAGGTCCAAGGTCACAGCTCATGAAATATCCGAGTTGGTTTTCGCATGATGACTTATGAAATATTCAACAGATTTATAAAAATTATGGTGTGTAGGTAGATGACACCAAATACAGGCTAAGTTTGGAGTCGGCAGGTCAAAGGTCACGGCTCATTAAATATGCAATTTAGTTTCCGCATGATTACTTATGAAATATTCTAAATATTTAAACGAATTTGAGTGTGTAGGTAGATGACACCAAAATACAGGTTAAGTTCGAAATCGTAGTCGGTAGGTCAAAGGTCACGGCTCATTAAATATGCAATTTAGTTTCCGCATGATTACTTTAAAAATATTCTACATATTTAAACAAATTTGAGTGTGTAGGTAGATGATACCAATACAGGCTAAGTTCGAATTCGGAGTATGCAGGTCAAAGATCACAGCTCCTTAAAGATATCTTATGAAATATTCAACAGATTAAAAAAAATTTTGGGTGTGTAGGTAGATGATGATGATGATGATGCACAGCATTTTTACAGCGGCGTAACAGGGTTCGGTGGCCAGGGGGGGGGGGGGGGCAAGAGCCAAAAATTTCCCGGTCATATCATGGTATGAATAGGCGTAATGGTGTAGTAAGGCGACTATTTTGAGAAGGCCAGAACTTGTCTTTAAAAAAAGTTGCGAGCGAGCGAAGCGAGCGAGCAATTTCTTTTTTTTCCTTTTTAATACAAAAATCCAATTTTGTGATAGATTTTGACATGATATCCAGATAATAAATTTATTTAATTCTTCTCTCTTTAGATTCCTTTTTTGTCACGGTGGTCTGTACGCACCACATGTGAAGAGGATTATTTGCGGCAGTAGCGTGAAGAGTAAAAAACAAAACAAAAAAACAACGAGGGGCGCAGTATAGAACATGTGCCAAAAGGCTGCTTTATATATATATATATATAAGTCCTGAGCGAGCGAAGCGAGCGAGAAAAAAAATCAACTTTTCATGAGAATATAACTTTGAGCTATTTTTTAACATATTCAGTAATTAAAATCATATCCTACAATACTTTTCCAACAAAAAAGGAGGTAATTCCTCCTTTTTTTTTAAATATTCCATTTTCAGTAGCCAAATAGAGATGAAAATTATCCTATTTGGGAGGGTAACCATGGACCTGGGCCTTTACTGTGTATTTACAGTAAACTCTTACTAAATGAACAAATATATTAAAAATTTGGTTTACCCTACATAATAATCCTGGGCTACTTTTAGATTGCATAGCCCGGGGGGGGGGGAGGCTTTTTGGTCCCCCTCTTCAGATCTCCGTCGATCGCAACGAAAACCAATACACATAAAACCATCAATGTAATATGCAAGCATGGAGCTAAGGGTGTATCGCTGATTTTACAGAATTTAAATTTATTTTTAATAAATTAATAATGCTAATTTATGCCTAAATATAGAATTCTCTGCTTTAAAGGTAAATCTCTAAATAATTCCCCAAATTCTATGATTTCTAAACAAATGTGCTCCTGAAAAAAATGGTAAATCAAATTTCTAATCTTATGTATTTTATTGGTTTTATAATTCCATACGTATTTCTTAGTTTTGGGGCCTTATGTATTTTATTGGTTTTTTTTCAATGGGATCACTTCGTGGTACTATTCCAATTATAAAAAGCAAAGATTTGATTATTTTCAACCAATCAGTGCAAGAATAATGATGCATTTGTCAATTATGACTGAAAACAGAATTTCCATTGGATTAAATATGTATACAAAATAATATTTTTTAGCAATTTTTGGTCCAACATAAACTCATAAAATGTTGGGTAACTGCGTATCCGGGCGTCTCGAATTTGGTCTCAAAAGCTCTGCGAGAATTGAACGAAAAAAAAATTGTGGTACCTCGTTTCTCATTGTGGACTTATCGTGAAAAATGTGGATAGGGGGGCTTATTAAGCCCCCCCCCCCCAGGGGCTAGATAGGGTTAATATATCATCATGAATATAAAAAAAAAAACATTTATTTTGTTGCAAGTCACTGGAAAAGGTTTGATTCCTAAATAAATATTATTCTTCATGTATTATCAAATATTTAATTGAAAAATTGTAAGCTATCTTTTCATTCGATGTATTAAGCGCTATATAAAAGCGGATTATTATTATTATTAGGTTTTATCATAATTTTACTTTTTGAAAATTATGCTATTTTGTGACTAAGGCTACGTTTCATGTACTTTCCACCAATAGTATACGATATCAATGGATTCTAGTTAATCCTTTTGGGTAAGATTGGAACTAACTCTGTGTTTGGTAGATAAAGTTATATGACTAACTTGTCCAAGTGTTGAGAAACGGGCCCCTGCTGAGTACATGTAGGCCTAGAGTTTTTATGCCCCCACAGACGAAGCCCAGAGGGGGCATTAAGCGTTGCCCCTGTCCGTCCCCCCCCCCCTCCCACTTGGGTTTCCGCACAATAACTCGAAAAATATTTAATGGATTTAAAAAAAATTTTGGTGTGTAGGTAGATGACCACAAAATACAGGCTAAGTTCGAATTCGGAGTCCGCAGGTCAAAGGTCACATCTCATTATATATGCAAGTCGGTTCAAAGGTCTGAATTTGTTAATTATATATATATGCATATTGGTTTCTGTATGATATTAAGTTCAATCATATTGAATGGATTTCTGATCGCGTTAAGCAGGGGCATCTGTGTCCTTTGGACACGTCAAATTTTCTTAATTATGTGTAATTGATTTTATGACATGTGTTTACATTTGCTGCAGATTCCCATTCAGCCGTTGGACTGAACCGGTACTGTAACACAGTATGGATGGTCAATATGAAGCGAGCTTCATTGAATTCCTCCAAGAGCTTTGTACTCCGTTTTGCTCATTTTGAAGATGGTAGCTTTGACAGGACTGGGCAAGTGACTCGTCTTAGACAGGATGCTGTCCCAACCATATTTGATTTCCTGCCTCGTCTTCAGAAGGTAGAGTAGATCTATATCATACATGTGTTCTAAAGAAATATTTTCTCTGTATTATCTACCTTTGGTTTGATAGAACATTGCTTTGAATATTCCATTTTCAGTAGCCAAATAGAGATGAAAATTATCCTATTTGGGAGGCTAACCATGGACCTGGGCCTTTACTGTGTATTTACAGTAAACTCTTACTAAATGAACAAATATATTAAAAATTTGGTTTACCCTACATAATAATCCTGGGCTACTTTTAGATTGCATAGCCCGGGGGGGGGGGGAGGCTTTTTGGTCCCCCTCTTCAGATCTCCGTCGATCGCAACGAAAACCAATACACACGTCACCATCAATGTAATCTGCAAGCATGGAGCTAAGGGTGTATCGCTGATTTTACAGAATTTAAATTTATTTTTAATAAATTAATAATGCTAATTTATGCCTAAATATAGAATTCTCTGCTTTAAAGGTAAATCTCTAAATAATTCCCCAAATTCTATGATTTCTAAACAAATGTGCTCCTGAAAAAAATGGTAAATCAAATTTCTAATCTTATGTATTGGTTCTATAATTCCATACGTATTTCTTAGTTTTGGGGCCTTATGTATTTTATTGGTTTTTGTCTCGCCTGCATAGCAGAGCGAGACTATAGGCGCCGCTTTTCCGATGGCGGCGGCGGCGTCAACATCAAATCTTAACCTAAGGTTAAGTTTTTGAAATGACATCATAACTTAGAAAGTATATGGACCTAGTTCATGAAACTTGGGAATAAGGTTAATCAAGTATTAGTAAACATCCTGCTCGAGTTTCAGGTCACGTGACCAAGGTCAAAGGTCATTTAGGGTCAATGAACTTTTGCCAAGTTGGGGGTATTTGTTGAATTACCATCATAACTTTGAAAATTTATGGATTTAGTTCATGAAACTTGGACATTAGGTTAATCAAGTACCACTGAATATCCTGTGCGAGTTTCAGGTCACATGACCATGGTGAATGGTCATTTAAGGTCAATGAACTTTGGCCGTGTTGGGGGTTTATGTTAAATTACCATCCTAGCTCTGAAAGTTTATGGATCTAGTTCATAACACTTGGGATATAAGAGTAATCAAGCATCACTGAACATCCCCTGTGAGTTTCAGGTCACAAAACCAAGTCAAAGGTCAGTTAAGGTCAATAAACTTAGGCCATGTTGGGGTAATTGTTGAAGTGCCATCATAACTTTGAAAGTTTATGGATAGAGTGAATGAAATGTGGACATGGGTGTAGTTGACAGTCTTAAGTCTCCGTTCAAATGTCATTTATGGTCAATGAACGTGGTATTATGTCATTATATGAATGATGTTTTTGTGAATGATTATTTTATAGTAGTTTTCAAAGTTAGCACTGCTGCTATATTATATTGCGTAATGCAGGCGAGACTGCCAGAGGCATTCCACTTGTTTTTCAATGAGATCACTTCGTGGTACTATTCCAATTATAAAAAGCAAAGATTTGATTATTTTCAACCAATCAGTGCAAGAATAATGATGCCTTTGTCAATTATGACTGAAAATAGAATTTCCATTGGATTAAATATGTATACAAAATAATATTTTTGAGCAGATTTTGATATTATGGTATTGTAGATAATGCCATGGGTAACGCGCGTGCCAATTTTCGTCGCGATTGCGAGATCAACGGCCGAGATCATAAGGGGGGCTGAATCAGCCCCCCCCCCGTCTTCTTAGGCGTCGAAATAGCCCAGTCTATTTAGGGTTAAAGATAAATCCCTAAATAATTCCCCAAATTCTATGATTTCTAAACAAATGTGCTCCTGAAGAAATGGTAAATCAAATTTCTACTTTTATGTATTTTATTGGTTCTATAATTCCATACGTATTTCTTTGTTTTGGGGTCTTATGTATTTTATAGTTTTTGTCTCACCTGCATAGCAGAGTGAGACTATAGGCGCCGCTTTTCCGACGGCGGCGGCGACGGCGGCGGCGGCGACGGCGGCGTCAACACCAAATCTTAACCTGAGGTTAAGTTTTTGAAATGACAGCATAACTTAGAAAGTATATGGACCTAGTTCATGAAACTTGGCCATAAGGTTAATCAAGTATTACTGAACATCCTGCCTGAGTTTCATGTCACATGACCAAGGTCAAAGGTCATTTAGGGTCAATGAACTTAGACCATGTTGGGGGAATCAACATCAAAATCTTAACCTAAGGTTAAGTTTTTGAAATGTCATCATAACTTAGAAAATATATGGACCTAGTTCATGAAACTTATACATAAGGTTAATCAAGTATCACTGAACATCCTGCTTGAGTTTCACATCACATGACCAAGGTCAAAGGTCATTTAGGGTCAATGAACTTTGGCCGAATTGGGGGTATCTGTTGAATTACCATCATAACTTTGAAAGTTTATGGATCTGATTCATGAAACTTGGACATAATAGTAATCAAGTATTACTGAACATCCTGTGCAAGTTTCAGGTCACATGATCAAGGTCAAAGGTCATTTAGGGTCAATGAACTTTGGCCAAATTGGGGTATTTGTTGAATTACAGCCATAAATTTGAAAGTGTGTTGGTCTAGTTCATAAAACTTGGACATAATAGTAATCAAGTATCACTGAACATCCTGTGCGAGTTTCAGGTCACATGATCAAGGTCAAAGGTCATGTAAGGTCAAAGAACTTTGGCCACGTTGGGGGTATTTGTTGAATTGCCATCATATCTCTAAAGTGTATTGGTCTAGTTCATAAAACGTGGAAATAAGAGTAACCAAGTATCACTGAACATCTTGTGCGAGTTATAGTAGTTTTCAAAATCAGCACTGCTGCTATATTGAATCGCGTGATGCAGGTGAGACGGCCAGAGGCATTCCACTTGTTTTTCAATGGGATCACTTCGTGGCACTATTCCAATTATAAAAAGCAAGATTTGATTATTTCCAACCAATTAGTGCAAGAATAATGATGCATTTGTCAATTATGACTGAAAATAGAATTTCCATTGGATTAAATATGTATACAAAATAATATTTTTGAGCAATTTTCGGTCCAACATGAACTCATAAAATGTTGCGTAACTGCGTATCTGGGCGTCTCGAATTTTGTCTAAAAGCTCTGCGAGAATTGAACGAAAAAAAAAATTGTGGTACCTCGTTTCTCATTGTGGACTTATCGTGAAAAATGTGGATGGGGGGGGGCTTATTAAGCTTCCCCCCCCCCAGGGGCTAGATAGGGTTAATATATCATCATGAATATTTAAAAAAAAACATTTATTTTGTTGCAAGTCACTGGAAAAGGTTTGATTCCTAAATAAATATTATTCTTCATGTATTATCGAATATTAAATTGAAAAATTTAAAGCTATCTTTTCATTCTTCTATCTGTTTTTGTTCAATATTTCTTATATGTTTCTTTTTTTTAATTCATTCATCTCGTACAGAGTTCATCCAAGCCAAGGAATTCCCCGAAAGAAAGACGTTTTGATTCAGCAAACAACCTCCCAGATACTGCAAAGTCTTCAGCACCTTCATTTCTCGAGGACCACTCCTACTCAATATCAGAAAGTCCAAGAGGGGTAAAGTGGAAGATAACAGCAATAATGGACTATTAAAAACTTGGAGAAGAGGCTGAAACCACACAGCAGAAGTCCCGCCGTGTACATTACTTGCTCTTAAGTTTGGACAAACATGACTCGCAAAACTTTACAACAAATAATTTACGCTATGTGCATTCTGATTATTTGAAATAGCTCTATGAAAAAGTTTACCACTGGGCATGTAACAAAAGTGCATTCATTAAATTTGAACGTGTTGCAAAAATGATGTCTTACAGTATATTCATTCTGACTTAGAATGTCAGAAGAGAAAAAAGTTTGTGAAAAGTAGGAATGACAGCAAGCTGACAGAAGAATAGAACAGGATAGAACAAGGCGATAGTTATGAATGAGCTGTTGGATAGAGACAAAAAGATGAATTAAGAATGGGGGTGATAGAGAAAGAGAGACGGGTGTTGGGGGAGCCTGTGATCAATGCCTGAGAAAGCGAAGATTACCATAATTTTTTTAAGGATTTGAACAGTCAGGAAGAATCTGGGTTTTTTTTTCTGTTGGTATTTCTCAAAATACTTGTATGTTTTATGTAACGAAACGGGTATAATCCTTCGGAAGTTTCACTCACACAGAAAATATTAACTAAACAAAAGAAAAAAAAGCCAAATAATTCACTGATTTTCAATTGTTCAGTAACTCTCATATCCAAAGTGCCCCCCCCCCCCATCATTTCAATGTATTGGAGAGAGAGTATGAACGGGACATGGCTGTCTGCAGAAAAAAAAATACGGGGGGGGGGGGCAAAACATTTTTGGGATATGTGCAAGGGAGCGAAGCGACAGCAGAAAATTATTTTGCAATATATGCGAGAGAGCGAAATGACAGAGAAGAAAAATGCAAGGGACAAGAGATTTAGGGAATATGTGAGAGGGAGCGAAGTGACCAAACAGAAGAAATGTAGAGGACATAAAATTGTTGGGGTATGTGAGGGAGCAAAGCAACCGATAAAAAAAGCAGGTCAAAATATTTTTTGTGAATGATTATTTTATAGTAGTTTTCAAAGTTAGCACTGCTGCTATATTAAATTGCGTAATGCAGGCGAGACTGCCAGAGGCGTTCCACTTGTTTTTCAATGAGATCACTTCGTGGTACTATTCCAATTATAAAAAGCAAAGATTTGATTATTTTCAACCAATCAGTGCAAGAATAATGATGCCTTTGTCAATTATGACTGAAAATAGAATTTCCATTGGATTAAATATGTATACAAAATAATATTTTTGAGCAGATTTTGATATTATGGTATTGTAGATAATGCCATGGGTAACGCGCGTGCCAATTTTCGTCGCGATTGCGAGATCAACGGCCGAGATCATAAGGGGGGCTGAATCAGCCCCCCCCCCCCCCCGAAATGAGCGAAATGACAGAGAAGAAAAATGCAAGGGACAAGAGATTTGGGGAATATGTGAGAGGGAGCGAAGTGACCAAGCAGAAGAAATGTAGAGGACATAAAATTGTTGGGGTATGTGAGGGAGCAAAGCAACCGATAAAAAAAGCAGGTCAAAATATTTTCGAATATGTGTGAGGAAGCGACTCGTTCACTCTTGAGCAGTAGGGACTTGTTTAAAAATAGCTTAAGAAATATGCGTTTTCTAAGCATGGTAAACACATATTGTAGGCCTACGGTAGAATTTAGGTGCTCTAAGAGTTAGATTCTGAATGAGCTGCATTTGCTGGTAAGACATGCGCAGAGGATCTTTGTCATTCATCCATTTTCCACACTTTTCTTTTGATTTCAGTTTCCAGGCAGAAAGGCCCACCCTCCTGTGGATGCCAATGGGGCAGGGGATTATATGCTTAAAATGCCAATTTTTCTGGTTGGAATATCAAACATTATCCTGAGCTTCGCGCTCATTTTAAAAATTATGTATAAACTATTAATGCTGATAAATACATTTAGATGTGCAGTGCTCTCTTGTAAAGCAGTTTTGTACTGAAGAGGCTACCCTGGGTAAATAAAACAGAATAAATGAATAAAGAAATAAATAAAAATGATGTTTCTAATCTCAGACTTTCTTATGCCCCTCGAAAGCTCACCCATTTTTACAATTCTTTGTTTCTCTTTTGATATCTAAAGTTCCGGTTTTTCCCTTTCTATCGTGCACTATTCTAAGCCCCAGCCCCACTGGCTTCCACAGGAGGGGGGGGGGGGGCTTCCCCTGAAAACTGAAATCAAACAAAAGAAATGTGAAAAATAAAAATGGATAAGAGACACAGATCCTTGCCGCATGTCTTACCAGCCAATACAGTTCATTCAGAATTTGACTCGTAAAACACCTAAATTCTACCGTAGGCCTATAATAGGTTTATTGCCATTTCGTCTACTGCCATTTTGTCCACTCACCAAATGGTATGTCATTTCATCTACCATCAGTTGTTCCTTTTCCACATCTTCCAATTACCATTTTGTCCAATAGATAGTTCGTCTAATAACCAATTTGTCTACTTTCATTTGGTCTAATTGCATTTTTGGCCAATTTGTCCAATAGCCACTTTGTCCATTTTCATTATGTCTATTACCATTTAGTCCAATAGCCAATTGGTCTAAGGGCAAATGGCCACTGACCACTTAGTCTACTTACATTTTGTCTATGTTCCATTTTGTCCAACTGCAGTTGATCCACTGTCACTTAGTCTAAACCCATTTCATCTAACAATCATTTGGTCTAATCATCAATGGGTCCAATTGCCATCCCGGTCAATATTCGTTTCGTCTACAATCAAATAGGAATAGTCTACTACTTGCAGTCCTTCTAGTTTGGTGCCTGTGTATTGCTACCTCGACTCCTGTTGCTCTTGTGATTTGTTATTAATTTACACCTGTCGTTTGATTAATCTTTTATTAGTGTTTTTTTAAGCTCCATTGTAATACATTTTATGTTTTTATGTAATGTTCTCCCCATCCTTTCCCACTTTTCTCTCTTTTTAATTTTTTTTGTACCGTCCAAGGCTGTTATCGTTATTATTATAGTACATTTCTTGTTTATTAGTACTATCATTAATTACTATTATTACAATTATTATCATTGTTATATGATGAGTGATGATTATCATTTTTAGGTGTGCATTTGTAAAAAAAAAGAAATGAGGGTAAATTCCAAATCAAAGGACCCTATTTCAATTTTATCATTTTTAACCACTCCAATCCCCCCTTTTGTGTGCATGATGTGGTAGAGAGAGCGGGGGGGGGGGGGGGGGGGGTAGGAGGCTGCATGCTGTACCGCATCATTCCATTCCTGATAGCAGGTCTAGTTATATATTTTTTATCTTCAGGAATTTCAAGGTATATTTAAGAAGTCATTTTGTCCCCCCCCCCCCGGATGATGCATTATATTTGTATTAGACAACATGGCTATTGGACCAATTGGCTATTAGACTAAATGACTATTGGACGATTTGAGAATTGGACGAACTGGGCGATTTGGTTGTTAGACAAACTGATTATTGGACCTAATGGGTGGTGGACGAAATGATAGACGAAATGACAATTATCCGGTAGATAATTTGGATATTGGACCAACTGATATTAGCCAACATGGCTTGGACTAAATGAACATTGGACGAACTGATTAATGGAGATGGCATTAGCTTTAATAAAATTAGACTAAATGGGTGGTAAACGAAATTGCTATTGGACGAAATGGCATTTATAGACAAAATGAAGGTAGACCATGTGGTGAGTGGACCTTATGGCAGTAGACGAATTGGCAATTTACCTTAAAATATGGGTTTACCATTCTTAGAAAACGCATGTTTCCTAAAACAAGTCCCTACCGCTCGGGAGTGAATGTGTCGCTCCCTCGCACATATTCCAAAATATTTTGACTGACCCTGGGTAAATAAAATAAACAATTACAAAAACAAAAATGTTGTTTTTAATCTGAGACTTTTTAATGCCCCTCGAAAGTTCACCTGCTTTCTCACTCTCCCCCTCTCTATCTTTGTTTTTATTCATTTTCATTTTACAATTCTTTCTTTCTCTTTTGATATCTATAAAGTTCAGATTCACCCTCTCTAACTTGCACTATTCCAAGCCCCCGTCCAATTGGTATCCACAGGAATGGGGGGAGGGGGGGGGCTTACCCCCTGGAAAATAAATTCAAACAAAAGAAAAATGTGAAAATAAAAATGGATAAAGACAAATAATCCTCTGCGCATGTCTAACCAGCCAATACAGTTCATTCATAATTTAACTCTTACAACACCTAAATTCTACCATATTATCAGTTTACCATGATTATAGAAAACGCATATTTCCTATGCCATTTTTTTAAACAAGTCCCTATCGCTCGGGAGTGAACGTGTCGCGCACCAGCACAAATTCGAAAAATATTTTGATTGACCTGCTTTCTGGTTTTTTTTATCGGATGCTTTGCTCCCTCACACATACCACAATTTTTGTCCCTCTTTCCTTTTACTTCTGCTTGGTCACTTTGCTCCCTCTCACATATTCTCGAAATATTTTGGCCCCTGCATTTGTTCTTCTCGTCACTTTGCTCTCTCACATATATCCCCAGAATAATTTTTCTGCTCGGTCGCTTCGCTCCCTTGAACATATCCTAAAAATGTTTTGCTCCCCCTGCATTTTTTTCTGCAGACAGCCAATCCATTTCTCATCCAACCTTTCTCTCTCTCCAATACCTTGAAATGAGGGGGGGGGGGGTACTTTTGATATGAGAGTGTCTGAACAGTTGAAAATAAGTAAAATATAATTTGGCTTTTTTTTTTGTTTAGTTAATATTTTCTGAATGAGTGTATCTTACAAAAGGATTATACCCATTTCATTACATACAACATACACATATTTTGAGAAATACCAACAGAAAAAACATGTACTATTCATTACTGTCCAAATCCTCAAAAAAAAATTATGGTAATGTTCGCTTTCTCAGGCATTCATCAAAGGCTCCCCCACACCTGTCTCTCTTTCTCTATCACCCTCAATCTCAATTCATCTTTTTGTCTCTATCCAACAGCTCATTAGTAAAGGTCAAGTCTACCCAAGAAAATTGTTGGTTCAGTTAAATTGAGAAAAATCAAACTAGCATAACGCTGAAAATTTCATCAAAATGGGATGTAAACTAAGAAAGTTATGGCATTTTAAATTTTCACTTATTTTTCACAAAACAAAAATATTCACAACTCAGTGACATGCAAATGAGACAGTCGATAATGTCCCTCACTCACTGTTTATTTTGTTTTTTATTGTTTGAATTATACAATATTTCATTTTTTACAGATTTTACCATAAGGACAAACTTTACTGAACCAAAAAAGTATTGAATAATGCTAATTCCACATGATCAGGGAGGAATAAAATTTTGTTTAACATGACAAGGAGAAAATTAGAATATACCTTATTCTATATATCAAATGAAATAGTGAGTGGATGACGTCATCAGTCTCCTCATTTGCATACTGACTGTGTACAGAATGTGCATATAACTCTTTTGTAAAATTTAGCAAAATTTTTAAATGTCATAACTTTCTTATTTTACATCCGATTTTTTATCAAATTTTCAGTGTTATGCTTGTTGGATTTTTCTCTTTTTATTCATATCAACAATTTTTGGGGTGGACTTGTCCTTTATCTGTCCCCCTTGCTCTATCCTGTTCTATTCTTCTGTCATCTTGCCGTCATTCCTACTTTTCACAAACTTTTTTCTCTTCTGACATTCTAAGTCAGAATGAATATACTGTAAGACATCATTTTTGCAACACGTTCAAATTTAATGAATTCACTTTTGTTACATGCCCACTGATAAACTATTTCATTGAGCTATTTTAAATAATCAGAATGCACATTGGGGTAATTATTTGTTGTAAAGTTTTGCAAGTTATGTTTGTCCAAACTTAAGAGCAAGTAATGTACACGGCGGGACTTCTCGTGTGTGGTTTTCAGCCTCTTCTCCAAGTTCTTAATACAGTCCATTATTGCTGTTATCTTCCACTTTACCCCTCTTGGACTTTCTGATATTGAGTAGGAGTGGTCCTCGAGAAATGAAGGTGCTGAAGACTTTGCAGTATCTGGGAGGTTGTTTGCTGAATCAAAACGTCTTTCTTTCAGGGAATTCCTTGGCTTGGGTGAATTCTGTACGAGATGAATGAATTAAAAAAAAGAAACATATAAGAAATATTGAACAAAAACAGATAGAAGAATGAAAAGATAGCTTTAAATTTTTCAATTAAATATTCGATAATACATGAAGAATAATATTTATTTAGGAATCAAACCTTTTCCAGTGACTTGCAACAAAATAAATGTTTTTTTTTTTATATTCATGATGATATATTAACCCTATCTAGCCCCGGGGGGGGGGGGGCCTTAATAAGCCCCCCCCCCCATCCACATTTTTCACGATAAGTCCACAATGAGAAACGAGGTACCACAATTTTTTTTCCCGTTCAATTCTCGCAGAGCTTTTAGACAAAATTCGAGACGCCCAGATACGCAACATTTTATGAGTTCATGTTGGACCGAAAATTGCTCAAAAATATTATTTTGTATACATATTTAATCCAATGGAAATTCTATTTTCAGTCATAATTGACAAATGCATCATTATTCTTGCACTAATTGGTTGGAAATAATCAAATCTTGCTTTTTATAATTGGAATAGTGCCACGAAGTGATCCCATTGAAAAAAAACTGTAAAATACATAAGGCCCCAAAACAAAGAAATACGTATGGAATTATAGAACCAATAAAATACATAAAAGTAGAAATTTGATTTACCATTTCTTCAGGAGCACATTTGTTTAGAAATCATAGAATTTGGGGAATTATTTAGGGATTTATCCTTAACCCTAAATAGACTGGGCTATTTCGACGCCTAAGAAGACGGGGGGGGGGGGGGCTGATTCAGCCCCCTTATGATCTCGGCCGTTGATCTCGCAATCGCGACGAAAATTGGCACGCGCGTTACCCATGGCATTATCTACAATACCATAATATCAAAATCTGCGAAAAATCTCATTGCTCATTATGTTAATTAATGCGTAAAATCATAAGTTTGCTCTAATTAACAAAATAATGCCCCTAAAATGCTCATTTTTGTTTCACTTACTCTTTATAGGCATCTGATTAAATTAATTTTTAAAAAAGTTGTCAACATCACATTCATTTTTTATGTATTTTATTGTTTTCTAAATTTCTTATGTATTTCTGTGTTTTTCGACTTTTTGTTTTTTATTGTTTTTTCAATGGAAATTGTCAGAGACGTTTTTTTTTACCATAAACAAGATAAAATTAATTGATTTTGAGCAGTAAAAGGAAAAATATGATACATTTTATAAATTTTGGCTAAAAACACTACTTGCATTGGATTTGTACACAAATACACGTTTTTGAGCAATTTTGGTTCTGCATGCAGTTACGAAATGTTGCGTAATTTCGGAACCCTGTACCTGGGGGTCACAATTTTGGTCTCAAAAGTTGCGCAAGACTTGAAAGTAAAAAGTCAACGAGTGACGCGGTCAAAAAAATGTCGAGCTCCATGCTTGCAGATTACATTGATGGTGACGTGTGCATCGGTTTTCGTTGCGATCGACAGTGCATGGAGATCTGAAGAGGGGGACCAAAATGGCCCCCCCCCCCCGGCTATGCAATCTAAAAGTAGCCCAGGATTATTATGTAGGGTAAACCAAATTTTTAATATATTTGTTCATTTAGTAAGAGTTTACTGTAAATACACAGTATAGGCCCAGGTCCATGGTTACCCTCCCAAATAGGATAATTTTCATCTCTATTTGGCTACTGAAAATGGAATATTTAAAGCAATGTTCTATCAAACCAAAGGTAGATAATACAGAGAAAATATTTCTTTAGAACACATGTATGATATAGATCTACTGTACCTTCTGAAGACGAGGCAGGAAATCAAACATGGTTGGGACAGCATCCTGTCTAAGACGAGTCACTTGCCCAGTCCTGTCAAAGCAACCATCTTCAAAATGGTCAGAACGGAGTACAGAGCTCTTGGAGGAATTCAATGAAGCTCGCTTCATGTTGACCATCCATACTCTGTTACAGACAGTACAGGTTCAGTCCAACGGCTGAATGGGAATCTGCAGCAAATGTAAACACATGTCATAAAATCAATTACACATAATTAAGAAAATTTGACTTGTCCAAAGGACACAGATGCCCCCGCTTAAAGGGGAATCCAATTAACCCAAATAAAAAATTGTTTTTATAAGGAAAAGAAAAATCAGACAAGTAGATATGTGAAAGTTTGAACAATATTGGACAAACAACAAGAAAGTTATGAATTTTTAAAAGTTGTAAATATTGGTAATCACTGTACCCATGGAGACTTCAAATTGGCTGCATATGGGATGTCATAGTGATGTAAGGCAAGGACTACTCTTCCATGTACTCCAATTCATATTATGGCGAAAATGTGATTTTTTTCCCAAAAGTTTTATTTCAAATTAATATTTTTCTTTCATGAGGACATAAAACAATATACTACCTGGGTTATATTTAGATTACTGCCCCAGGGGCCTGGGTACTTAGGAGAAAACCACTAATCCCTGATAATAAAGTACATGGCCTATGGGAAAGTTGTCCTTGCCCCTTGTCATAATTTACTTATCCAGTTGCCAATTTGAAATCTACATAGTATTAGTGATCTCAATTTTAAAGCAGCTATAACTTTCTTATTGCTTGTCTGATTTCTTTCAAACTTTCACCATTCTGTTTAATTTATTTTTCTCCTTCCCAACACAACATTTAATGGCCAAGGCTGGATTCCCCTTTAACGCGATCAGAAATCCATTCAATATGATTGAACTTAATATCATGCAGAAACCAATATGCATATATATAATTAATTAACAAATTTAGACCTTTGAACCGACTTGCATATATAATGAGATGTGACCTTTGACCTGCGTACACCGAATTCAAACTTAGCCTGTATTTTGTGGTCATCTACCTACACACCAAAATTTTTTAAAATCCATTAAATATTTTTCGAGTTATTGCGCAGAAACCAAGTGGGGGGACGGACAGGGGCAACGCTTACTGCCCCTTCCGGGCTTCCTCTGCTGGGGCATAAAAACTCTAGGCCTACTCAGCAGGGGCCCATTTCTCATTACCTGGACAAGTTAGTCATATATCTTTATCTATTAAACACAGAGTTAGTTCCAATCTTACCCAAAAGGATTAACTAGAATCCATTGATATCGTCATATTGATACTATTGGTGGAACAAAAATAACATAATTTTCAAAAAGTAAAATTATGATAAAACTTACAATTATTGTGATGAATTTGGAAATACATCCTATCAAAATAATAGCAGAGGCGAAATATGCATAAAACATACTCAAACATGCAGACATGGGCATTAAATTGCTGAGGAAATGAAATTATCAGTAATTCATTTCATGACAAAAAAAAATCACATGTATGTGGACATTGAGATGGGTATCCCCAGATATAAAATTTAAATAGTTTAAGTAAACCATACAGGCTTTCTTCCTAAAATGATGATAATTATACAGGTTTTTAGGATTCCAAACACCATCAAAATATTATCATCATGAATAAACTCTTTAGATACCGAAACACACGATTTTATAAATTCTATGCGTATATTAGAGAGAGAATTTATCAAAATCTTGATAAGGGTCTGAAAGCGACGAGTACGAGTCCAATTATGGATGGCCTGAAGTGGTAGAATCTTTGTCAATTCAATTATTTTACTACTTTAAAATGAATGGTTTTGTGATGTTTTACCAACACTTGTTATAATTCTGTGCATTACAATTACTATTGAATGATTTATCCCACTTGTGTACAATATAATTCATTTTCTATGAATTATTATGTAATATTATAATTTTCGAATTTCGAGGCTCATTTGCATGTATTATGGTGTCATCTATCTAAACACCCAATTTTTAAAAAATCTGTTGAAATTTTATAAGTTATTATGAGGATACCAACTCGCATATTTAATGACCCTGTGTAGTGGTCCACCTGCATTCCCCCAACCAGTTATCGGGAGGAGAGACCTGCGGGTCACAGTTCTGTGTGCGCGCCCTTGTAGGCGACCCAGATTGGCTGGCTCCTCCAATATGCCTTTGAATGTCTTTGACAGATACATGGTGCTATAAAAATGCAGTGGCGTAACAGGCGGGGGGGCAGGGGGGGCAAGTTACCCCCCCCCCTGTCGGATTTCACCGGGAAAATTAAAAAACAACGGGAAAAAGAAAAAAAGGAGGGAGAAAGAAAGGGAAAGGGGAAGGAAAGGGGAAAGAAAAGGAGGAAAGGGAAATGGAAAGAGAAAAGGAAAAAGACAACGAAGAAAAAACTGTTTTTAGTAAAAAAAGGGAGGAAAGCGGGAAAATGTACGATAGAATTAACATTTGAAAAAGAACAAATCATTGAGAAAAGGGCCTATGTAATGCAATAGCACGGTGGGAAATAATTTAAAAGATGACAAAATGGCAAACAATAGCGGGAAATGAAGGTAGAATGTAATTAGTCAAGAGCTAAATTAGAAAACAAAGAAAAGGAACAAGAAAAAAAATAACACGACCGGGCTGCTGATGATTGAAATTAAAGAGCGGGAAGAAAGATGGACTGCATACAACATTGTGCTATAAGTTTTCTAAATTTTATGCAAATAAGCTACCGGGGCTTTGCCCCAGACCCCACAAAGTAGGGGCTCTTCATTTATAATCTTCAAATGGCTCTATAACGCCCCCGTTCAATCACGTTCAATCACTGCCATACAGGCGGGGGGGGGGGGGGTCGTGGTTCCACACCCAAGAGGATATAAAAGAAATTTTATAGGAGACAACGTACATGACGTATAATGAAATGAATAAAAACAAGGAAATGTGTTATTTGCTGATAATAATGGAAAAATCTATCACATAATTAGATTTTAATTTCAATAGGCAATTTTTTCCAGCTCGCTTTGCACACTGGCGACTTTTTACAAATTTTTCCCACATTTCTATGTTTTGCCCCCTCAAAATATTTGGTTCATTACGCAACTGGGTTGAATAAATGTGTTGTGTAAAAGCTATATTATGCCCGCGATTTGATTAAAATTGGGGAAATCTGCAAGGTTTAAATGGCTTTGATATCAAGAAGTTCCTGGGGCTCTGCCCTGGACCCCAAACGCACAGCACTGCGTATGGAAGGGTTGGGCCATGGCCCCAAAAAGTTCTACAGCCAAGAACAAAAAAAGGAGGAATTACCTCCTTTTTTGTTGGAAAAGTATTGTAGGATATGATTTTAATTACTGAATATGTTAAAAAATAGCTCAAAGTTAGATTCTCATGAAAAGTTGATTTTTTTTTCTCGCTTGCTTCGCTCGCTCAGGACTTATATATATAAAGCAGCCTTTTGGCACATGTTCTATACTGCGCTCCTCGTTGTTTTTTTGTTTTGTTTTTTACTCTTCACGCTACTGCCGCAAAGAATCCTCTTCACAGTGGCGTACAGACCACCGTGACAAAAAAGGAATCTAAAGAGAGAAGAATTAAATAAATTTATTATCTGGATATCATGTCAAAATCTATCACAAAATTGGATTTTTGTATTAAAAAGGTATAAAAAAAATTGCTCGCTCGCTTCGCTCGCTCACAACTTTTTTTAAAGGTAAGTTCTGGCCTTCTCAAAATAGTCGCCTTACTACACCATTACGCCTATTCATACCATGATATGACCGGGAAATTTTTTGCTCTTGCCCCCCCCCTGGCCACCGAACCCTGTTACGCCGCTGTAAAAATGCTGTGCATCATCATCATCTACCTACACACCCAATTTTTTTAAAAATCTGTTGAATATTTCATAAGATATCTTTAAGGAGCTGTGATCTTTGACCTGCATACTCCGAATTCGAACTTAGCCTGTATTGGTATCATCTACCTATACACACTCAAATTTGTTTAAATATGTAGAATATTTCATAAGTAATCATGCGGAAACTAAATTGCATATTTAATGAGCCGTGACCTTTGACCTGCCGACTCCGAACTTAGCCTGTATATGGTGTCATCTACCTACACACCCTAATTTTTATAAATCTGTTGAATATTTCATAAGTCATCATGCGGAAACCAACTCGGATATTTCATGAGCTGTGACCTTGGACCTGCAGACTCCGAATTCAAAGTTAGCCTGTACTATGGTGTCATGTACCTACACACCAATTTTTTTTAAAATCAATATATATAAATCGAAATATATTTCGATTTATTGCGCGGAAACCAATTGGGGGGGCGGGCGAATCAACGGACAGGGGCAACGCTTAATGCCCCCTCCGGAAATTTTTGGCTCTTGCCCCCCCCCCCCCCTGGCCACCGAACCCTGTTACGCCGCTGTAAAAATGCTGTGCATCATCATCATCATCTACCTACACACCCAATTTTTTTAAAAATCTGTTGCATATTTCATAAGATATCTTTAAGGAGCTGTGATCTTTGACCTCCGAATTCGAACTTAGCCTGTATTGGTATCATCTACCTACACACTCAAATTTGTTTAAATATGTAGAATATTTTTAAAGTAATCATGTGGAAACTAAATTGCATATTTAATGAGCCGTGACCTTTGACCTGCCGACTACGAATTCGAACTTAACCTGTATTTTGGTGTCATCTACCTACACACTCAAAATCGTTTAAATATGTAGAATATTTCATAAGTCATCATGTGGAAACCAACTCGGATATTTCATGAGCTGTGACCTTGGACCTGCAGACTCCGAATTCAAAGTTAGCCTGTACTATGGTGTCATGTACCTACACACCAATTTTTTTTTAAATCAATATATATAAATCGAAATATATTTCGATTTATTGCGCGGAAACCAATTGGGGGGGCGGGCGAATCAACGGACAGGGGCAACGCTTAATGCCCCCTCCGGAAATTTTTGGCTCTTGCCCCCCCCCCCCCTGGCCACCGAACCCTGTTACGCCGCTGTAAAAATGCTGTGCATCATCATCATCATCTACCTACACACCCAATTTTTTTTAAAATCTGTTGCATATTTCATAAGATATCTTTAAGGAGCTGTGATCTTTGACCTCCGAATTCGAACTTAGCCTGTATTGGTATCATCTACCTACACACTCAAATTTGTTTAAATATGTAGAATATTTTTAAAGTAATCATGTGGAAACTAAATTGCATATTTAATGAGCCGTGACCTTTGACCTGCCGACTACGAATTCGAACTTAACCTGTATTTTGGTGTCATCTACCTACACACTCAAAATCGTTTAAATATGTAGAATATTTCATAAGTCATCATGTGGAAACCAACTCGGATATTTCATGAGCTGTGACCTTGGACCTGCAGACTCCGAATTCAAAGTTAGCCTGTACTATGGTGTCACATACCTACACACCAAAATTTTTTTTAATCAATATATATAAATCGAAATATATTTCGATTTATTGCGCGGAAACCAAGTGGGGGGGGGGGGGCGGGCGAATCAACGGACAGGGGCAACGCTAAATGCCCCCTCCGGAAATTTTTGGCTCTTGCCCCCCCCCCCCCTGGCCACCGAACCCTGTTACGCCGCTGTAAAAATGCTGTGCATCTGTCTGCGGGGGCATAATTACCGAGGAGCTGCATTTGAAGCGAGCCTGAATCAAGGCTGTGAAATTTATTAGCGCCACCATCAGGCTTCCTTTTATTTGCGTAAAAAGAAGAGACACGCAAAGTCACTTTCTAGTCCAAACTCCAAAGTAATAAAATTTGCTTTTTTTTAAATATGATTTTGATTTAGGCCTAATTAAAAATATACTATTGACTTTTTGTATTATGGCTACTCACCGCAAAGCGCCCCGGTGAGTAGCGAGGAGTTTCGGCAAATATTAATTCTGTATTGTAATGAAGCGATGTTTGCCAACTTCACAGAAATCCAGGGCCAAATGCAGTTCGGTGTACGAGGTTAGTACTATAGATCTATACATGTACTGTAGCAACTATATGTAGCCACTAACCTCGAACTAGTAATGAGTGGGGCCAGGGCTAAGGCTACCACAACTATACTAGTACAGCAGGCGATGGTTCGTGTAAGCTCCACTACACTTCACTACTGCTAACCTCTGCTTCACCTATAGGCTATAGTGGAGTGTTTAATGGCTGGCTATACGAACCATTGCCTGAGTTTTTTAGGCCTAGTCACTCAAGGGTTCATTACATGCCGCCGCGCACAGAAAAATCAAGCAATAGAAGTTGTGTGTTGTGGACACCAGAAGTGGGATCACAGCACGCGTGACCCACTAGTTAGAAATCCATTGCCAAACGTGGTTAATGGTGCGAGGTTAGTATACTAATACTAACCTCGCAATACGCGTGAGTCACTGAGTGGAGTAGCCTAACGTTAGAGTTTCATACGGCATGTACCCATGTGTACGGCCAGGCATCAATAACTTTTGTTGTCATCCAAATTCCAATTTCAATGAAATTTTCAGCATTTTGCTCGGAATGAATTTTACATTATTTATTAAGATCAAGGCCTAAATATCTTCAACCTGTATAATTCATAACCATTTTACTTTTTAGGTGTGCAGAAAAGACCACCCCCCGGCCCCCCAATGGTCTGCTGACTACAGTACATAAACTTAAATACACGGGACTAGTATTGTTACACAGCTTTTTGCAAATGCAAGTTTGGTAACGACTAACGAATTCCCATTTTTTTTTCAACGTAATTTTGAAGTCGAAAACATAGCTGAACTTACGAATGCAATGTCCGTCCACATCCTACCGATTAGAGCAGTTGTATGCAGCTCATGTAGGCATGAATAACGTGAAATCTAAGCTAATAAGTTCACCAACATGCCAATCTGAGCTGTGAAAAAGTGTGATCGATCGTCCCGGAGCGAAAACAGCTTGAGCAAGGTGCAGCCAATCAGCGACCTTCTTATGTCCCCTTCGAGACAGAGGAGACGAAATGATTTTATGTCAAAAAGACTCAAAACACAAAATCATTTCGTCGACGAAATTTTTTTGTCTTTTGACACAAAATCATTTCGTCGACGAAATTTTTTTGTGTTTTGACACAAAATCATTTCGTCGACGAATTTTTTGTGTGTTTTGACACAAAATCATTTCGTCAACGAAATTTTTTTGTGGTTTTGACACAAAATGATTTCGTCGACGGAATAGATTTTCGCATCGCAACGAAATAAATTTTGTGGACGCAATTACATTTAGTCTCGACGAAAATTGATTTTGTGTGACAAAAAATAATTTCGTATACGAAATAAATCTGCGTCATGACGAAATGATTTTCATATGAACAAAAACACATTTTGTGTACGGAATTGCGTGAATTGGACGGAATTTACCATCGGACATTTGGTGCGCCATTTCGTTTGATAAAAATTCATTTCGTATGGCACGCCAAATAAACTTTGTGGACGCAATTACATTTCGTCTAGACGAAATTGATTTCGTGCATTTCGTCGAGACGAAATTGATTTTGTTTGACAAAAAATAAATTTTGTGTACGAAATAAAAAAGCGTCATGACGAAATGATTTTCGTCTGAATAAAAACACATTTTGTGTACGGAATGCCGTGATTTGGACGGAAATCACTGGCGGACACTTGGCGCCCCATACAAAATGACCTGAAACGTACCCAAACTTGACCACGGTTGATTTGGGAAATTTTTAAATTTTGACGCGCGCGTACGTGCGCGTCGTGACCTTTGCATGACCTCTGATGACATGTCCTGATGACCTGTCACCTGAACTTGATATGATGCAAATATGGATGATTTTTTATGATTAGTTGCGATGATATGATCAATAATTTATTTTTACAAAATGGCGCCTAGATGACGTCATCATGATTTGATAACCTTGAAAAGTTTCGTTTCACGATTCCATAATAATTTCCATACATGACATGAAAATCAAGAAATTTGACAAGCCCGATTTTGAGATAAAGTGGGAACAAAATTTGGCAATAAAAATAAATAAAGTAAAATCTGACGAATATAATAGGTGATCTGTCATATTCATGACAGACCACCTAAAAAGGAAAAAAAAAAAAAAAAAAAAGGCAGGCAAGGTTTGAACCACCGACCCCTGCTTTACTAGTCAGGTGCGTTATCCAGTCGACCACAATGTTTCCGACAGACGGCAAATGCAAAACAGGAAACATATTGTCAATGTAAATTTTTGCAAGTAGAAAATTGGCATGATGACAAACCTCTACAAGTTCTAGTTTTGAGAATAGTACAAGCTTTAAACTGATACAATGGACATATTGTCTAAAGGGTACATTCTAAGCTAAAAGATATTGACAATTTGGCGAGAAATAGCCAATATTTACGGAATTAGAATCAATTTACATGAGTGTGGTCACATCATGAAACAGAAAACGTTAATTTTTAGTTCCGACGCCATTTTGATGACGTCACGATGTTTTTAAGGGTCAAATGTGGCATGAAAACATATTTCCTTTTCATACTCTATTCGAATAGGGAAAACAAATTGGGGGTCAACGGACTCCCTGAAGAGCTACAGTGAATTTTATATAGGCATATTTTTGCCCACTTATGACTTATTTTGCGAGTTTGCACGCGCGTGTAATGCAAATTTGAATGGACGCGCATTCCCGTATTATTGGTCGTAAGAGGCTGAATGAGGTATCAAATTAATCAGAAGATAATGGACAATGGACAGACATATAATAAATGATGACTCGAAGATGCATACCGATGGTAGGTGCAAGAACGCGCACGCATACCTGTGCGTGCGCAAATTCTTGACATGCTCAAAATGACCTGAAACGTACCCAAACTTGACCACGGTTGATTTGGGGAATTTTTAAATGTTGACGCGCGCGTACGTGCGCGTCGTGACCTTTGTATGACCTCTGATGACATGTCCTGATGACCTGTCACCTGAACTTGATATGATGCAAATATGGATGATTTTCTATGATTAGTTGCGATGATATGATCAATAATTCATTTTTACAAAATGGCGCCTAGATGACGTCATCATGATTTGATAACCTTGAAAAGTTTCGTTTCACGATTCCATAATAATTTCCATACATGACATGAAAATCAAGAAATTTGACAAGCCCGATTTTGAGATAAAGTGGGAACGAAATTTGGCAATAAAAATAAATAAAGTAAAATCTGACGAATATAATAGGTGATCTGTCATATTCATGACCACCTAAAAAGGAAAAAAAAAAAAAAAAAAAAAAAAAAAAGGCAGGCAAGGTTTGAACCACCGACCCCTGCTTTACTAGTCAGGTGCGTTATCCAGTCGACCACAATGTTTCCGACAGACGGCAAATGCAAAACAGGAAACATATTGTCAATGTAAATTTTTGCAAGTAGAAAATTGGCATGATGACAAACCTCTACAAGTTCTAGTTTTGAGAATAGTACAAGCTTTAAACTGATACAATGGACATATTGTCTAATGGGTACATTCTAAGCTAAAAGATATTGACAATTTGGCGAGAAATAGCCAATATTTACGGAATTAGAATCAATTTACATGAGTGTGGTGACATCATGAAACAAAAAACGTTAATTTTTAGTTCCGACGCCATTTTGATGACGTCACGATGTTTTTAAGGGTCAAATGTGGCATGAAAACATATTTCCTTTTCATACTCTATTCGAATAGGGAAAACAAATTGGGGGTCAACGGACTCCCTGAAGAGCTACAGTGAATTTTATATAGGCATATTTTTGCCCACTTATGACTTATTTTGCGAGTTTGCACGCGCGTGTAATGCAAATTTGAATGGACGCGCATTCCCGTATTATTGGTCGTAAGAGGCTGAATGAGGTATAAAATTAATCAGAAGATAATGGACAATGGACAGACATATAATAAATGATGACTCGAAGATGCATACCGATGGTAGGTGCAAGAACGCGCACGCATACCTGTGCGTGCGCAAATTCTTGACATGCTCAAAATGACCTGAAACGTACCCAAACTTGACCACGGTTGATTTGGGGAATTTTTAAATTTTGACGCGCGCGTACGTGCGCGTCGTGACCTTTGTATGACCTCTGATGACATGTCCTGATGACCTGTCACCTGAACTTGATATGATGCAAATATGGATGATTTTCTATGATTAGTTGCGATGATATGATCAATAATTCATTTTTACAAAATGGCGCCTAGATGACGTCATCATGATTTGATAACCTTGAAAAGTTTCGTTTCACGATTCCATAATAATTTCCATACATGACATGAAAATCAAGAAATTTGACAAGCCCGATTTTGAGATAAAGTGGGAACGAAATTTGGCAATAAAAATAAATAAAGTAAAATCTGACGAATATAATAGGTGATCTGTCATATTCATGACCACCTAAAAAGGAAAAAAAAAAAAAAAAAAAAAAAAAAAAGGCAGGCAAGGTTTGAACCACCGACCCCTGCTTTACTAGTCAGGTGCGTTATCCAGTCGACCACAATGTTTCCGACAGACGGCAAATGCAAAACAGGAAACATATTGTCAATGTAAATTTTTGCAAGTAGAAAATTGGCATGATGACAAACCTCTACAAGTTCTAGTTTTGAGAATAGTACAAGCTTTAAACTGATACAATGGACATATTGTCTAATGGGTACATTCTAAGCTAAAAGATATTGACAATTTGGCGAGAAATAGCCAATATTTACGGAATTAGAATCAATTTACATGAGTGTGGTGACATCATGAAACAAAAAACGTTAATTTTTAGTTCCGACGCCATTTTGATGACGTCACGATGTTTTTAAGGGTCAAATGTGGCATGAAAACATATTTCCTTTTCATACTCTATTCGAATAGGGAAAACAAATTGGGGGTCAACGGACTCCCTGAAGAGCTACAGTGAATTTTATATAGGCATATTTTTGCCCACTTATGACTTATTTTGCGAGTTTGCACGCGCGTGTAATGCAAATTTGAATGGACGCGCATTCCCGTATTATTGGTCGTAAGAGGCTGAATGAGGTATAAAATTAATCAGAAGATAATGGACAATGGACAGACATATAATAAATGATGACTCGAAGATGCATACCGATGGTAGGTGCAAGAACGCGCACGCATACCTGTGCGTGCGCAAATTCTTGACATGCTCAAAATGACCTGAAACGTACCCAAACTTGACCACGGTTGATTTGGGGAATTTTTAAATTTTGACGCGCGCGTACGTGCGCGTCGTGACCTTTGTATGACCTCTGATGACATGTCCTGATGACCTGTCACCTGAACTTGATATGATGCAAATATGGATAATTTTTTATGATTAGTTGCGGTGATATGATCAATAATTCATTTTTACAAAATGGCGCCTAGATGACGTCATCATGATTTGATAACCTTGAAAAGTTTCGTTTCACGATTCCATAATAATTTCCATACATGACATGAAAATCAAGAAATTTGACAAGCCCGATTTTGAGATAAAGTGGGAACAAAATTTGGCAATAAAAATAAATAAAGTAAAATCTGACGAATATAATAAGTGATCTGTCATATTCATGACAGACCACCTAAAAAAGGAAAAAAAAAAAAAAAAAAAAAAAAAAGGCAGGCAAGGTTTGAACCACCGACCCCTGCTTTACTAGTCAGGTGCGTTATCCAGTCGACCACAATGTTTCCGACAGACGGCAAATGCAAAACAGGAAACATATTGTCAATGTAAATTTTTGCAAGTAGAAAATTGGCATGATGACAAACCTCTACAAGTTCTAGTTTTGAGAATAGTACAAGCTTTAAACTGATACAATGGACATATTGTCTAAAGGGTACATTCTAAGCTAAAAGATATTGACAATTTGGCGAGAAATAGCCAATATTTACGGAATTAGAATCAATTTACATGAGTGTGGTGACATCATGAAACAGAAAACGTTAATTTTTAGTTCCGACGCCATTTTGATGACGTCACGATGTTTTTAAGGGTCAAATGTGGCATGAAAACATATTTCCTTTTCATACTCTATTCGAATAGGGAAAACAAATTGGGGGTCAACGGACTCCCTGAAGAGCTACAGTGAATTTTATATAGGCATATTTTTGCCCACTTATGACTTATTTTGCGAGTTTGCACGCGCGTGTAATGCAAATTTGAATGGACGCGCATTCCCGTATTATTGGTCGTAAGAGGCTGAATGAGGTATCAAATTAATCAGAAGATAATGGACAATGGACAGACATAAAATAAATGACGACTCGAAGATGCATACCGATGGTAGGTGCAAGAACGCGCACGCATACCTGTGCGCGTGCAAATTCTTGACATGCTCAAAATGACCTGAAACGTACCCAAACTTGACCACGGTTGATTTGGGGAATTTTTAAATTTTGACGCGCGCGTACGTGCGCGTCGTGACCTTTGCATGACCTCTGATGACATGTCCTGATGACCTGTCACCTGAACTTGATATGATGCAAATATGGATGATTTTTGATGATTAGTTGCGATGATATGATCAATAATTTATTTTTACAAAATGGCGCCTAGATGACGTCATCATGATTTGATAACCTTGAAAAGTTTCCATTCCCATGTCCATAATGATGCCCATACATGACATGAAAATCAAGGAAATTGACATGCCCGATTTTGAGATAGAGGTGGACAAAGATTTGGCAATAAAAATAAATAAAGTAAATTCTGACGAATATAATAGGTGATCTGTCATCTTAATGACAGACCACCTAAAAAGGACCAAAAAAAAAAAAAAAAAAAAAAAGGGGGTCCAGCGAGGTTTGAACCACCGAACCCTGGTATACCAGTCAGGTGTGTTATCCAGTCGGCCACAGTGTGTTCGACAAGCACAGAGAGCAAAATAGGAAACATATTGTCAACTTGACATTGAATGTACATTCTTGCAATTCCAAATTGGCATGATGACAAAACTCTACAAATTCTAGTTTTGAGAATAGTACAAGCTTTAAAATGAAACAGTGGAGATATTGTCTAAAGGATACATTCTAAGCTAAAACATATTGAAAATTTGGCGAGAACAGACCAAGATTTACGGAATTAAAATCAATTTAAATGACTGTGGTGACATCATGAAACAGAAAACACTTGTTCTTAGTTCCGACGCCATTTTGATGACGTCACGATGTAATTAAGAGTCAAATGTGGCATGAAATCATATCTCCTATTCATACTCTATTCGAATATGAAAAGAAAAATTGGGGTCAACGGACTCCCTGAAGAGCTACAGTGAATTTTATATAGGCATATTTTAGCCCATTTACGCGCGCGTAATGCAAATTTGAATGGACGCGCATTCCCGTATTATTGGTCGTAAGAGGCTGAATGAGGTATCAAATTAATCAGAAGATAATGAACAATGGAAAGACATGAAAGAAATGATGACTCGAAGATGCATAACGATGGTAGGTGCAAGAACGCGCACGCATACCTGTGCGCGCGCAAATTCTTGACATGCTCAAAATGACCAGAAACGTACCCAAACTTGACCACGGTCGATTTGGGGAAATTTAAAATTTTGACGCGCGCGTACATGCGCGTCGTGACCTTTGCATGACCTCTGATGATATGTCCTGATGACCTGTCACCTGAACTTGATATGATGCAAATATGGATGATTTTTGATGATTAGTTGCGATGATATGATCAATCATTTAATTTTACAAAATGGCGCCTAGATGACGTCATCATGATTTGATAACCTTGAAAAGTTTCCATTCCCATGTCCATAATGATGCCCATACATGACATGAAAATCAAGGAAATTGACATGCCCGATTTTGAGATAGAGGTGGACAAAGATTTGGCAATAAAAATAAATAAAGTAAATTCTGACGAATATAATAGGTGATCTGTCATCTTAATGACAGACCACCTAAAAAGGACCAAAAAAAAAAAAAAAAAAAAAAAGGGGGTCCAGCGAGGTTTGAACCACCGAACCCTGGTATACCAGTCAGGTGTGTTATCCAGTCGGCCACAGTGTGTTCGACAAGCACAGAGAGCAAAATAGGAAACATATTGTCAACTTGACATTGAATGTACATTCTTGCAATTCCAAATTGGCATGATGACAAAACTCTACAAATTCTAGTTTTGAGAATAGTACAAGCTTTAAAATGAAACAGTGGAGATATTGTCTAAAGGATACATTCTAAGCTAAAACATATTGAAAATTTGGCGAGAACAGACCAAGATTTACGGAATTAAAATCAATTTAAATGACTGTGGTGACATCATGAAACAGAAAACACTTGTTCTTAGTTCCGACGCCATTTTGATGACGTCACGATGTAATTAAGAGTCAAATGTGGCATGAAATCATATCTCCTATTCATACTCTATTCGAATATGAAAAGAAAAATTGGGGTCAACGGACTCCCTGAAGAGCTACAGTGAATTTTATATAGGCATATTTTAGCCCATTTACGCGCGCGTAATGCAAATTTGAATGGACGCGCATTCCCGTATTATTGGTCGTAAGAGGCTGAATGAGGTATCAAATTAATCAGAAGATAATGAACAATGGAAAGACATGAAAGAAATGATGACTCGAAGATGCATAACGATGGTAGGTGCAAGAACGCGCACGCATACCTGTGCGCGCGCAAATTCTTGACATGCTCAAAATGACCAGAAACGTACCCAAACTTGACCACGGTCGATTTGGGGAAATTTAAAATTTTGACGCGCGCGTACATGCGCGTCGTGACCTTTGCATGACCTCTGATGATATGTCCTGATGACCTGTCACCTGAACTTGATATGATGCAAATATGGATGATTTTTGATGATTAGTTGCGATGATATGATCAATCATTTAATTTTACAAAATGGCGCCTAGATGACGTCATCATGATTTGATAACCTTGAAAAGTTTCCATTCCCATGTCCATAATGATGCCCATACATGACATGAAAATCAAGGAAATTGACATGCCCGATTTTGAGATAGAGGTGGACAAAGATTTGGCAATAAAAATAAATAAAGTAAATTCTGACGAATATAATAGGTGATCTGTCATCTTAATGACAGACCACCTAAAAAGGACCAAAAAAAAAAAAAAAAAAAAAAAGGGGGTCCAGCGAGGTTTGAACCACCGAACCCTGGTATACCAGTCAGGTGTGTTATCCAGTCGGCCACAGTGTGTTCGACAAGCACAGAGAGCAAAATAGGAAACATATTGTCAACTTGACATTGAATGTACATTCTTGCAATTCCAAATTGGCATGATGACAAAACTCTACAAATTCTAGTTTTGAGAATAGTACAAGCTTTAAAATGAAACAGTGGAGATATTGTCTAAAGGATACATTCTAAGCTAAAACATATTGAAAATTTGGCGAGAACAGACCAAGATTTACGGAATTAAAATCAATTTAAATGACTGTGGTGACATCATGAAACAGAAAACACTTGTTCTTAGTTCCGACGCCATTTTGATGACGTCACGATGTAATTAAGAGTCAAATGTGGCATGAAATCATATCTCCTATTCATACTCTATTCGAATATGAAAAGAAAAATTGGGGTCAACGGACTCCCTGAAGAGCTACAGTGAATTTTATATAGGCATATTTTAGCCCATTTACGCGCGCGTAATGCAAATTTGAATGGACGCGCATTCCCGTATTATTGGTCGTAAGAGGCTGAATGAGGTATCAAATTAATCAGAAGATAATGAACAATGGAAAGACATGAAAGAAATGATGACTCGAAGATGCATAACGATGGTAGGTGCAAGAACGCGCACGCATACCTGTGCGCGCGCAAATTCTTGACATGCTCAAAATGACCAGAAACGTACCCAAACTTGACCACGGTCGATTTGGGGAAATTTAAAATTTTGACGCGCGCGTACATGCGCGTCGTGACCTTTGCATGACCTCTGATGATATGTCCTGATGACCTGTCACCTGAACTTGATATGATGCAAATATGGATGATTTTTGATGATTAGTTGCGATGATATGATCAATCATTTAATTTTACAAAATGGCGCCTAGATGACGTCATCATGATTTGATAACCTTGAAAAGTTTCCATTCCCATGTCCATAATGATGCCCATACATGACATGAAAATCAAGGAAATTGACATGCCCGATTTTGAGATAGAGGTGGACAAAGATTTGGCAATAAAAATAAATAAAGTAAATTCTGACGAATATAATAGGTGATCTGTCATCTTAATGACAGACCACCTAAAAAGGACCAAAAAAAAAAAAAAAAAAAAAAAGGGGGTCCAGCGAGGTTTGAACCACCGAACCCTGGTATACCAGTCAGGTGTGTTATCCAGTCGGCCACAGTGTGTTCGACAAGCACAGAGAGCAAAATAGGAAACATATTGTCAACTTGACATTGAATGTACATTCTTGCAATTCCAAATTGGCATGATGACAAAACTCTACAAATTCTAGTTTTGAGAATAGTACAAGCTTTAAAATGAAACAGTGGAGATATTGTCTAAAGGATACATTCTAAGCTAAAACATATTGAAAATTTGGCGAGAACAGACCAAGATTTACGGAATTAAAATCAATTTAAATGACTGTGGTGACATCATGAAACAGAAAACACTTGTTCTTAGTTCCGACGCCATTTTGATGACGTCACGATGTAATTAAGAGTCAAATGTGGCATGAAATCATATCTCCTATTCATACTCTATTCGAATATGAAAAGAAAAATTGGGGTCAACGGACTCCCTGAAGAGCTACAGTGAATTTTATATAGGCATATTTTAGCCCATTTACGCGCGCGTAATGCAAATTTGAATGGACGCGCATTCCCGTATTATTGGTCGTAAGAGGCTGAATGAGGTATCAAATTAATCAGAAGATAATGAACAATGGAAAGACATGAAAGAAATGATGACTCGAAGATGCATAACGATGGTAGGTGCAAGAACGCGCACGCATACCTGTGCGCGCGCAAATTCTTGACATGCTCAAAATGACCAGAAACGTACCCAAACTTGACCACGGTCGATTTGGGGAAATTTAAAATTTTGACGCGCGCGTACATGCGCGTCGTGACCTTTGCATGACCTCTGATGATATGTCCTGATGACCTGTCACCTGAACTTGATATGATGCAAATATGGATGATTTTTGATGATTAGTTGCGATGATATGATCAATCATTTAATTTTACAAAATGGCGCCTAGATGACGTCATCATGATTTGATAACCTTGAAAAGTTTCCATTCCCATGTCCATAATGATGCCCATACATGACATGAAAATCAAGGAAATTGACATGCCCGATTTTGAGATAGAGGTGGACAAAGATTTGGCAATAAAAATAAATAAAGTAAATTCTGACGAATATAATAGGTGATCTGTCATCTTAATGACAGACCACCTAAAAAGGACCAAAAAAAAAAAAAAAAAAAAAAAGGGGGTCCAGCGAGGTTTGAACCACCGAACCCTGGTATACCAGTCAGGTGTGTTATCCAGTCGGCCACAGTGTGTTCGACAAGCACAGAGAGCAAAATAGGAAACATATTGTCAACTTGACATTGAATGTACATTCTTGCAATTCCAAATTGGCATGATGACAAAACTCTACAAATTCTAGTTTTGAGAATAGTACAAGCTTTAAAATGAAACAGTGGAGATATTGTCTAAAGGATACATTCTAAGCTAAAACATATTGAAAATTTGGCGAGAACAGACCAAGATTTACGGAATTAAAATCAATTTAAATGACTGTGGTGACATCATGAAACAGAAAACACTTGTTCTTAGTTCCGACGCCATTTTGATGACGTCACGATGTAATTAAGAGTCAAATGTGGCATGAAATCATATCTCCTATTCATACTCTATTCGAATATGAAAAGAAAAATTGGGGTCAACGGACTCCCTGAAGAGCTACAGTGAATTTTATATAGGCATATTTTAGCCCATTTACGCGCGCGTAATGCAAATTTGAATGGACGCGCATTCCCGTATTATTGGTCGTAAGAGGCTGAATGAGGTATCAAATTAATCAGAAGATAATGAACAATGGAAAGACATGAAAGAAATGATGACTCGAAGATGCATAACGATGGTAGGTGCAAGAACGCGCACGCATACCTGTGCGCGCGCAAATTCTTGACATGCTCAAAATGACCAGAAACGTACCCAAACTTGACCACGGTCGATTTGGGGAAATTTAAAATTTTGACGCGCGCGTACATGCGCGTCGTGACCTTTGCATGACCTCTGATGATATGTCCTGATGACCTGTCACCTGAACTTGATATGATGCAAATATGGATGATTTTTGATGATTAGTTGCGATGATATGATCAATCATTTAATTTTACAAAATGGCGCCTAGATGACGTCATCATGATTTGATAACCTTGAAAAGTTTCCATTCCCATGTCCATAATGATGCCCATACATGACATGAAAATCAAGGAAATTGACATGCCCGATTTTGAGATAGAGGTGGACAAAGATTTGGCAATAAAAATAAATAAAGTAAATTCTGACGAATATAATAGGTGATCTGTCATCTTAATGACAGACCACCTAAAAAGGACCAAAAAAAAAAAAAAAAAAAAAAAGGGGGTCCAGCGAGGTTTGAACCACCGAACCCTGGTATACCAGTCAGGTGTGTTATCCAGTCGGCCACAGTGTGTTCGACAAGCACAGAGAGCAAAATAGGAAACATATTGTCAACTTGACATTGAATGTACATTCTTGCAATTCCAAATTGGCATGATGACAAAACTCTACAAATTCTAGTTTTGAGAATAGTACAAGCTTTAAAATGAAACAGTGGAGATATTGTCTAAAGGATACATTCTAAGCTAAAACATATTGAAAATTTGGCGAGAACAGACCAAGATTTACGGAATTAAAATCAATTTAAATGACTGTGGTGACATCATGAAACAGAAAACACTTGTTCTTAGTTCCGACGCCATTTTGATGACGTCACGATGTAATTAAGAGTCAAATGTGGCATGAAATCATATCTCCTATTCATACTCTATTCGAATATGAAAAGAAAAATTGGGGTCAACGGACTCCCTGAAGAGCTACAGTGAATTTTATATAGGCATATTTTAGCCCATTTACGCGCGCGTAATGCAAATTTGAATGGACGCGCATTCCCGTATTATTGGTCGTAAGAGGCTGAATGAGGTATCAAATTAATCAGAAGATAATGAACAATGGAAAGACATGAAAGAAATGATGACTCGAAGATGCATAACGATGGTAGGTGCAAGAACGCGCACGCATACCTGTGCGCGCGCAAATTCTTGACATGCTCAAAATGACCAGAAACGTACCCAAACTTGACCACGGTCGATTTGGGGAAATTTAAAATTTTGACGCGCGCGTACATGCGCGTCGTGACCTTTGCATGACCTCTGATGATATGTCCTGATGACCTGTCACCTGAACTTGATATGATGCAAATATGGATGATTTTTGATGATTAGTTGCGATGATATGATCAATCATTTAATTTTACAAAATGGCGCCTAGATGACGTCATCATGATTTGATAACCTTGAAAAGTTTCCATTCCCATGTCCATAATGATGCCCATACATGACATGAAAATCAAGGAAATTGACATGCCCGATTTTGAGATAGAGGTGGACAAAGATTTGGCAATAAAAATAAATAAAGTAAATTCTGACGAATATAATAGGTGATCTGTCATCTTAATGACAGACCACCTAAAAAGGACCAAAAAAAAAAAAAAAAAAAAAAAGGGGGTCCAGCGAGGTTTGAACCACCGAACCCTGGTATACCAGTCAGGTGTGTTATCCAGTCGGCCACAGTGTGTTCGACAAGCACAGAGAGCAAAATAGGAAACATATTGTCAACTTGACATTGAATGTACATTCTTGCAATTCCAAATTGGCATGATGACAAAACTCTACAAATTCTAGTTTTGAGAATAGTACAAGCTTTAAAATGAAACAGTGGAGATATTGTCTAAAGGATACATTCTAAGCTAAAACATATTGAAAATTTGGCGAGAACAGACCAAGATTTACGGAATTAAAATCAATTTAAATGACTGTGGTGACATCATGAAACAGAAAACACTTGTTCTTAGTTCCGACGCCATTTTGATGACGTCACGATGTAATTAAGAGTCAAATGTGGCATGAAATCATATCTCCTATTCATACTCTATTCGAATATGAAAAGAAAAATTGGGGTCAACGGACTCCCTGAAGAGCTACAGTGAATTTTATATAGGCATATTTTAGCCCATTTACGCGCGCGTAATGCAAATTTGAATGGACGCGCATTCCCGTATTATTGGTCGTAAGAGGCTGAATGAGGTATCAAATTAATCAGAAGATAATGAACAATGGAAAGACATGAAAGAAATGATGACTCGAAGATGCATAACGATGGTAGGTGCAAGAACGCGCACGCATACCTGTGCGCGCGCAAATTCTTGACATGCTCAAAATGACCAGAAACGTACCCAAACTTGACCACGGTCGATTTGGGGAAATTTAAAATTTTGACGCGCGCGTACATGCGCGTCGTGACCTTTGCATGACCTCTGATGATATGTCCTGATGACCTGTCACCTGAACTTGATATGATGCAAATATGGATGATTTTTGATGATTAGTTGCGATGATATGATCAATCATTTAATTTTACAAAATGGCGCCTAGATGACGTCATCATGATTTGATAACCTTGAAAAGTTTCCATTCCCATGTCCATAATGATGCCCATACATGACATGAAAATCAAGGAAATTGACATGCCCGATTTTGAGATAGAGGTGGACAAAGATTTGGCAATAAAAATAAATAAAGTAAATTCTGACGAATATAATAGGTGATCTGTCATCTTAATGACAGACCACCTAAAAAGGACCAAAAAAAAAAAAAAAAAAAAAAAGGGGGTCCAGCGAGGTTTGAACCACCGAACCCTGGTATACCAGTCAGGTGTGTTATCCAGTCGGCCACAGTGTGTTCGACAAGCACAGAGAGCAAAATAGGAAACATATTGTCAACTTGACATTGAATGTACATTCTTGCAATTCCAAATTGGCATGATGACAAAACTCTACAAATTCTAGTTTTGAGAATAGTACAAGCTTTAAAATGAAACAGTGGAGATATTGTCTAAAGGATACATTCTAAGCTAAAACATATTGAAAATTTGGCGAGAACAGACCAAGATTTACGGAATTAAAATCAATTTAAATGACTGTGGTGACATCATGAAACAGAAAACACTTGTTCTTAGTTCCGACGCCATTTTGATGACGTCACGATGTAATTAAGAGTCAAATGTGGCATGAAATCATATCTCCTATTCATACTCTATTCGAATATGAAAAGAAAAATTGGGGTCAACGGACTCCCTGAAGAGCTACAGTGAATTTTATATAGGCATATTTTAGCCCATTTACGCGCGCGTAATGCAAATTTGAATGGACGCGCATTCCCGTATTATTGGTCGTAAGAGGCTGAATGAGGTATCAAATTAATCAGAAGATAATGAACAATGGAAAGACATGAAAGAAATGATGACTCGAAGATGCATAACGATGGTAGGTGCAAGAACGCGCACGCATACCTGTGCGCGCGCAAATTCTTGACATGCTCAAAATGACCAGAAACGTACCCAAACTTGACCACGGTCGATTTGGGGAAATTTAAAATTTTGACGCGCACGTACATGCGCGTCGTGACCTTTGCATGACCTCTGATGATATGTCCTGATGACCTGTCACCTGAACTTGATATGATGCAAATATGGATGATTTTTGATGATTAGTTGCGATGATATGATCAATCATTTAATTTTACAAAATGGCGCCTAGATGACGTCATCATGATTTGATAACCTTGAAAAGTTTCCATTCCCATGTCCATAATGATGCCCATACATGACATGAAAATCAAGGAAATTGACATGCCCGATTTTGAGATAGAGGTGGACAAAGATTTGGCAATAAAAATAAATAAAGTAAATTCTGACGAATATAATAGGTGATCTGTCATCTTAATGACAGACCACCTAAAAAGGACCAAAAAAAAAAAAAAAAAAAAAAAGGGGGTCCAGCGAGGTTTGAACCACCGAACCCTGGTATACCAGTCAGGTGTGTTATCCAGTCGGCCACAGTGTGTTCGACAAGCACAGAGAGCAAAATAGGAAACATATTGTCAACTTGACATTGAATGTACATTCTTGCAATTCCAAATTGGCATGATGACAAAACTCTACAAATTCTAGTTTTGAGAATAGTACAAGCTTTAAAATGAAACAGTGGAGATATTGTCTAAAGGATACATTCTAAGCTAAAACATATTGAAAATTTGGCGAGAACAGACCAAGATTTACGGAATTAAAATCAATTTAAATGACTGTGGTGACATCATGAAACAGAAAACACTTGTTCTTAGTTCCGACGCCATTTTGATGACGTCACGATGTAATTAAGAGTCAAATGTGGCATGAAATCATATCTCCTATTCATACTCTATTCGAATATGAAAAGAAAAATTGGGGTCAACGGACTCCCTGAAGAGCTACAGTGAATTTTATATAGGCATATTTTAGCCCATTTACGCGCGCGTAATGCAAATTTGAATGGACGCGCATTCCCGTATTATTGGTCGTAAGAGGCTGAATGAGGTATCAAATTAATCAGAAGATAATGAACAATGGAAAGACATGAAAGAAATGATGACTCGAAGATGCATAACGATGGTAGGTGCAAGAACGCGCACGCATACCTGTGCGCGCGCAAATTCTTGACATGCTCAAAATGACCAGAAACGTACCCAAACTTGACCACGGTCGATTTGGGGAAATTTAAAATTTTGACGCGCGCGTACATGCGCGTCGTGACCTTTGCATGACCTCTGATGATATGTCCTGATGACCTGTCACCTGAACTTGATATGATGCAAATATGGATGATTTTTGATGATTAGTTGCGATGATATGATCAATCATTTAATTTTACAAAATGGCGCCTAGATGACGTCATCATGATTTGATAACCTTGAAAAGTTTCCATTCCCATGTCCATAATGATGCCCATACATGACATGAAAATCAAGGAAATTGACATGCCCGATTTTGAGATAGAGGTGGACAAAGATTTGGCAATAAAAATAAATAAAGTAAATTCTGACGAATATAATAGGTGATCTGTCATCTTAATGACAGACCACCTAAAAAGGACCAAAAAAAAAAAAAAAAAAAAAAAGGGGGTCCAGCGAGGTTTGAACCACCGAACCCTGGTATACCAGTCAGGTGTGTTATCCAGTCGGCCACAGTGTGTTCGACAAGCACAGAGAGCAAAATAGGAAACATATTGTCAACTTGACATTGAATGTACATTCTTGCAATTCCAAATTGGCATGATGACAAAACTCTACAAATTCTAGTTTTGAGAATAGTACAAGCTTTAAAATGAAACAGTGGAGATATTGTCTAAAGGATACATTCTAAGCTAAAACATATTGAAAATTTGGCGAGAACAGACCAAGATTTACGGAATTAAAATCAATTTAAATGACTGTGGTGACATCATGAAACAGAAAACACTTGTTCTTAGTTCCGACGCCATTTTGATGACGTCACGATGTAATTAAGAGTCAAATGTGGCATGAAATCATATCTCCTATTCATACTCTATTCGAATATGAAAAGAAAAATTGGGGTCAACGGACTCCCTGAAGAGCTACAGTGAATTTTATATAGGCATATTTTAGCCCATTTACGCGCGCGTAATGCAAATTTGAATGGACGCGCATTCCCGTATTATTGGTCGTAAGAGGCTGAATGAGGTATCAAATTAATCAGAAGATAATGAACAATGGAAAGACATGAAAGAAATGATGACTCGAAGATGCATAACGATGGTAGGTGCAAGAACGCGCACGCATACCTGTGCGCGCGCAAATTCTTGACATGCTCAAAATGACCAGAAACGTACCCAAACTTGACCACGGTCGATTTGGGGAAATTTAAAATTTTGACGCGCGCGTACATGCGCGTCGTGACCTTTGCATGACCTCTGATGATATGTCCTGATGACCTGTCACCTGAACTTGATATGATGCAAATATGGATGATTTTTGATGATTAGTTGCGATGATATGATCAATCATTTAATTTTACAAAATGGCGCCTAGATGACGTCATCATGATTTGATAACCTTGAAAAGTTTCCATTCCCATGTCCATAATGATGCCCATACATGACATGAAAATCAAGGAAATTGACATGCCCGATTTTGAGATAGAGGTGGACAAAGATTTGGCAATAAAAATAAATAAAGTAAATTCTGACGAATATAATAGGTGATCTGTCATCTTAATGACAGACCACCTAAAAAGGACCAAAAAAAAAAAAAAAAAAAAAAAGGGGGTCCAGCGAGGTTTGAACCACCGAACCCTGGTATACCAGTCAGGTGTGTTATCCAGTCGGCCACAGTGTGTTCGACAAGCACAGAGAGCAAAATAGGAAACATATTGTCAACTTGACATTGAATGTACATTCTTGCAATTCCAAATTGGCATGATGACAAAACTCTACAAATTCTAGTTTTGAGAATAGTACAAGCTTTAAAATGAAACAGTGGAGATATTGTCTAAAGGATACATTCTAAGCTAAAACATATTGAAAATTTGGCGAGAACAGACCAAGATTTACGGAATTAAAATCAATTTAAATGACTGTGGTGACATCATGAAACAGAAAACACTTGTTCTTAGTTCCGACGCCATTTTGATGACGTCACGATGTAATTAAGAGTCAAATGTGGCATGAAATCATATCTCCTATTCATACTCTATTCGAATATGAAAAGAAAAATTGGGGTCAACGGACTCCCTGAAGAGCTACAGTGAATTTTATATAGGCATATTTTAGCCCATTTACGCGCGCGTAATGCAAATTTGAATGGACGCGCATTCCCGTATTATTGGTCGTAAGAGGCTGAATGAGGTATCAAATTAATCAGAAGATAATGAACAATGGAAAGACATGAAAGAAATGATGACTCGAAGATGCATAACGATGGTAGGTGCAAGAACGCGCACGCATACCTGTGCGCGCGCAAATTCTTGACATGCTCAAAATGACCAGAAACGTACCCAAACTTGACCACGGTCGATTTGGGGAAATTTAAAATTTTGACGCGCGCGTACATGCGCGTCGTGACCTTTGCATGACCTCTGATGATATGTCCTGATGACCTGTCACCTGAACTTGATATGATGCAAATATGGATGATTTTTGATGATTAGTTGCGATGATATGATCAATCATTTAATTTTACAAAATGGCGCCTAGATGACGTCATCATGATTTGATAACCTTGAAAAGTTTCCATTCCCATGTCCATAATGATGCCCATACATGACATGAAAATCAAGGAAATTGACATGCCCGATTTTGAGATAGAGGTGGACAAAGATTTGGCAATAAAAATAAATAAAGTAAATTCTGACGAATATAATAGGTGATCTGTCATCTTAATGACAGACCACCTAAAAAGGACCAAAAAAAAAAAAAAAAAAAAAAAGGGGGTCCAGCGAGGTTTGAACCACCGAACCCTGGTATACCAGTCAGGTGTGTTATCCAGTCGGCCACAGTGTGTTCGACAAGCACAGAGAGCAAAATAGGAAACATATTGTCAACTTGACATTGAATGTACATTCTTGCAATTCCAAATTGGCATGATGACAAAACTCTACAAATTCTAGTTTTGAGAATAGTACAAGCTTTAAAATGAAACAGTGGAGATATTGTCTAAAGGATACATTCTAAGCTAAAACATATTGAAAATTTGGCGAGAACAGACCAAGATTTACGGAATTAAAATCAATTTAAATGACTGTGGTGACATCATGAAACAGAAAACACTTGTTCTTAGTTCCGACGCCATTTTGATGACGTCACGATGTAATTAAGAGTCAAATGTGGCATGAAATCATATCTCCTATTCATACTCTATTCGAATATGAAAAGAAAAATTGGGGTCAACGGACTCCCTGAAGAGCTACAGTGAATTTTATATAGGCATATTTTAGCCCATTTACGCGCGCGTAATGCAAATTTGAATGGACGCGCATTCCCGTATTATTGGTCGTAAGAGGCTGAATGAGGTATCAAATTAATCAGAAGATAATGAACAATGGAAAGACATGAAAGAAATGATGACTCGAAGATGCATAACGATGGTAGGTGCAAGAACGCGCACGCATACCTGTGCGCGCGCAAATTCTTGACATGCTCAAAATGACCAGAAACGTACCCAAACTTGACCACGGTCGATTTGGGGAAATTTAAAATTTTGACGCGCGCGTACATGCGCGTCGTGACCTTTGCATGACCTCTGATGATATGTCCTGATGACCTGTCACCTGAACTTGATATGATGCAAATATGGATGATTTTTGATGATTAGTTGCGATGATATGATCAATCATTTAATTTTACAAAATGGCGCCTAGATGACGTCATCATGATTTGATAACCTTGAAAAGTTTCCATTCCCATGTCCATAATGATGCCCATACATGACATGAAAATCAAGGAAATTGACATGCCCGATTTTGAGATAGAGGTGGACAAAGATTTGGCAATAAAAATAAATAAAGTAAATTCTGACGAATATAATAGGTGATCTGTCATCTTAATGACAGACCACCTAATAAATAAAAAAGAAAATTCGTAGAAACACAAGAGGTGATCTGTCAGTTGACAGATCACCTAATAAAAATAAATAAAAAAGAAAATTCGTACGAAATTAAGAGGTGATCTGTCGATTGACAGATCACCTAACTAGAATTTTAATTCGTCTTGAGGACGAATTAGGTGATCTGTCTGTCATTCTCATGATCACGATGTAATATTTGATCATTATATCCATGGCAATGCACATCAATATAATCATCATCATTAAAAACAGACTTTTATTAACAAAAGAACATATTAAACACAGCAGCTGAAAGACAAAATATTACGTTGTGTAAACGATCTTGTTGTATGAGAGAATGCCAAATGCAATTTCGCAAGTGACTACACGAAATAGTTAAAATAATGTTGCCGAAATCCATGAATGTAGAATCAAATTTTGAGAAAAATCAGTATTTAATAGACGTTACACACAAATACATTAGCAAAAAAAAAAACATTGTCAAGTGAGTTTCGAACCAAGGACCTTCGCATTGCAAGGCAGGTGTGCTTTTTATTAGACTACACAGCGCTCCGTACTCTCTTAGTTCAAAGAAGGAATATTATCTTAAATTGACTTATGACAGTGAAAATTGGCATTGTGATATGCCTCTATAAATTCTCCATTTTGAGGATGAATAAGTAATATAAATTTAAGTTCAATGAAATATTGAGTAAGAGTATAAGCTCAGCTACAATATGTCGAAATCTGGGCGAAAAATGATCAAGAATTACGGAGTTATAGTCATATTTGCAAAATAATTAAAACGTCATAAAACAAAAATGGAAAATTTTAGTTCCGACGCCATTTTGATGACGTGATGATAAAATTTAGGGTCAAATGTGACATGAAATCACATCTACAATTCATACTCTATCCGAATATAAAAGAAAATATAGGGGTTAACGGACTATCTGAAGAGTTATATTGAATTTTGTAAAGACATGTTTTTGCACATATTTGGCCTATTTTCAATGCGCGCTTGCGCGCGTAATGCAAACTTTGACGGAGGCTAATTCCTTTATTACTTGTCGTAAAAGGTCGGTCAAGGTATCAAATTATTGACAATTTCATAAAAAATGCATTGACGTAAAAGAAACGGCGATCATCATCTAAGTAAGATGTGAACATATTCCATCTAGAAAAAAATAATTTCATTCCCAATTGATATAAACAAATAGCAAAGAATCGTATATGATAAAATAATTTCATCAGTCATTAAAATATCCGCGTTCGTGCATGTTGTATGGCTAGAGCTTTTCTATCCTGATAATGATTTTTTTTACTCAATGAGAAACTAAATTTCCATATATACCTATTATAAATCCAGAATTATAATAGAGGGTCATTCTACTGTAATCATTAAGAAAATTTACCCAACACTGTCAACTTCAAGTAACATGAAATAATGTTATCTCGAATAAAGATAAAGTAGACGATGCATCTTTCATTCTCTTTTCCTTTCTGTGAACGAAATTACAAATCTAAATAAACGGAACACGAACGGAAACAAGAGTCGTCCTCACTCAGATGGATTTGTTTGATGTTGGGTTTTGGAATGTCGATGTGGAGGGTTGTAGGGTCCAAAGATAGCGTCCTACTTAAAAAATATGTCCCCTTTCGGCATCCTCCCCACCAGGGAAGTGTTTCATAAGTTGTCATCATTATTGACAAGTCATTCACTGATCATTGTAACCATGGTGACAGTGCTTCCCAGCCAATCATAGACAAGCATTTCACCGAAACGGTTATTGAATCACAAGTTATTATTGATGATCACATCTGGTATTACCTCTGTGATTAAGCGCCCAAAGAATGATGCCTAACTGTATTGGTCATACCTAGCTGTTGAAGAGAATAAAATAACTGCGGAGTCCTTTTTAAGAAGATATTTTAATCTTTCTTTATATACTTTTAATTCAAGAAATAGTTACCCGGCAGGACTCGTTTATTGAATGCTCATGCAAAGCCTTTTTCAAACTGGGTTGATGCATACATTGCAATTAAGACCTATATAATCTTTATTATCAATGCAATTTGTATTTTCTAATGGTCAAATAGTTGCTCTTCCTTAAAATATACGCAAGGAGGAGCCGATTGATGCGTCATGATTTAACCGATGACCACAAACGCGTATCGAGTCTAACAAGTTGCGATACGCGTTATAGCGATGACGAATCATCCCCAGCTTCTTCTTTTTTGTCTTTCTTTCTTTTTTTTTCTTTCTTTCTTTCAAAACAAGACGGTCATAAATTTGTCAAGTTTACAGACGGAAATGAGAAGAAAACAAAAACATGGTGACAGCGATGGCGAGTTAAGAGTCTCCTTCTCTTCCTCTCTCTCTCTCTCTCTCTTTCTTGATTATATTTTCAATTGGGAAGGAGAAATCACCGGCGGATTGACTTTCAATTTTGATGACAGACCGCTCTGTCATCACACCTAATGGCGGGAACTATAGCACCGCAAGCCCAATCACCGCTTGTTAGTGTCCATGTCGGGGCGATCTGTGTCCCACTGGTCAAACACATCGTCCTGTCATCCCAAAGGGCTTCGATGTAGCTTGATGAAATTGGAACCGATTTTAACAGTATTCTTGCGAAAGAATAAGAACGCAAAATTATTCGACATCAAGTTTGACGTTTGCTTGGTTGTCTTTTAGATCACTTTTCTAACAACTCTGCATTCAGTGTTTATCAGGGGTTTTCCCATTAAAACACCCTGAAAACAGCTTCTCCCTTGTGTCACCGCAAGGAAAGTAGGCCTCCTCTTTCCCTTAACTTAAATGCGAGTTTCATCACATCAGCATCGTCGAAGTGAACCCACTTAGCGCGTTCATAAGCATGTATTACAGTCGCCACCGTCCTTAACTGACGTGCCGTGGTTAATGTTGCGTGACTAATTGATCTCACATTTTAAGCGCATTTGGGATGCCGTTGGGCGGAGTCGCTTAACCTAGTTGCTAAGTGACCCATCTCGATGGATGCACCAAGAACGTCCACTACAACATGTAGAAGATCGGGCGGTATTAGCAAGAAGATGCATGAAAAATACACGCGAGTGAATAGCAAATAAAAGGGTCGAAGTACCTATTAAGTTATTCAAATTTTATTTCCTGGAACCTATCATTGCCTATACAGCTAATTCCTGGTTCGGGGCACTGTAAATTTTGACGGCCACAAGAGGGGGGGGGGGGGTGTCCCAAATAAGACTATATCCCTTTGCAACGGGTTATGCAATAAGCTTGATTCATTGCTATGTCTGCGCATTAATATATTTGGCTATAAGAGGAAACTTTAGCCCCCCCCCTCCTGATTAGACATTTTTTTTAAACAGCACCCAAACCAAATTGGTTTATCATAACGAGGTTTTATTTAACCTAATCCGTAATGGGTATAATATAACCTGTACTACTTGAAAGTTCGCATAGGTTTTTTGACGCAGCGTCGGGAAAGCCTCTGACAAGCTTTCAGGTTGTCAAATGCAAATTTCGTTCAGAACAAGTAGAATGCATGGATAAACTTTAAATACTTTTTTTCGGAAACCACTTTATTCCCTGCACAATGGTGCCATTAACCTACGAGGCCAAGTTTGCTTATTTGTATATTTTGAAACTACGTCATATGGAAACTTTGTATCTAAATTAAACCTAAATGTTTGATATTAGGTTATGCAAAATGATGGTGGCCCGTATCAGACTTTGTTCAACGTGAATGATAATTGTCTTTGGTAAACATCACGGTTACACGTATGAAACTCAATGAAACATTAACGATTTACGAAGAAAAAAAAATGTCGGCAAGTTTTAAACTTTCGTTCTCTAGATGGGCCTACATAATTATTAAAATAATATTCTCATTCAGGTTCAGATCAATTCTCATCGAAATAAATCCACACACATTGCATTGTAAATTCACAAACGAAACGTAAGAGATAAATGGATAAAATAATCACAAATCACCAATTCTACAAAATCGAATGTGTACTCACCTGAAGATTGAAAGCTTGATTCATCGACTTGTCCATTTTCATCGAAATATACATTTTTCAAAATTTTATCAGAGAATGTCGCTAGACTCCGCTCACAGAATGGGGTCCAATCGTCCAGATGACAGTGTCAATTTTAAATTCATTCACACATTTACACTGGACACATGAATGATTATTCGATTGCGTCAGCAAGATTTGTTGCCTTGATCGCTAGATGGTAAGAGCTTTGTGAAATTGGTACAAAAGCATAACAACGTTCGTAAAAGAAGCTAGCATACCCTGATGCGACCAAGTTAAATGAGGGAGAATATATTTTGTTTCAACTTGTGCGACTTGTGCTGAATCTGCTTGGCTTTCTGACGCGAGACGACAGAGGGAGAGAGACGGGCTATCAAAATAATAGAACGAGATGGTCATCGAAAAGGTAGATGAATCCGTCTTCAGAGCACTGCAAATTATGACAGCCATAACGGGGGGGGGGGGGGGGTCCAAAGAACCACAAATCACCTCCTTTTGGCTATGCAATAAGCTAGGTCTGTTGCTATTACATCAGTGCATGCATTTTATTTTGTTAGGCGTACATGAAGCATGATCCCCCCCTCATGTATTAGAAATTAACGTCAAACAGCATCCAAACCGTTTTGGTTGATAGGACTGAAAGCCGAGTTTAGGTTGGGTTCTTCTGAGTATGAGTGTGCAGAAATATTGAAGGACCAAAACGTGTAAATCTTCTAAAATAAAAACAAGCGAGAGAGGGTTGCGATCAAGCTGATTTCGGGGTCGTTTTTAGATTTTTAAATTTTAAGATCCCGTTTATATTTCAGGTGAAATTTTGAGATTTTGTTATTTAAAAAAAATTGGGGGGGGGGGGGGTGGCGTATAGATTTGCGATCTGGTGCACTTGCCCCTAAAAAGTTCTACAGCCAAGACAGAAATAGAAAAGTAGCGAGTGTATGAATGTATAAATACTTTCTGAATATTGTTTGAAATTTTCATTTTGAAAAGGTCAAAACTTTCACTCGCTCGCGATTTTTTTTGTGTGTGTGTGTCGACGTTTTGCCCAAACATGCCAAATGCGCCTTATTGTGCTCCAACATCTTTTGCTCGCTACGTCACGAGGGCGGGGCAGGAGCTACCCCTGTCCCGGCCCATATACGGCCATGTTTCAGTTAGATTGATTTCAAGTTTGCCAAGGATTAGGGGGGTTCCTGCGTTTCGCAGAACCCCGTCGCACAGTGGGCCGGGGCGAAACAAAAGTGCGCCAAAAGTAATTTTGGGCAATTTCAGATTTTTAATTTTTGTCATGCCCAGCTGAAAGACAACACTTTGAAGAATACTTCAGCAAAATATTTCATTTGGGAATTTGCATAAAGGTTGTTAATTTCCTACCTCAAATCGTAAAATGTGACATTTTGCGAAATGCCGCGTATATGACAACTTAGTCGAAAAACAAGCCATTTCACAGAAGGTTTTTCATGTAGGAATCTGAAATGGCACCCACATAATTCTGATATATTCTTTTTTCTCGTGAAAGGGTTCAAAGTAGATAAAAGACACATTTCAGGAGGTTTATAGGATAATTATTCCTCCAAATAGGCGGATAATTCATGTTTTTTGCATTTACATTAGAAAAGTTTAAATTTCCATGGATTTCCGTTTAAATTCTATCATCATCATTTTGCCAGATGTCTAAGCTTTAAGTCGATACCAAATTTAGCTGCCCGTTATTGCCTGTTTTCATGTTAGAGCCGATTTTACTTGACACAACACCCCCAAAACCTGTTAAAAAACTGTCATTTTATACCGCGCAGTCATCGCAGCGCACCGTATGGGGTGTACATTGCCGTTCATTTGTGCACGGCGAGGACGATTCCCCTTCCATTCCATGAAAATGACATGAATTCCGGGCATAATGCAAACAAAATAGAGATTGATAACGCATATAAGGGCTACCCGCCCCTCTTCCAGAGATAAAAGTTACTTGTACAGTGCGTCCCAGAAAAAACGAAACCGAGATTTAGCGATGATTTATCATAACTTAATCATAAATAAAATAGACAAATGACCTACCAATGTAAAGCTTAGAATCTCCTCTTTCATCTGGTATTACTTAGATTATTCCTCATTCACGCATGATTGAGCAAAAACAATTCGAAGAAAGGATGCCAAAAACTCATTTGGCGGGGGGTATCTGAATTTCAAAAAGAAAATCACATGACTAAAAAGTTCAATATCCTCTCTTTTCTTTGATACCTAAATCACAGAAAATGGTCAAGTAGTAAAAAAGTTATGATCCCTCGAAACAATGCTTGTATTTCCATAATTTCATTAAATAAACGTGTTTTCACCGGTTTCCCACAGAAGATATCGCACGGTAACAAGAGATTAATGCATGGCTGATCGGCAACAAAACGGAGTGTCGAGTGAGTTTGAATGCTAGCCTGTAAAACTTCTTCATTTTATGAAATTATTGAAATTCAAGCCTTATTTCAAATGACCAGAACTTTGGTTTTTTTTTACCATTTTCTGTAATTGAGGTATCAAATTAAAGAGCAGATATTGAACTTTTTTAAAATGTGGTTTTCTTTTTAAAACCCAGATACGGCCCGCCAAGCGACTTTTTGGTATCCCCTTTTCAAATTGTTTTTGCTCACTCATGCGTGAATGAGAAATAATCTAAGTAATTGCAGATGAAAGAAAAGATTCTAAGCTTTAAAATGGTAGGTCATTTGTGTATTGTATTTGCGATTAAGTTATGATAAATCATCGATAAATCTCGGTTTCGTTTTTTGTGGGACGCACTGTAGAATAATTTCAGCCAAAAACCCTCCTCATAGTGAAACATTCGTGGTGTTATATACTCTGCGTTTTACCCAAGTCTACACCGCTTGATAAAGCATGGTTAAGTATTTTTTTAAATCTAATGATAATTTTTATGCCATAAAATATTTTCAGGATCTCATACACACTTTTTAGGCATAAACCAACATTCACTCTCGTCAATCTTAAAGTAACACATAACACAAAGTTTATATACTGCACATTGTTTAGCGTAATTTGTCTTTTCACGGATAGGTTTTAAGTAGCCAATCAAAATTTGGTATCAAAGTGACGTCATATCGGCTTTAAATTATGTTCAGTCGATTCTACGCCCAAAATTACCCTTAATCAACATGTTAAAGTAAAAATATAACCTGGAATATAATTTTGGCGCACTTTCAACTCATTCTGGCCCACTGTGCGTCGTTTGTCAACAGCAAAAAAAGCGGGAAGAAAAGTGAATGAAACAAGGGAGGGTGACGAAAGAGGAAGGAGAAGGAGAGAAAGAAAACAAATTTAAAAAAGTAAATGGAACAGGGGGGGTAAATGGAATATAAGTAGAAATTCAGGTCATTATATAAAACACATAGATAGATATAGACAGAAAGATGAATGGCATTTATTATAATGAAAATCCGATTCGCAACAAAGGCTGAATTACATAAATTAGTGCAGAGTAAAATTTCAAAACAAAAAGATATATCAATGCGTAATATAGGGAAAGGGAATACAGTGAGGAAGCTAAGAAGTAGTAATGCCAGAAAGAAGATTGGAAAGAGACGGGGAGGAGAATATTATTGTTTTTTTTACATAAGCAATTTTTTTTTAATGCATTTAGGCAATGTTGAAAGAAAGACATTAATACCCGTGTAATTACTTCGTTACATTGGAAAGAGAGGATTGCACGAAACAGAACGCTTGTCTTAAGAAAAAAATTACATAAAAAATATTAAATGGGGTGAATTAAAAAACCAATTAGGCATTTAAGAAACACCAGACCAATAACGGTTCGATTCTTAACTAGTGTTGTTTCAACGCTTCTCTGATGTGACCCGATATAGATAGCATGCTGCAACACCGGTGCTTTTGCAGTGTATTAAGAATTTCTGCTCGCGCTTCGCGCTCGCATTAATTGTTTAGTAATGTATACACATCTTTATCAGGATTTAAAAAAATATTCAGAATGTCACTTTCTCTCTGAATATATGACATATCGGAAAATTTGAGCTTGTGTTTCGCATTATTTAATCTTGTTTAAGAGGTACATTATCCAAGAATAAAGTGAAGATTAACTTTAAAAATGAGTCTCTCTAGTTTTAAGCTGCCAACTTGGTAAAATGTGGATGAAAACATTTCCGGCCCTCCTATTGGCAAAAGTTTGATTCGAAACGATGAATGGTTCATTTTTGTATAATTCAGACCCCCCCCCCTCCCTCCGGAAGAATTCTGGTTACGGACCTAGCTGATAACTTGGCGATACATAGGACAGTCATGGTAGTGATGGGTTATGACCTTCAACTTGTTCGTTCGTTAGAAACCCTGTTGTCACTTTGTCGTTAAAGTCGAAGTTCTTTTGGCGAGATAACTAGGCCTATCCGATACGAGCTTTTCGGGTTTTTAATGGTACGATCAAGATGAAAATCTCGAGTGCCAGCTTTCTTTTCCGAAGAGCGGCAGTAAAGGGCTGTTTATGTTATTCAGTTTTACCCCCCCCCCCCTTAAATTGTACTTCTCATTTTCTTCCCATCTACATAGGAAGAACTATTTGTGTTTTATTTTAGAATGGCGTTTCATTGCGAAACAAACGCACAAAATAATATAAGATGATTTAGATAATGAGTCCGTACCACAAAGCTTATCAACCATCGGAGAACATTTTCAACGATTGATTCATTTACTATAATGTACAATTAATTGGAAAATCGAGCGAACGATTAATCACTAAACTTTGTGTTACGGGACCAAGATGTTCTTATTATGTAGTCTCTCTCATTCTCTATTTCTCCAACCCACCCCCCCCCCATCTCTCTCTCTCCCGTCTAAATCACACTGTAAACATAACTTTGCACAAATGAAATTAAAACAAATAAATATGAGAACTCCTTTCTTTCTGTGACAAGCAAATATGCTACGGTCACAAATACCTTTACGAACACCATACGAATGATTTCATACAATTTATTGTTATATATAAAATCGTTCGTACTGTGTTCATAAAGGTATTTCTGACCGTAGCAATATCACAGCCCATCCCCTCCCCCGCTGCCCTTCAGAGACGATCAGATCATCTGATCCATTAAGATTATTTCAGGCGAAGATCAACTTGCGTCCCTAATGGATATCCAAGGGTTTCTAGATTTGAGCATGTGATTAGATTTCCTAACATCCAGGAAAAAAATAGAGGTGCAAGGCGAGACCCAAATAGATTTACCTGTCAAAATGTCTACACTTGAAACAGGCTTGAAGGCATCCGTTAGAGAGTGGAAAGAAGAAAGTGGTACACCTTATGAAGTTCCTATACTAGACATGCAAGGCCGCACAAACTGACTACACCTCCCCTTCCCTTCCCCGGAACATTAAACAAATAAAATGAAGCTTATGCACATACAAACACTTCCCCCTGATGAATATGATCTGGGTCCCGTTTCATAAAGACTTGTTATAATAACAATAATAAATCTACTACCAGCCAATCAAATTGAAGGATTTCAGTAGCTTTTAATTAAATGGACCTCCTGATGTTAGCGTGTGACTCATAGGGGATAGAACTCTGATCCAAATGTTTTTATGACCAAGAAAAAAGAGAAGAAAAGGAAAGAAAATGAAAAAATAGATGGGTGAAATTTATTATTTTCTTTAAAATATGTCAAATCTATCACAGAATTGCATTTTTGTAATAAAAATGTCATAATTTCTGACCGCTCGCTCGCACCTTTTTTAATGAATTTTACGTAATACGCCATTTCTAGCCCCCTCAACTTTTTTCTTTGCTCACTTCGCCACTGGTATGAGTTGATCAATATGTGCAAGAACAATAAGAATGATATTTCAGAATTATTTCTCATGTCTGGATTCTGCATATTGATAAGGCAGAGGCCTAATGAGCAACAACAAAAAAATGAGGGGACTAGATATGGCGTACTACGTAAAATTTATAAAAAAGTTGCGAGCGAAGCGAGAGTGCTATTTTTATTACAAAAATCAAATTTTGTGATAGATTGTGACATAATTTTCAGAAAATAATATCATACATCACCCTTCTTTTTCCTATTTCTGTTTTTTCTTGGTCAGGTCGTGATTTTTTAAGGGGGTGGTAAGAGCTCCCCCCCCCCCCTTATCTGTATGCCACTGATTGCTCTAAATAATTAACTTTACTTACGGACTGTAAAATCAAATAAAGGAGCAATAGCATATCTGTAGGTTTGCGTTCTGATATTTCTTAAGTCAGCAATTAGCAACCCCCCCCCCTTTCTCTAAGGTGATATGTCCATCTAATCTGATGATATTGGGACTTCTCAAGTGATAATGTTTCTTGGTTCGAAAATATACTATTGGACAAATATCCAAGTCCCACAAACAAGAATTGATTATCCCGAAGAACCGGACGATACTAATAAATGCTAAAACATCAGTTGGAAGATAAAGGCCTAGTGTCCTAAACAAGTAGGTAAAATGTGTTATGGTATAATGTACTAGTATTATATTTGGGAGAGAACGGAACTTATAATTTGTCATAGTTGTTCACGAGGTAGTCGTAGATGGGGGTAGACTAAATATAAAGATTTGCTCAAGAGCACATTCGAAAAATATACGTCCAGGGATGAAACGAATGACCGATTTCTCTTTATTTGAATAAGCAAGCACGGGCCATTTTTCATTCATAACAATGAAGAACCCTTGGCATTAAGATCAATAAACACATTATTCAACTTTATATGGTAGATCGAACCGAAGATATATATTGAGACTAATATCAATCAACCATGGTAATGATGATGATGAGGAGGAGGAGGAGGTAGGAGTGAAGAGAAGAGGGAGAAACAGAAGACGGAGGAGGAGAAAGACGATGAGGAGGATGATGGTGATGTTGAGGAAAATGGTGATGATAATGATGATGAGGGAGAGGGGGATGGTGATGATGATGATGAAGATGATGATGATGAAGATGATGAAGATGATGATGATGATGATGATGATGATGATGATGATGAAGATGATGATGAGGAGGAGGAGGGGGATGGTGATGGTGATGAGGAGGACAATTATTATGATGATGAGGAGGAGGAGGAGGTGGAAGAGGAAAAAATAAGATGATGATGATAATGATGATGTTGATGATGATGATAATGATGACATAATAGTAATGGTCACCGCTATCATCATTCACCATTAGAACAAAGTTTACTAATGTGGGTTTGGTACACATTTTAAGCCCTTTATGTGCATGATGTTGACACTTTCGTAAAATAAAATACAATGAAATTACAATATTTCGTGAATAGTGGAAAACTCAAAGAATCGGATCCTGAAAATAAGATGATCTAAAAAAACCAACAATACTTAAAACTCTCATCGATATTGGATTTTCATTTTAAAAAATGTTCAATTGATGCCTTGCTTTATTATGGATTTTCTGTAAAATATCCAAACACTGTCCATTCATAACTACGCAATTAGTGAGTTATGTCACATCCCATAATATTATTTTTTCATGTGAATATTTCAATTATTCCACTGTTTAACTAAATTCTTATGAATAAAATAAAATTAAAGAAAAGGCGTCCTTACAAATTAAGTGAATGGTCTTTGTCTTAATTTTCTTTCATCTGTCGATTATCAGGCCCTCACTGTAAGAAATAATTCGTCGAAATTACTTAATAAAATCAAAGAAAAATAATACCTTTTTTACAATTATTTGCAGCTTTGGCAGTTTTAAGAGGTTACACACTCTAATCCAAAACAATTTCAGACACAAATAAACCTATAAATGTGACAGTTGTTAAGAAATGAAAACATTTCCTTGCTCTTAATGAATAGTCATGTATCATGTACATTTACATGATTATTTAAGTAATAAATATCTTAAAGGTCAAGTCCAGCCCAGAAAAATTTAGATCTAAATAGAAAAAACTCAAACTAGCATAACGCTGAAGATTTCATCAAAATCGGATGTAAAATAAGAAAGTTAAGACATTTTAAAGTCTCACTTTTTTCACAAAACAGTGATATGCACAACTGAGTAAAGTGCAAATGAGACAGTTAATGATGTCCCTCACTCACTATTTCTTTTCATTTTTATCGTTTGAATTAGACAATATTTCATTTTTTTACAGATTTGAAAATAAGGACCAACGTGACTGAACTATATGGTATCAAACAATGCTAATTACACATGTTCAGGAAGAATTAATCTCTTTTTCACTTGACGATGAAGAGAAAATTAAAATATTTCATGTAATAAAATACAAAAGAAATAGTGAGTGGATGATGTCATCAGTTTCCTCATGTGTATACCAACCAGGATGTGCAAATAACTGTTTTGTGAAATTAAGCGAAACTTCAAAATGTCATAACTTTACATCTGATTTTGATGAAATTTTCAGTGTTATGCTTGTTGGATTTTTCTCTTTTTATTCAGATCAACTTTTTGGTGGGGTGAACTTGTCCTTTAAATATAATTTGCTCAATTAAATTTAAACTTATTTAATCAAAGTAAGTTCACTGTAAAAAAAAAATCTCTGAATAAGTACTTTAAACGCAATGTATATAAGTAGAATTTATTATTTGTAATTATTTCTCGATTTTTTTCAGTAGATTCAACTTGTTTTTTAATTTACTTGATTTATTTGGGTTCAATATACATTTACGAAAATTCACGTATTCGATCAAGTATATCTAACTCATTAGGTAAAGATAATAATAAGTTATAAATAATGTTGAATGTACTTATATTTTTCAATTAACGCCTTATTTAAATAATACCTGAATGTTCATTAATAGCAAGTACATTTTAAAATCTGAGAGAACTTTCATATCTATTTGTCTTTGAAGTTGTTTTGGATAAGGGTGTGCAAAATATGTTATTCTTTTGTTGAATCAAAGAAAGAGCAACATTAAATAGTCACTCATCAGAAAATTTCAGATTTCTTTCTAGGTTTTCGGAAAATGTTTTATTATTCTCATTGTTTTATTTGTTAGGATGAGAACCGGTCGCGTATAAATATAAATGTCAGTACCTATCATGTACAGGTAAGTTACAATGCATAACGTATAATATTTGAATAAAAGATGTCTACGATGAAAATGATGCCATTGAAAGTGGGGCGATGGGGGAGCAGTTTTTCGAATCACGAAAGTACACTCCCCATTTTTTTCTCCATTTTTCAGTGATTGTTTTTACTTAATTGAATTAAGTTGTCTTACTTAAATGGATTAAGTTGTCGTAACTTAATTTACTTGAGTAAAATGGATACAAAAAATATAAGTAAATTTTACTTAAAACTTATAAATACTTGAAAAGATTAAGGCAATTTTTGCCTCAATTTTATTGAGTACTTTCAAATAATTTTTGACAGTGTAGAATTGCTTTAGTTTCATTTAATGTATATTGAACCTCATAACAGAAAATCAGGTAAATTCAAATAAACTTAAATATGAGTTAGGAAGACTTAATTTGAATGTTTTACGGAAATAGTTAAATATTTAATTTACTTAGGAAAATCAATGAATAATCACAAAGAAGCATTATAATTTTTATGTTTTTGTTTACCGTGTACTTATCGGATGTAATTATTTTAAATCACTCTGAACCATTTTTACTGTTGAAAACGAATAAATACGAATTCGAATCTGAATATTTCAATCAAGTTCAGTCAATTTCATAAGGCATCAGTTCTCATATTCATTGGCAAATCGTGCAAGGCAAATATATTATTATCGCATCTCGTCTCGACTGCTAATACCACATCAGCTGCATTAAAAAAGAAAATCATATTGCAAGTTCCAACCAACATCTTTGATTTAAGTGAAGCTTTATCTTTTCTCTCTGTTTCTTCCATTAAATATGATATCTAAGGTTGCATTTGCCGAGTAACCAAATAATTCATAATCAGTCCTATAATAGTCAACAAGACGGTATATAAGGTCTTGCGGTATATCCTTATATGCATTGATTAGCTTTTCATGTGACCTTGAACTATGAACTTCTGGAAAGGTCACGTACCTAGAAAGATTAAAATGTTTTATGACGTAAGGTGCATCATATTGCAGAGTTTCGTAGTGTCCGAGGAAATCATATTTGAAACGACACGGGGAGGTTATCCGGCTAACCGGCAACCAGTGATCCGTCTGTTGTGTCATCGGAGCATTCGGACCTTTATCCGTAATGAAACGGATGAATTCGTCAAATCGGATTTTTTCTTTGAGAGGGAACTTCACTTTCGAAATATGCTTGTCCCGGTATTGCTTCACGATAGCGCCACCGAATTGCCTTTCAAAGCTGGTCTTGCCATAAACAAACTTGTCTAAATAAGCAGAAAGCGCTCTTTCGAGAGGTTCCCGCGTGAACATCACTTTGTTGTACGTCTTCCATCGTTTCTTAACTTTCTCGGGATTCCCGATATCACTCAACTTCAGAACCTTCCATTTCCTCTTGGCCTGTACACCCTTGATCGCTTTGGGCACCATTTGCAAAGGATTCCGGTCTAGGTGATAGAGCTTCGCCATGATTTCTTTCCAGGTTGTGCAGGAGATCTTTGGTACGAAACAGAAGATGAACTTGAACTTGTCACTCGCGAGAAAATGCACGGTCGTCTCCCATGAAACCGGTGGTAGAGTCCGACTGATCCCAAGACGGCTGCATGCTTTTTCAAGGTGCTCCTGTCTCTTGAGTTGTTCCTCCTCGAAATCGTAGGATTCCTCTTCTACCGATGTCTCTGTCTGTAAGATAAGATAAGATTGATAGTTACCAAAATCCGTTTATTCTGCCGTTATGTTTCCTTCATATTAAGACTAATTTAACCCTATAAGACTGGGGGTGGGCAGATTCAGACCCCCTCGACATTTTTCGCAATAAATCCGCCGCGCAAAATTTTCTAGACCGCATCACTCGCTGACGTTTTACCGCGTTTTATTTTTCAAGTCTCGCGCAAAATTGCGACCCCCGGGTACACGGTTCCGAATTACGCATCATTTCGTAAATGCATGCAAACCAAAAAATTGCTCACAAACGTTAATTTGTGTACAAATCCAATGCAAAGAGTGTTTTTAGCCAAAATTCATACATGTATCAATATTTTTCCTTTTACTAACGAAAATAAATTAATTTTGTCTTGTTTATGGTTAGAATAAACTCCAAGACGATTTCCATTGAAAAACAATAAAAACAAAGAAATAAGAAATTGTTAAAAAGCAATAAAATACATGAGAAAATAATTGATATTGAATTTATAAAAGTATACTTGATCAGAATCCTATAAAGAGTCTGAACAAAAATAGCATTTTAGGGGCCTTATTTAATTAATTAGAGCAAACTTTGGATTTACCCATAAATTAGCATAATTAATTAGAATTGAAATTTTTCGAACTAATCGTACTATTTTGTACATTATGCCATGGGCAACGCGCGTGCCGAAGTTACAGAATATAACGGACGCTTGTTTTAAAAACATGTACAATGCGGTAACAAAAGATAACGACGACGCTGATGATGATAAGGACAAAAGGAAGAGGAAAAAGAACGAGAGAAGTGAAAAAAATAAGAAATGAAAAGAGTATACACAAAAAAATATTCCGCTCGAGCTCTGCGCTCACATTGCATGTTCAATGTGATACATTTTGTTGAAGCTAATTAGTTCTTTTGGTTAGTGGTATACGTATCCAGTATCCTGTTCATTGATTTCTTCAAACGGTCCTTAAATCGTCCCACCTCCTTATTTTTAGGTCAGTATGATAAAAAAAATCAACTCGCGCTCCATGCATGCTCGCAACATTTGTTGGACGACACCCCATACCCCATCATACATGTTATAAATAAAGCCAGATTATCAGGGGGAAAATATACAAATAATGAAAATAAAATAAGTCATTTCGCGATTCGCAATCCCGCTATCTATTTAGGTCGAATGAGACATCTAAAGTAAACATAAAGCTGAAAACATAGTACTTAAACCTTGATCACTACCTCTCTCGCCAGCCACCGAAAAAAATCCCCAACGAACAAAATGTAGCTTTTCAGCTCCTCAAGCAGCCTATGGAAGGGGGGGGGGGTGGATGATATTTACCTACCCCATATTGGACAAAACAGGGACCACTCCAATTCAGGGTCAAGAAGAAAACCATTATTTTACTCTTGACTACTTATTTTAAAATATATCAAATAAATCAGTAAACAAAATAACTATGTTTGATTTGGTGTCCAAAAGAGATAAGACCAGTAATAGACCGAGATTCTGCCATTCATCTACCATAAAGGTATAGGGTCTACATGTTAGTACTAACCTGAAGAACCCCCTCTGCGGTACGGAGATGATTGGATAACATTTTTCTATCCGTTGCTTTGAAATCTTTTAAAGATGATGATAATTCCTTAATTATACTGGTAGATCTATGTCCTGAAATCCGGTAGCCATTCTCACTTGCATCCGTCGAGAAAACGTCTGGACTGGCATCTTGGACGAGTCTAACGTCTGATACTTCCGCAAAAAAAAAAATGAATAAATTAGAGAAGAGGTAATAATAATAATAATATTGATGACAATGATATTAATGATAGTGCATTTATAGAGCGCTTAATATCAAGAACTCTAAGTGCTTTACATTATCAGAAGATTGATTGAATTACAATTATTTACATTCTACATTACCATGTTAATATTAAATATACATTACATGACATATCATTACAAGGTACACTGTAAAAAATGAAGTGCTAATTTAGCACTTACAGTGCTTGTATAGTGACTGCACTACGAGTGCTGATTTTCTAGTTCAAATTAAACTAGAAAATCAGCACTCGTAGTGCAGTCACTATACAAGCACTGTAAGTGCTAAATTAGCACTTCATTTTTACAGTGTATAATACTGTTGAATTAAACTACACTACATTATTAAACTACATCAAATACAACAATGAAAACTACAACAGTGAGAATAGATAGGTCATGATAGATTTCTTGAAATTGGCTATTGAGGTTGCTACATATGAATATCAATCGGGGAGGTAGTAGAGTTGGGGAGGTAGAGAGGTTCAGAAATGTGATGCAAGATTGGTAATCAAATTGACACTTGTGTGAAATCAATCCAGTGCTTTAACCTTTTTTCAATGTATGATACATTGAACTTTTCCATTTGCTCCTCAAAGGCGTTATGTGGCATGTTTTATTTTAAATCTTTGTTTATTAACACTTTTCTCGGGGGGGGGGGCTGCAGTTGGTGAACATTATATATAATTGATTATTATATTCACTAGTATGTGTTCTAAATCAACCGACGCCAATAATTGCACTACTTATTAGAAGGGGGCACAATGCCAGTTTTAGCAGAGCTAAGTGGCTTTTCATGCAGAAAACCTAAAATGTTTTCGAGCATATATAGAGAGGAAAGTACTGCTACTTGGTTACACGATTAGCATGACTATGAATGTATTGTGTGGTGAATTTTTAGTGTGCTATATATCATTCAAATGGGCCTATATTACAAGAGTAAACAGCTCAGAATAAAATGCTGTATGATGTTGGCCAGATATGATTATATAGGACTCGAGGTGGCACTATTAATTAAGCCTACATGCTTACTTACCTCCTAATCTGCTATTGTACCAAGTGGCAAGAAATCCACAGGTTCCAAATAAAATGAGTGCTGCAACATACTTCCTCTTGGTGGCAGACATGCCGTTGTATAGTTCAATATATCCCTTTAAAGTTCAACTCAAACTTCCGGTGATCAGTCGCTGTAGCCATATACCTTCGATATAAGAAAACCCCTAGCCCTGGAAAACACAAGATGAAAATTAGTTTTAAGGTTGATCTAATATGCCCGCCATTTTTTTAAAGCAGATAAAAATGATTGGGGTTGCCACGTACGGTGCGTCCTTGGATGAATAAAGACAATCATTTCCGCGGTTATAATCACTTCAGCTATATAACAGATGATATAATTTTGTCCGATCGCCGAACGTCTGAGAAAGTAGCTGTTTTGTTATAGACCTACACACGAAAAACCCCAGAGCATAATATATGCCAATATGATAGTCCCTACAACAAAGAACAGGGGTGCTTCTCCTTGCCAGTTGTCGATATATTGATTTTTATTCATAAAAGTCTTGCTACTGCGATCTGGGGCCGTTTGACTCTCCTTGACGTGTGTGTCCAATACAGTACGTAGTAAACGGTCAATAAATAAAGCTTATCTTGTATATATATTTGTCAAGAATGAACTTGGAAGAAAATAAGGGAAACCACAATACACCGGTAGTTGATGACAACTATGTAGATAGGGCACCTCTTGGCGCTACGTACCGGGCACGAATATTTTATAGTGACTGGGTATTATCCCCGACATGCATTAGGCACTAATAACTTTCCTATCTCATCATTGGAAATGAAAATATTGAATTGAATTTACCTGTATCATGAATATGAATACGCATAATATCATCTTATACCTACTCTACATAAGCAAAATCCATATATTGCCAATATTACTTGACAAAATAAACGAAAAACCCCAAAACTTACCGATGGACCAGCGTAATGCCTCGGTTATATCCATTCAGTGAGCGATGATTGCATGATTATGATCGTGGAGGTATTATCTCCATGATATGAATACGCTTAACATGTATGTGAATATATACATCGACGGACTTTCCTTTCACAAACGTGGCTCTGATCACCCGGCATCCGAGTCACATTTTCGAATGTTTTCCTTGGCTTACAATATTACATACCTCCTGATGTTATGGCAGTACAGTATTTCTGCTCCGAAACATATATATATACTACCGCTTCTATAGTTGACGACTTAAAATCCAAAGAATCATCTCACAGAGCCACTCAAACAAACTGCAGTTGATAGTCATGTACGTGAGTCCAACTGTACAATATCCAATGGAGTCAGTAAACCTAATGTGGGCGGAAACGTGCCCTTCCCATCTGGAAGACGTATACCAGTTTGCGCTGTGACCGGGTACATGACCTTAACCTCATTTCATTATCATGACCTCACAACCCAGCGCAGCAATACTGTTAAAGGAGGGGGTCGCCCTTTTTGTTTATTTTTGAAGTAGTGAAAAAGCAGGACGGTCCCACGCGGTAAAAAGTTGCGAGGGAGAAAAGAAGAAAGCTTGAAGGGGATTGTAAAAAGGAGAGGGGTAGCCTGTGTTATCATCCCCCAATAATTTACTGTAAAGAAATCATAATGATGAATCATGATGATAAGGAGGGAGTGTGTGATCGTGATCATGATGGTAAAATTTATTGTCGTATATACAATGTACACATGATGGCCACCATTTTTTTCTCTCTCGGAATTTTCTTATGTTTATTGTTACTGAATGAAACAATAAATTTATATATATTGTTAGAAACAGGAGAATGAAAAAATTCCAGGAAGAAAGAAAATAAAATGTGTATGTTTATGTGGTTATATTACTGTCATGACGTTATCTTAAAAAAAAAACGCCCCCCTGCAACCAAATTACCACCTTTTTTAATGTCACTTCATTTTTAGCATTCTTTATCCCGGTTTATGATGTAAAATAAGAGGAGAACATACAAAAAAAAAGAGTTTCAATTTAAAAGAAGATATTATAAAAGGAAAATAGCCTAAAATCGACAAAAGTCCTCAAAAAGGCTAATATTAAGGTTAATTTTTTCTTTAAAAATGTTCAACTCTCGTAAATAGTACCTACAAAGATAACTACAGTCGTAATTAAATGCTACCTGACGCCCCCCCCCCCCCCCACTTGCATACAGATGTGGGGCATGGGGCCAGAGTGGATCACCAAAAAAGATTCACGACAAAGTAAAAAAAAAAGGTAAGGAAAAACAAAGAGGGTGAGATATGCTAAATTTATCAAATATCATGTCACAATCTATCACAGAATTATATATTATTTACTTTTTGCCAGCTCGCTTCATCCGCTTGCAGCTTTACGCCGTGTCTGGTCCCATTACAAAATTAGACTCATACGGCCGCTGTGCCGGGAAGCGGAAACTCAATATTGTCCTGGGTCCCGTAACACAAAGGTTAGCGACTAATCGTACGCTTGATTTTTACGATTGTACATTACATAGCCAATACAATCAATCGTAGAATGTTCTACGATAAAAAAAGGGGTTCTGGTCTATATCTCTGCATTTAGAAAATATACGCCCGTATGTCATGTAAGTTCAAATATCAGATGATACTAGGTTCAAGGTATAAAATAACACAACTTTGATCGTTTTTCACCAAATAGTTCTGGTATGTACATGATACGCCAATCAATTTCCTGTAATATTTACGACATAATACCTGCAACATAGGCGGATAAAAAACAGAAAAAAGGGGAATAGAAAGAAAAAAAAAGAAAAGGGGGACAGATAAGAGAAAAATAGATAAGAGGAAGACGAGTGAATACAATGTCAATAAGGTGAGAGGAAGACTTGGAAAATGAAAAAAAAAAATCATGTCACTATATAAAATTTTCGCTCGCATTAATTGTTGAAAATATATTAACCCATGCATCCTATGATTACAACAGCGCTTAAAGTGTCCAGTGTTGAGGACTTAATATCAACAAATTTTACTCTCAAATTAAGCTTATTAGATTAATAAAAATGATAACAATTCCATGAATTCCTAATACGGAATGATAGAATGTCCCGGTCCTAGGTCAAATAAATAATTAAAAATATATCAGCTCGCGCTCCGAGCTCGCATCATTTGTTTGAGTGCGATCCACATCCACTTCACAATTTTCATTCAGTGCTTGAAATAGTGCTCAACTTGACCCTTTTGAGATCTGAATATCAAATATTTTCAGCTCGCACTTCGCAGCCGCAATATTGACTTTCATGATTTTATTTGTTATGCTTTTCAGATTGTTTTGCAAATTTTACATAGAAAATGATGACTATTATTATTATTATTACGAACTTATTTTTTTTGTATGTGTGTAAATAGGTAACGAACTCCATAACGTTTTTGTAGGTCTGAAATCTCTTTTTTTTCGGCTCCCGCTTTGCGCTTGCGTCAAATGTTTAGTTTTATACCTATCCCCTTCATGATTACAAAAAATGCTTAAAATGTACAATTTTTTGGTCGGAATATCAAAATTGTTAAGCTCGCGCTTCGCGCTCGCATTATCTAATTATTAAAACATTTTTTTCTTAACCCACTTTTTCTTAAACTCATAATAGCACATGCATGAATCATATAGGTTGTATTCATTTATCATTTTATGTTTTCGTCATTTGAAATACCTGTTGTCAATTTGTTAAATGTTTCCAGTTAATTTGTTAATTATTTCCGATTTCATTATATTTGAATACTACAATGGCATACACACTATTCATTCCCCAGACATACAATTCACTTTCAGTTGATATTTTTTTTCTAGAATTCCACAACACAATTAGTTTCAATACAATACTTTATCCATATTATTTATTTGTAATTAACTATGTTACTGTTGGAATATATTTTTTTATCATTATTACCTTGTAATACATCGCAATTCGGCCTTAGCCGCGATGATGTCTTGATTTTTAATAAACCATTTATTTATCTATCTATCTATCTATCTATCTATCTATCTATCTAATTGTTGAAGTATTTATCGTCTTGATGGCTAACTGCAAACAGTCCTAACAGGTCCCTTTTCAATCTGGCCAGAACGTATATATCACTAATTTCTGCGCGCGCTTCTCACTCGCAGTAATTATCTAGTTACATGAGCATCTTGTTCAGGATTCCAAACATTGCCCAGCATGTTCAATTTTCAGGACAAAATACATGAAATTTCCAAAAAATGTAGGTCGCGCTTCACGCTCGGAATAGTCAAATAGGGCTAATGAAATTATTACATACTTATGTTGTTTTTGAAATAATAAAACTAAGAACTGACTGTTCGGACAACCCCTTCAAAGAAACAAAAATCAACTTTGGGTGGCCGATCGGGGAAAATATGGGTGAAATTTTCTTTCGCCCCCCCCCTCCCCTACTGGTGAAAGCTGGATTCGCCCTTGATTTACTTACTGAGATCCTTCACCGCTCTCAGTACAGGATAGGATATCGGCAGTAAGAAATCATACCTCCTGTTCTGGGCTGCTCTTACTCTGTCTGTTGAGTTGCTTCCTTGTCTCATAAATTCTGCTGAAGACTGCTTTATCTCGCCACCAGCTGTTTGAGGATGACTTTTCCTCGTCTTTAAAAGTAACAAGAAGAAAAAAATACAAATGATCAATCAAAATCGGGTCTTTCATTTTTTATGCACTTTTATCTTGACATTGAGGTATTTCGAAAAAAAGGGACCTTCTAAGCCTTTTTTAAATCATGAACGGAATTGGAATGTAACTATACAATTGATGCAAGCGCAAGCTGAAAAAAATTGAGATTTCAGACCTAAAAACGAAACATTTTATTCAAGTTTTGTAAATCATGAAAAGGATGTGTAATTGGGTATCTTCTTACATTAATAATGCGAGTGCGAAGCGCGAGCAGATTTTTTTATTTATTCTGATCTGAAACTGGATCATTTAAGCACATTGAAAATAAAGTACAAGCCACGTGTCTCAATAAACATGCGTCCGTGTTTTTTTTTAGATTCAGACCTAGAATCTGGGCATTCTAAATACAAGATTTTATCATTTAATTAGGCCTATAGATTTCATAAACAATTAAAAAAATAAGCTGCCTCATATATTTTTTGTATTTTAGAGTAAAACGGAGGGGCTTGCAGAAAATAAAACAAAGCTTGTTTAAAAGGCAAGCCCCTAAACTTATTTTAATTACCTAATTTATACACTGTTAAGCGTTGTGTATGAAAATAATGATGAGAGCACGAAGTGCGAGCTGATATTTTTTATCATCATTTTGACCTATATAGGACAGGAACTTTCTTAGGACATTTTGTCATCATATGAAAATGATGACTATCTCATATTCCTCTTCCTAACTGCAAGATGAACTCTGAAAAGGGAGACAATGTAATTATTAAGAATTCATGAAAATGTTATTATCCCATTTACTAATCTAATAAGCCTAATGAGAGCGTGAAATTTGTTTATATCGAGGCCCAAAAAACTAGACATTTGAAGAATTTTTGTAATTATAAAATAGGATGCATGAGTTAACATATTTGAACAATTAATGCGAGCACGAAGCGCGAGCGATAATTTTATATAGTGACATGAAATTTTTTTTTTCCAGGTCTTCCTCTCACCTTATTTTATTCACTCGTCTCCCTCCTTATTTTTCTTTTCGTACTTTCCTCCTCTCTTTCCCCTTCTTTTTTTCTTTCCCCCTTTTTTCTTGTTCTTTTTGCTCCGCCAATAGCCGGGGCCCTCGGGGCCCCCGGGATCCACTCATGCACTTTATATGATGTTCATTAAGCGCTGTGGAATAATTTTGATTGAATTGTATTAAGGAAGAGACATCATTAGAGAGATGAAATAGATATAAAATCAATCACGTTAATGGCTGCTTTAGTTGTACAAGGGCGTTACCAGGCTTTGTGCGCCAACTATACATTTGGATAAGTATTCTGCATTGAGATCATGACCGTTTTAAGATTATTTTTATCGTATATATTTAAAAAAATTCTACAAATGCCTTTGGGCGAATTCTAGTTGGATAGTTTTTGGCATCCACTTATTACACGTAGGGCCTAGTGACGCCCTTGCACATAACAGAGTCACCACGTGAAGGTAGCAGCATGACCCCGGGTTAGTAAAAATCAAAGGTGATCTTAAATTAAAAAAAAAAGAACAAAAATATGTAATGAAAAATAAAGTTAGTATAAAGACCCCAACGAATGAAAGGTGAGTAATACCTTGGTCACATTTGATCTACGGCGGCCGTACGGCGAGTCCAAAACAGCCGTTTTGTTAATTTTAATTCAAACCACCTATATATGCAGCTGGTACAAAAATGTTAAAACGACTGTTTTCAACTCGCCGTACGGCCGCCGTAGATCAAATGTGACCAAGGTATAAATGATAAATAATACATGCATAGCAAATTTTCACAAACAGATATATAAAAGCACAAATAGGCATAATTATGCACAAATATACACAGACACTTACTGGCACAAATAGGCACAACTATGCACAAATATAAACACATAGGCACCAGACGGACACATGTACGCAAAAACATGCACAAATATACAAAGACATTTAAATATTAAAAAATTATAGACAAAAACACGAAAGAAGCCGGAGCAAGCAAAGCGGAGGCAAAGCGAAGCGCCGCTGCGGTATAACGGCATAGAGTTCACGGCGAAAGTAACTGGCTAAAGAGCTGTGACGGGGAAAAGACATAGCCAAAGGCGAAAAGGCGATGGTGGCTGGTGTGAATCCCTATGTAGACCTACATCGAGGGGGGGGGGGTGAGGATGAAATGATTAGGATTTCAATTATATTCAATCAGGAGAGATAATTAACCAATGCTGCTCTCCTTTATGCCACTGGATATCTGTAAAAAAAAAAGAATAGATAGATAAAATGAACAGTAGCATGCAGAAGAATGATCAAAAAGAGATTAAAGTCAAAACAGAGCAAATTACAAGCAGGAAAGAGCAACCACCAATATGTCTGCTTAAATGGTAAAAGAAGGTCTTGGTGAAAAACAGACAAAAAGTTGAAATGGGTAAAGAAGAATCGTTAAGGTGAATTGAGCTTGGCGGGAAATACCAAAAAAAATGCTGAAATGGGTAAAGAAGAACCGTTAAGGTAAATTGAGCTTGGTGGGAAAAAGACAAAAATACGCAAAGATGAAATGGGTAAAAAAGAATCGTTAAGATAAATTGAGCTTGGTGGGAAAAATACAAAAATACACAAAGATGAAATGGGTAAAAAAGAATCGTTAAGGTAAATTGAGCTTGGTGGGAAATACAAAAAAAAAGCTGAAATGGGTAAAGAAGAACCGTTAATTAAGATTGAAAGTAAAATTGGATTAATTGAGCTTGATGGAAAATAGACAAAAAGCTGAAAAGGGTTCAGAAGAATCGTTAAGGTTGAAAATAAAATAGAGTTAAACGAGGCCAGCTGGAAGACCTGACCACCAATAAAAGCTGACTTGGACTCCCTGGGTAAAATTAGAGTGATTAAGGATAATCATAACGTACACGTTATCACGGTTATGTTAAGCAGGATCAGCTGCGTGGGTTGATTGTCGGTAAAGCAGGACAGATTTATCTAGATGAATAAAAGTCATTAATACGGGAAATATGATTGTATCATGTTCAGCAATCAAGGCCTGCTAGAAGTCTGCAATTAGATGCCGAAGTGACTACCCTGAATTAATAAAGAAAAAGGAGTGATTTCCCAAGGTGAATGAGGTTCATTATTGTAGGAAATAAAATAATATGTTCAGCGATAAAGGCCTACTGGAAGACAGCGAAAAAATGCCTTAGTGACTACCCTGGATTTGTTACGTATTTAAGTCTAAAAATGCATCCAACTAATAAAATTGTACAGTCATTGTGGGTTCAAAATAATACCTCAATGTTAATCATGTTTAGAATAATCTAACGGAAGACCGATAAAAGCTCCTGGGTAAAAAAGAACATTAATTCATAAGATTTTCTAAGGCGGGTAAGCTGAAAGTCCGGTAGTAAGCAATGAAGTGGTCGCCGTGCATCAAATAAAAATAAAATATTATTTAGCCTGTTTGAAATGCATAATATTGCGTTAAAATTGCGGCCTCGAGCCCTGAAAGAGAGAGTTCGACGCAACAAGAAAAAAATACTATATTTAACAATCATGTATGATAACTTCACATAAAAATGTTTAGCAGAATCTACCGGAAGACCGATAAAGGCTCCTGGGTGAATAAGAACATTCATTAATGAGATTGTTTAAGGCGGGTAAGCTGAAAGTCCGGTATTAAACAATGAAGTGGTCACCCTGCATCAAATAAAAGAAAATAAAACTATCAATTATTGGGCAAGGTTGGAATGCATATTATTGCGTTAAAATTACGGCCTCCGGCCCTGAAAGAGATATTTCGACGTAACAAGTAAAAAGTACTATATTAAACACTCATCTAGGATTACTTTACATAATTATGTTTAGCAGAATCTACTGGAAGACCGATACAGGCTCCTGGGTGAATAAGAACATTCATTAATAAGATTAAGACGGGTAAGATGAAGTCCGGTGGTAAGCAATGGAGTGGCCACCCTGAATCAAATAAAAATATAAAAACGTATCAATTATTGGGCCTGTTTGGAATGCATATGACTGCGTTAAAACTACAGCCTCCAGCCCTGAAAGAGATATTTCGACGTAGTAAGTAAAAAATTACTATATTGACCAATCATCTAGGATAACTTTACATAATTTTGTTAGCAGAATCTACCGGAACACCGACAAAGGCTCCTTGGTGAATAAGAACATTCATTAATAAGATGTTTAAGGCGGGTAAGCAGAAAGTCCGGTAGTAAGCAATGGAGTGGTCACCCTGCATCAAATAAAAAATAAAAATGTTTTATTATTGGGCCTGTTTGGAATGCATAATATTGCCTTAAAATTACAGCCTCCAGCCCTGAAAGAGATATTTCGACGTAACAAGTAAAAAATGCTATATTAAACACTCATCTAGGATTTCTTTTCATTTCAAGTAATAACATAAAATATGTCGCATTATACGGTATCAAGATTGGTACTTCTGTTCTATTATAACCCGATCTATTTTCGAAAATGAAAAGGGAAATATTAATATTAGAAGACAACCTGGAAAACCCCTGCAGAATTAAGGGTCATAATTAAGAATGAAAACATATTTAATTCTGTTAGCAATACAGCTGGGAGCTCGTCATAAAAATCCGATCGTAGTAGCTACCTAAGATAAACTATTTAAACTAGATTTTAATTCGTCATGCGGACGAATTAGGTGGTCTGTCATGATTTTTCATTCATTGTCGGCTAATGTTGTATAAAATGAATCCCGGGAATGAATCATTCAGATATGATTGATAATCTTGATCATAGACATCAAAGGAATAAATTTTGACCATTGCTAAATGTGATTATAAATGTAGTGATGACAATCGTGATGATTATAATGATGGTGGTGATAATGCAATATGTTAAATACGAAATAAAGTTAGGAGCACGTAAAATGCCGGCTTAAAAACTCTCCAAAAATCTCAGACGATTTTACCGAAATTGGCTTTCCAAAATTGCGCAATGAAAGGCGCCTTAATTTTCACAGCAGCTAATTTTTAATCGACAGTTTGATGTTTTTTATGCAAATTCTTGTTAAAAATTCTTTGTACTTTGAGCATTTTTTTTTTAATTTCACCCACTGACATTTCACAATGTCAGTGGGTATTAATTTCACAGAATACTTGAAAATTCATAGGTGATACTTTTTAAAAGCTAAAATATCTTAAATATTTTTGTTCAAATTTTCTGCTACATTTCAATAGATTTTAATGAGAAGTTTCATAATGCTATAATTTCACAGCATTCACCTCAAAACTCATGAGTGATGTATTTGATAAAAGAACCAGATTTTTTTGTAAATGTTTGCCAAATTTCTGAAAATTTTTAAACATTTCAAATAATATTTTCCGTCAAAAATTTTCAATATCCATTTATTAATTGTGTATGACTTTGACATTTACTTGAAAATTCTTTCTTGATGATTTTTACTGAAAAAAAGTCAGGTAAAAGATTCAAATACTGGCAATTTTCCCGCAAAATTTCGGGAACATGTGTAATTAACTAAATTGCACAATTTTTTCATTTCACAGAAGGTACCTGAAAATTTGTTATATGTTATATTAAGTAAAAATGAACAAACAGAAAAAAATCCAGGAATTTCCGCAAAATGTCCGGAATGAAAATTTTCAACCCAATAGCGTTTAAATATTGCAGCGTTTACTAAAAAATACATAAATGATGTTTTACAATGTTAAAATTGCCCCTTAAAAAGTTCCGGCAAAATTACAAAAATTGTCCTACATAAAAAAATGCAAGGCAAGTGGGCTTGAAATTTTCAGGAAGACTGTACAATTGGTTAATAAAACATTTCTCTAAAGAATTTCTCAAAAATTACGTCCAGAAAAAATTTGCAAAAATTTAAACACATCATAACACATTGATGCTGTGGTCAAAAGTCAAAATTATTCCACGTTATTTGTAGAGAATTGTCTTCACTATAAGATATCAAAATTTGGAAGAAAACTGACCAGTAAAAACGAAGATACGGTCAAGTCATTGACGTTTGTTGCGGAAATATGTAATTTTCACTAATAACTTAAAATTGACGTAATTACAAAATCTCCAAATGAAATATTGAATATATAAAAGAGTGAGAAAAAATTTGGGGTCAACGGACTCCCTGAAGAGCTACAGTGAATTTTATATAGGCATATTTTAGCCCATTTACGCGCGCGTAATGCAAATTTGAATGGACGCGCATTCCCGTATTATTGGTCGTAAGAGGCTGAATGAGGTATCAAATTAATCAGAAGATAATGAACAATGGAAAGACATGAAAGAAATGATGACTCGAAGATGCATAACGATGGTAGGTGCAAGAACGCGCACGCATACCTGTGCGCGCGCAAATTCTTGACATGCTCAAAATGACCAGAAACGTACCCAAACTTGACCACGGTCGATTTGGGGAAATTTAAAATTTTGACGCGCGCGTACATGCGCGTCGTGACCTTTGCATGACCTCTGATGATATGTCCTGATGACCTGTCACCTGAACTTGATATGATGCAAATATGGATGATTTTTGATGATTAGTTGCGATGATATGATCAATCATTTAATTTTACAAAATGGCGCCTAGATGACGTCATCATGATTTGATAACCTTGAAAAGTTTCCATTCCCATGTCCATAATGATGCCCATACATGACATGAAAATCAAGGAAATTGACATGCCCGATTTTGAGATAGAGGTGGACAAAGATTTGGCAATAAAAATAAATAAAGTAAATTCTGACGAATATAATAGGTGATCTGTCATCTTAATGACAGACCACCTAAAAAGGACCAAAAAAAAAAAAAAAAAAAAAAGGGGGTCCAGCGAGGTTTGAACCACCGAACCCTGGTATACCAGTCAGGTGTGTTATCCAGTCGGCCACAGTGTGTTCGACAAGCACAGAGAGCAAAATAGGAAACATATTGTCAACTTGACATTGAATGTACATTCTTGCAATTCCAAATTGGCATGATGACAAAACTCTACAAATTCTAGTTTTGAGAATAGTACAAGCTTTAAAATGAAACAGTGGAGATATTGTCTAAAGGATACATTCTAAGCTAAAACATATTGAAAATTTGGCGAGAACAGACCAAGATTTACGGAATTAAAATCAATTTAAATGACTGTGGTGACATCATGAAACAGAAAACACTTGTTCTTAGTTCCGACGCCATTTTGATGACGTCACGATGTAATTAAGAGTCAAATGTGGCATGAAATCATATCTCCTATTCATACTCTATTCGAATATGAAAAGAAAAATTGGGGTCAACGGACTCCCTGAAGAGCTACAGTGAATTTTATATAGGCATATTTTAGCCCATTTACGCGCGCGTAATGCAAATTTGAATGGACGCGCATTCCCGTATTATTGGTCGTAAGAGGCTGAATGAGGTATCAAATTAATCAGAAGATAATGAACAATGGAAAGACATGAAAGAAATGATGACTCGAAGATGCATAACGATGGTAGGTGCAAGAACGCGCACGCATACCTGTGCGCGCGCAAATTCTTGACATGCTCAAAATGACCAGAAACGTACCCAAACTTGACCACGGTCGATTTGGGGAAATTTAAAATTTTGACGCGCGCGTACATGCGCGTCGTGACCTTTGCATGACCTCTGATGATATGTCCTGATGACCTGTCACCTGAACTTGATATGATGCAAATATGGATGATTTTTGATGATTAGTTGCGATGATATGATCAATCATTTAATTTTACAAAATGGCGCCTAGATGACGTCATCATGATTTGATAACCTTGAAAAGTTTCCATTCCCATGTCCATAATGATGCCCATACATGACATGAAAATCAAGGAAATTGACATGCCCGATTTTGAGATAGAGGTGGACAAAGATTTGGCAATAAAAATAAATAAAGTAAATTCTGACGAATATAATAGGTGATCTGTCATCTTAATGACAGACCACCTAAAAAGGACCAAAAAAAAAAAAAAAAAAAAAAGGGGGTCCAGCGAGGTTTGAACCACCGAACCCTGGTATACCAGTCAGGTGTGTTATCCAGTCGGCCACAGTGTGTTCGACAAGCACAGAGAGCAAAATAGGAAACATATTGTCAACTTGACATTGAATGTACATTCTTGCAATTCCAAATTGGCATGATGACAAAACTCTACAAATTCTAGTTTTGAGAATAGTACAAGCTTTAAAATGAAACAGTGGAGATATTGTCTAAAGGATACATTCTAAGCTAAAACATATTGAAAATTTGGCGAGAACAGACCAAGATTTACGGAATTAAAATCAATTTAAATGACTGTGGTGACATCATGAAACAGAAAACACTTGTTCTTAGTTCCGACGCCATTTTGATGACGTCACGATGTAATTAAGAGTCAAATGTGGCATGAAATCATATCTCCTATTCATACTCTATTCGAATATGAAAAGAAAAATTGGGGTCAACGGACTCCCTGAAGAGCTACAGTGAATTTTATATAGGCATATTTTAGCCCATTTACGCGCGCGTAATGCAAATTTGAATGGACGCGCATTCCCGTATTATTGGTCGTAAGAGGCTGAATGAGGTATCAAATTAATCAGAAGATAATGAACAATGGAAAGACATGAAAGAAATGATGACTCGAAGATGCATAACGATGGTAGGTGCAAGAACGCGCACGCATACCTGTGCGCGCGCAAATTCTTGACATGCTCAAAATGACCAGAAACGTACCCAAACTTGACCACGGTCGATTTGGGGAAATTTAAAATTTTGACGCGCGCGTACATGCGCGTCGTGACCTTTGCATGACCTCTGATGATATGTCCTGATGACCTGTCACCTGAACTTGATATGATGCAAATATGGATGATTTTTGATGATTAGTTGCGATGATATGATCAATCATTTAATTTTACAAAATGGCGCCTAGATGACGTCATCATGATTTGATAACCTTGAAAAGTTTCCATTCCCATGTCCATAATGATGCCCATACATGACATGAAAATCAAGGAAATTGACATGCCCGATTTTGAGATAGAGGTGGACAAAGATTTGGCAATAAAAATAAATAAAGTAAATTCTGACGAATATAATAGGTGATCTGTCATCTTAATGACAGACCACCTAAAAAGGACCAAAAAAAAAAAAAAAAAAAAAAGGGGGTCCAGCGAGGTTTGAACCACCGAACCCTGGTATACCAGTCAGGTGTGTTATCCAGTCGGCCACAGTGTGTTCGACAAGCACAGAGAGCAAAATAGGAAACATATTGTCAACTTGACATTGAATGTACATTCTTGCAATTCCAAATTGGCATGATGACAAAACTCTACAAATTCTAGTTTTGAGAATAGTACAAGCTTTAAAATGAAACAGTGGAGATATTGTCTAAAGGATACATTCTAAGCTAAAACATATTGAAAATTTGGCGAGAACAGACCAAGATTTACGGAATTAAAATCAATTTAAATGACTGTGGTGACATCATGAAACAGAAAACACTTGTTCTTAGTTCCGACGCCATTTTGATGACGTCACGATGTAATTAAGAGTCAAATGTGGCATGAAATCATATCTCCTATTCATACTCTATTCGAATATGAAAAGAAAAATTGGGGTCAACGGACTCCCTGAAGAGCTACAGTGAATTTTATATAGGCATATTTTAGCCCATTTACGCGCGCGTAATGCAAATTTGAATGGACGCGCATTCCCGTATTATTGGTCGTAAGAGGCTGAATGAGGTATCAAATTAATCAGAAGATAATGAACAATGGAAAGACATGAAAGAAATGATGACTCGAAGATGCATAACGATGGTAGGTGCAAGAACGCGCACGCATACCTGTGCGCGCGCAAATTCTTGACATGCTCAAAATGACCAGAAACGTACCCAAACTTGACCACGGTCGATTTGGGGAAATTTAAAATTTTGACGCGCGCGTACATGCGCGTCGTGACCTTTGCATGACCTCTGATGATATGTCCTGATGACCTGTCACCTGAACTTGATATGATGCAAATATGGATGATTTTTGATGATTAGTTGCGATGATATGATCAATCATTTAATTTTACAAAATGGCGCCTAGATGACGTCATCATGATTTGATAACCTTGAAAAGTTTCCATTCCCATGTCCATAATGATGCCCATACATGACATGAAAATCAAGGAAATTGACATGCCCGATTTTGAGATAGAGGTGGACAAAGATTTGGCAATAAAAATAAATAAAGTAAATTCTGACGAATATAATAGGTGATCTGTCATCTTAATGACAGACCACCTAAAAAGGACCAAAAAAAAAAAAAAAAAAAAAAGGGGGTCCAGCGAGGTTTGAACCACCGAACCCTGGTATACCAGTCAGGTGTGTTATCCAGTCGGCCACAGTGTGTTCGACAAGCACAGAGAGCAAAATAGGAAACATATTGTCAACTTGACATTGAATGTACATTCTTGCAATTCCAAATTGGCATGATGACAAAACTCTACAAATTCTAGTTTTGAGAATAGTACAAGCTTTAAAATGAAACAGTGGAGATATTGTCTAAAGGATACATTCTAAGCTAAAACATATTGAAAATTTGGCGAGAACAGACCAAGATTTACGGAATTAAAATCAATTTAAATGACTGTGGTGACATCATGAAACAGAAAACACTTGTTCTTAGTTCCGACGCCATTTTGATGACGTCACGATGTAATTAAGAGTCAAATGTGGCATGAAATCATATCTCCTATTCATACTCTATTCGAATATGAAAAGAAAAATTGGGGTCAACGGACTCCCTGAAGAGCTACAGTGAATTTTATATAGGCATATTTTAGCCCATTTACGCGCGCGTAATGCAAATTTGAATGGACGCGCATTCCCGTATTATTGGTCGTAAGAGGCTGAATGAGGTATCAAATTAATCAGAAGATAATGAACAATGGAAAGACATGAAAGAAATGATGACTCGAAGATGCATAACGATGGTAGGTGCAAGAACGCGCACGCATACCTGTGCGCGCGCAAATTCTTGACATGCTCAAAATGACCAGAAACGTACCCAAACTTGACCACGGTCGATTTGGGGAAATTTAAAATTTTGACGCGCGCGTACATGCGCGTCGTGACCTTTGCATGACCTCTGATGATATGTCCTGATGACCTGTCACCTGAACTTGATATGATGCAAATATGGATGATTTTTTATGATTAGTTGCGATGATATGATCAATCATTTAATTTTACAAAATGGCGCCTAGATGACGTCATCATGATTTGATAACCTTGAAAAGTTTCCATTCCCATGTCCATAATGATGCCCATACATGACATGAAAATCAAGGAAATTGACATGCCCGATTTTGAGATAGAGGTGGACAAAGATTTGGCAATAAAAATAAATAAAGTAAATTCTGACGAATATAATAGGTGATCTGTCATCTTAATGACAGACCACCTAAAAAGGACCAAAAAAAAAAAAAAAAAAAAAAGGGGGTCCAGCGAGGTTTGAACCACCGAACCCTGGTATACCAGTCAGGTGTGTTATCCAGTCGGCCACAGTGTGTTCGACAAGCACAGAGAGCAAAATAGGAAACATATTGTCAACTTGACATTGAATGTACATTCTTGCAATTCCAAATTGGCATGATGACAAAACTCTACAAATTCTAGTTTTGAGAATAGTACAAGCTTTAAAATGAAACAGTGGAGATATTGTCTAAAGGATACATTCTAAGCTAAAACATATTGAAAATTTGGCGAGAACAGACCAAGATTTACGGAATTAAAATCAATTTAAATGACTGTGGTGACATCATGAAACAGAAAACACTTGTTCTTAGTTCCGACGCCATTTTGATGACGTCACGATGTAATTAAGAGTCAAATGTGGCATGAAATCATATCTCCTATTCATACTCTATTCGAATATGAAAAGAAAAATTGGGGTCAACGGACTCCCTGAAGAGCTACAGTGAATTTTATATAGGCATATTTTAGCCCATTTACGCGCGCGTAATGCAAATTTGAATGGACGCGCATTCCCGTATTATTGGTCGTAAGAGGCTGAATGAGGTATCAAATTAATCAGAAGATAATGAACAATGGAAAGACATGAAAGAAATGATGACTCGAAGATGCATAACGATGGTAGGTGCAAGAACGCGCACGCATACCTGTGCGCGCGCAAATTCTTGACATGCTCAAAATGACCAGAAACGTACCCAAACTTGACCACGGTCGATTTGGGGAAATTTAAAATTTTGACGCGCGCGTACATGCGCGTCGTGACCTTTGCATGACCTCTGATGATATGTCCTGATGACCTGTCACCTGAACTTGATATGATGCAAATATGGATGATTTTTGATGATTAGTTGCGATGATATGATCAATCATTTAATTTTACAAAATGGCGCCTAGATGACGTCATCATGATTTGATAACCTTGAAAAGTTTCCATTCCCATGTCCATAATGATGCCCATACATGACATGAAAATCAAGGAAATTGACATGCCCGATTTTGAGATAGAGGTGGACAAAGATTTGGCAATAAAAATAAATAAAGTAAATTCTGACGAATATAATAGGTGATCTGTCATCTTAATGACAGACCACCTAAAAAGGACCAAAAAAAAAAAAAAAAAAAAAAGGGGGTCCAGCGAGGTTTGAACCACCGAACCCTGGTATACCAGTCAGGTGTGTTATCCAGTCGGCCACAGTGTGTTCGACAAGCACAGAGAGCAAAATAGGAAACATATTGTCAACTTGACATTGAATGTACATTCTTGCAATTCCAAATTGGCATGATGACAAAACTCTACAAATTCTAGTTTTGAGAATAGTACAAGCTTTAAAATGAAACAGTGGAGATATTGTCTAAAGGATACATTCTAAGCTAAAACATATTGAAAATTTGGCGAGAACAGACCAAGATTTACGGAATTAAAATCAATTTAAATGACTGTGGTGACATCATGAAACAGAAAACACTTGTTCTTAGTTCCGACGCCATTTTGATGACGTCACGATGTAATTAAGAGTCAAATGTGGCATGAAATCATATCTCCTATTCATACTCTATTCGAATATGAAAAGAAAAATTGGGGTCAACGGACTCCCTGAAGAGCTACAGTGAATTTTATATAGGCATATTTTAGCCCATTTACGCGCGCGTAATGCAAATTTGAATGGACGCGCATTCCCGTATTATTGGTCGTAAGAGGCTGAATGAGGTATCAAATTAATCAGAAGATAATGAACAATGGAAAGACATGAAAGAAATGATGACTCGAAGATGCATAACGATGGTAGGTGCAAGAACGCGCACGCATACCTGTGCGCGCGCAAATTCTTGACATGCTCAAAATGACCAGAAACGTACCCAAACTTGACCACGGTCGATTTGGGGAAATTTAAAATTTTGACGCGCGCGTACATGCGCGTCGTGACCTTTGCATGACCTCTGATGATATGTCCTGATGACCTGTCACCTGAACTTGATATGATGCAAATATGGATGATTTTTGATGATTAGTTGCGATGATATGATCAATCATTTAATTTTACAAAATGGCGCCTAGATGACGTCATCATGATTTGATAACCTTGAAAAGTTTCCATTCCCATGTCCATAATGATGCCCATACATGACATGAAAATCAAGGAAATTGACATGCCCGATTTTGAGATAGAGGTGGACAAAGATTTGGCAATAAAAATAAATAAAGTAAATTCTGACGAATATAATAGGTGATCTGTCATCTTAATGACAGACCACCTAAAAAGGACCAAAAAAAAAAAAAAAAAAAAAAGGGGGTCCAGCGAGGTTTGAACCACCGAACCCTGGTATACCAGTCAGGTGTGTTATCCAGTCGGCCACAGTGTGTTCGACAAGCACAGAGAGCAAAATAGGAAACATATTGTCAACTTGACATTGAATGTACATTCTTGCAATTCCAAATTGGCATGATGACAAAACTCTACAAATTCTAGTTTTGAGAATAGTACAAGCTTTAAAATGAAACAGTGGAGATATTGTCTAAAGGATACATTCTAAGCTAAAACATATTGAAAATTTGGCGAGAACAGACCAAGATTTACGGAATTAAAATCAATTTAAATGACTGTGGTGACATCATGAAACAGAAAACACTTGTTCTTAGTTCCGACGCCATTTTGATGACGTCACGATGTAATTAAGAGTCAAATGTGGCATGAAATCATATCTCCTATTCATACTCTATTCGAATATGAAAAGAAAAATTGGGGTCAACGGACTCCCTGAAGAGCTACAGTGAATTTTATATAGGCATATTTTAGCCCATTTACGCGCGCGTAATGCAAATTTGAATGGACGCGCATTCCCGTATTATTGGTCGTAAGAGGCTGAATGAGGTATCAAATTAATCAGAAGATAATGAACAATGGAAAGACATGAAAGAAATGATGACTCGAAGATGCATAACGATGGTAGGTGCAAGAACGCGCACGCATACCTGTGCGCGCGCAAATTCTTGACATGCTCAAAATGACCAGAAACGTACCCAAACTTGACCACGGTCGATTTGGGGAAATTTAAAATTTTGACGCGCGCGTACATGCGCGTCGTGACCTTTGCATGACCTCTGATGATATGTCCTGATGACCTGTCACCTGAACTTGATATGATGCAAATATGGATGATTTTTGATGATTAGTTGCGATGATATGATCAATCATTTAATTTTACAAAATGGCGCCTAGATGACGTCATCATGATTTGATAACCTTGAAAAGTTTCCATTCCCATGTCCATAATGATGCCCATACATGACATGAAAATCAAGGAAATTGACATGCCCGATTTTGAGATAGAGGTGGACAAAGATTTGGCAATAAAAATAAATAAAGTAAATTCTGACGAATATAATAGGTGATCTGTCATCTTAATGACAGACCACCTAAAAAGGACCAAAAAAAAAAAAAAAAAAAAAAGGGGGTCCAGCGAGGTTTGAACCACCGAACCCTGGTATACCAGTCAGGTGTGTTATCCAGTCGGCCACAGTGTGTTCGACAAGCACAGAGAGCAAAATAGGAAACATATTGTCAACTTGACATTGAATGTACATTCTTGCAATTCCAAATTGGCATGATGACAAAACTCTACAAATTCTAGTTTTGAGAATAGTACAAGCTTTAAAATGAAACAGTGGAGATATTGTCTAAAGGATACATTCTAAGCTAAAACATATTGAAAATTTGGCGAGAACAGACCAAGATTTACGGAATTAAAATCAATTTAAATGACTGTGGTGACATCATGAAACAGAAAACACTTGTTCTTAGTTCCGACGCCATTTTGATGACGTCACGATGTAATTAAGAGTCAAATGTGGCATGAAATCATATCTCCTATTCATACTCTATTCGAATATGAAAAGAAAAATTGGGGTCAACGGACTCCCTGAAGAGCTACAGTGAATTTTATATAGGCATATTTTAGCCCATTTACGCGCGCGTAATGCAAATTTGAATGGACGCGCATTCCCGTATTATTGGTCGTAAGAGGCTGAATGAGGTATCAAATTAATCAGAAGATAATGAACAATGGAAAGACATGAAAGAAATGATGACTCGAAGATGCATAACGATGGTAGGTGCAAGAACGCGCACGCATACCTGTGCGCGCGCAAATTCTTGACATGCTCAAAATGACCAGAAACGTACCCAAACTTGACCACGGTCGATTTGGGGAAATTTAAAATTTTGACGCGCGCGTACATGCGCGTCGTGACCTTTGCATGACCTCTGATGATATGTCCTGATGACCTGTCACCTGAACTTGATATGATGCAAATATGGATGATTTTTGATGATTAGTTGCGATGATATGATCAATCATTTAATTTTACAAAATGGCGCCTAGATGACGTCATCATGATTTGATAACCTTGAAAAGTTTCCATTCCCATGTCCATAATGATGCCCATACATGACATGAAAATCAAGGAAATTGACATGCCCGATTTTGAGATAGAGGTGGACAAAGATTTGGCAATAAAAATAAATAAAGTAAATTCTGACGAATATAATAGGTGATCTGTCATCTTAATGACAGACCACCTAAAAAGGAATAAAAACTTCATGAGAATGACAGCCAATAAAAGCGAAAGTGTCTGTGCTGTGTAAATAACAGGCATCTATATGACGCCTAAGAAACATCCAGTCTGAAAAGAGAATGGTCAAAAGTTACAGGCTGTGGAAATCCACCTAATACTATTGAAAACTGACTTTTTAAATGGGACATAATTCTACCTAAAATGCTGCAGTGTCACTGGGTTGCCGCCTAAAGTTGTTACACTGGGTAAATAAAAGCTAGTACCAACAAGTAATATAACACATTTAATAGTAGGGCAATGCTGAAATGGTTACTCTGGACAAACATTAAGCAGAGCCCGGTTGCACGTCCGCTACTAGCTCGAGTGGACTCCCTCTGTAAGCAAGAACCCTTTCTTAAATCAGGGAAATTGTTATATTTGGTGAACGGTGAGTACGCTTAAAGTCCGGTAATAAACACTGAAGTAAAAACACAGCATCACTAAAAAGTTTTTAAAGAAGGAACTGTTGGAATACTGCCACCAACTGTCACTAATTGTACTGCGTTAAATGTATCCAATCCTGAAAGAGATTAAGATTCGGCGTAGAAGTATAAAAGAAAATAAGATAATAAACAATCATCCTGGATGATTTTACTTTTCGATATTTGCCTCAAATGGAATTCAAGATGGGTCGTTCTGATTTCTTATCACATTATCACCTTCTCCGCTTAGTTTTAAGAATGAAAAAATAATATTAAAATTAGAAACCACCCTTAATACTCGAAGTGGCTATATTCCTTGGATAAATAAGAGTCCTCAATTAATGACTGAAGTCGCTATCCTGGGTAGTAATTAAGATACATTATCGATATTTCAAAGCGCATCCAGCCTGAAAAGAGAATAATGATTAAATGTTACGGGCGTTGTGGCGTGCACCTGTAATCCAAGCTGTGTGGGGAAGTTACAAATTGATTCAAAGGTTCGAGCCCTTTAGGATGGTGACGTTAAAGGTCGGTCCAGACGTAGATAATCTATCTGATTGACACACGTCTGTAAAAACTCAAACTCAAACACACATACATAATATAACATGCTAAAGAAATCCGCATAATAAAATAGAAAAATAATTTTTAAACAGGACGTCTGCCTTATATGATGCAGTGATACTCACTGGATAGCCGCCATAAAATCAAAGTTGCTAAACCGGGCAATTGAAAGCTTGTTAGGGCCACTTGAAGTCACGCAATAAAAGCCCAAGTGGCTACTTATGGATTAATATGAGCCATAATCAATAGTATGCGTAAATACCCATCCAGCCTGAAAAGAGAATGTATCAGAAGTTATGAGAAACGGATATGCACGCGAATTACATCTTATATATCAACCAATTATACAATTGAAATATATATTTTGAAATTGAACTTTTCGGTCTTTGATCAGCAACTCTCCTTTTAAAAATGAAAGAATTAAAATAAAATGATATTGTGCACATGTTTTCAGGGCATGCTGGAACACCCCTAATAAAAGCTTGAGTTGGCTATCACAGGGGGAAAGGCATAATTAAGGCTATTTAAAGGGTAAAAACTTATATTTAAAAATGAATCCAATCAGGTTCCCCTCTCCGGGAATACTGCAAATACATGCTGGAGTGAAGTGGCTATCCTTGGTAGATAAGAATTGTTATAATTTATCATTTACTTTAGTCACGTCTACCCTGGAAAGAGAATGATATATATAAATAATATATAAATGCAGCTCTTGAAACAATCGTAGCGATATGTTCTGTTCACCGATATCTTCATTGGTCATGGTCGCCATAATACCAAATATGTTGTCACCAAATCTCGCCTGAATAAAACGGAAACAATATTGTTAAACCGACGTAATATAATTTTGAAGCATTCGAAAATGTTACATATGACTCTTATTCGATCTGCTGAATGAACATCAAATTATATATTTAAAGGCATTTTCATTCAAATTTGGAGTCACATAAGATATTTCTGATCTTCCTTTCAAAATCAGGGACTAACGTAATAATTGAAATATATGAAATAAAATGTTTTGTACATTCTTATTAAAATTTGATGTCACCAAGTTGGCTAAATATGTGAAATTTACTTTTACCATTCAATATTACCTTCATTCCTGTTCATATTTGTCTAAAATAGATTGCATTACAAATATGTGTTCATATACTATGCCTTTTTTGGAATTGACTGTCAAACCGAGATGTATCGCTTAAAAGTATCCATTATTACTTACACTTTTCATTAGAGGAAGGGTGAATTGATGCTCTTTGATGAAAGGGTGACGTAAAGTGACTTGATGCGCTTTGATGAAAGGGAGACGTAAAGTGACTTGATGCGCTTTGATGAAAGGGAGACGTAAAGTGACTTGATGCGCTTTCATGAAAGGGTGCCGAAGGGCAACTTGATGTTCTTTGATGAAAGGGTGACGAAAAGTGACTTGATGCTCTTTGTTCAAAGGGAGACGAAAAGAGACTTGATGCTCTTTTATGAAAGGGAGACGTAAAGTGACTTGATGCGCTTTGATGAAAGGGAGACGTAAAGTGACTTGATGCGCTTTGATGAAAGGGAGCCGAAGGGCAACTTGATGTTCTTTGATGAAAGGGTTATGAAGAGTAACCTTCTGCTCTTGGATGAAAAGTTGCCGAAGGACGACATAATGCTCTTTGATGAAAGGATGACGAAAGGATGACGAAAAGCGACTTGTTGCTGTATGATGAAAGGGCAACAAAAAGTCACTCGATGCTCAATGATGAAAGGGTGACGAAAAGAGATATAACGCTCTTTGATGAAAGGGTGACGAAGTGACTTAATGCCCTTTGATGAAAGGATGACGAAAAGTAACTTGATGCTCTTTGATGAAAAAGAGACTTGATGCTCTTTGATGAAAGGGTGACGAATGTGACTTGATGCTCTTTGATTAAATGGAGAAAAGGGACTTGATGCTCTATGTTGAAAAGGTGACTTGATGCTCTTTGATGAAAGGGATACAAAATGTAACTTAATGCTCTTTGATGAAAGGGTGCCGAAGGACGACTTGATACTCTTTAATGAAAGGATGATGAAATGTGTCGATGTTCTTTGATGAAAGGGAAACGAAAAGTTACGATGCTCTTTCAAGAGAGGGTGACGAAAAGTGACTTGATGATAAAACCAAAATGGAAAAATTTAGTTCCGACGCCATTTTGATGACGTCATGATAAAATTTAGGGTCAAATGTGACATAAAATCACATCTATATTTCATACTCTATCCGAATATAAAAGAAAATTTAGGGGTCAACGGACTATCTGAAGAGCTATATTGAATTTTGTAAAGGCATGTTTTTGCACATATTTGGTCTATTGTTAACGCGCGCGTGCGCGCGTGATTCAAACTTTGATGGAAGCTAATTCCTTTACTACTGGTCGTAGAAGGTTGATCAAGGTATCAAATTATTGGAAATTTAATACCAAATGCATTGACGTAAAAGAAAGTGAGATCTTACATTGCGTAACGACGCTACGCGCGTGAACGCGCGCGAAAACGGTTGAGCGCGCAAATTCTTGAAATGCTTCAAATGACCTGATTCGTACTCTACTTTGATCAAAAAGTGATTTGGGGCATTTTAAAATTTTGACGCGCGCGTACATGCGCGTCGTTACGTGTACATGACCTTTGATGACATGGATAGTTGACCCTTGATCTGAAGTTAATTCGATGTTAATATTGTTCATTTTTGATGATTGATGATGAAGATATTGTTGATAATGTGATTTTACAAAATGGCGCGTAGATGACGTCACGATGACCATTTGACGTTGAACTTGTTTCGTACACATCGCATGATAACTGTTCATAATTGATAATATTTTGATGAAAATTGATTGAGCACTTTTTCAGCTTTTGGTGGAACAAGAAAAGGGTGGAAAAAGAAAAATAAATAATAAAAATAAATAAAAAAGAAAATTCGTAGAAACACAAGAGGTGATCTGTCAGTTGACAGATCACCTAATAAATAAAAAAGAAAATTCGTAGAAACACAAGAGGTGATCTGTCAGTTGACAGATCACCTAAAAATAAATAAAAAAGAAAATTCGTAGAAACACAAGAGGTGATCTGTCAACTGACAGATCACCTAACTAGAACTTTAATTCGTCATGAGGACGAATTAGGTGATCTGTCTCTGATTTTCATGATCACGAATACAATCACCATGTTTATTGAGATCAATACGATGATCATATTGAAAACTGAACTTTTATTACGAAGAGAACATGTTGAATACCCTTGAAAAGAGGGAAATGAAAAGTTTTGTGAAATAACTGTTACACATGGTATATGTACAAGTTATAACTAGAATTTTAATTCGTCTTGAGGACGAATTAGGTGATCTGTCTGTCATTCTCATGATCACGATTTAATATTCGATCATTACAACCATGTCAATGCAGATCAATATGATCATCATGATTAAAAACGGACTTTTATTAACAAAAGAACATATTAAATACAACAGCTTAAAGACAAAATATTAGGTTATGTAAACGATCTTGTTTTATTAGAGAATGCCGAATGCAATTTCGCAAGTGACTACACGAAATAGTGAAAATAATGTTGCCGGAATCCATGAATGTAGAATCAAATTTGGAGAAAAATCAGTATTTAATAGAGGTTACACACAAATACATGAGCAAAAAAAACATTGTCAAGTGAGTTTCGAACCTAGGACCTTTGCATTGCAAGGCAGGTGTGCTATCCATTAGACTACACAGCGTCCCGTACTCTCATCGTTTAAAGAAGGAATATTATCTTAAATTGACTTATGATAGTGAAAATTGGCATTGTGATATGCCTCTATAAATTCTCAGTTTTGGGGATGAATAATTAAAATAAGTGAAAATGTTATGCAATATTCAGTAAAAGTATAAGCTCAGCTACAATATGTTGGAATCTGGGCGAAAAATGATCAAGAATTACGGAGTTATAGTCATATTTGCAAAATTATTCAAACGTCATAAAACCAAAATGGAAAATTTTAGTTCCGACGCCATTTTGATGACGTCATGATAAAACTTAGGGTCAAATGTGACATAAAATCACATCTATATTTCATACTCTATCCGAATATAAAAGAAAATTTAGGGGTCAACGGACTATCTGAAGAGCTATATTGAATTTTGTAAAGGCATGTTTTTGCACATATTTGGTCTATTGTTAACGCGCGCGTGCGCGCGTGATTCAAACTTTGATGGAAGCTAATTCCTTTACTACTGGTCGTAGAAGGTTGATCAATGTATCAAATTATTAGAAATTTAATAACAAATGCATTGACGTAAAAGAAAGTGAGATTTTACATTGCGTAACGACGCTACGCGCGTGAACGCGCGCGAAAACGTGTGAGCGCGCAAATTCTTGAAATGCTTCAAATGACCTGATTCGTACTCTACTTTGATCAAAAAGTGATTTTGAGCATTTTAAAATTTTGACGCGCGCGTACATGCGCGTCGTGACCTGTTCATGACCTTTGATGACATGGACAGTTGACCCATGATCTTAAGTGATTTTGGGCATTTTAAAATTTTGACGCACGCGTACATGCGCGTCGTTACGTGTACATGACCTTTGATGACATGGACAGTTGACCCTTGATCTGAAGTTAATTCGATGTTAATATTGTTCATTTTTGATGATTGATGATGAAGATATTGTTGATAATGTGATTTTACAAAATGGCGCGTAGATGACGTCACGATGACCATTTGACGTTGAACTTGTTTCGTACACATCGCATGATAACTATTCATAATTGATAATATTTTGATGAAAATTGATTGAGCACTTTTTCAGCTTTTGGTGGAACAAGAAAAGGGTGGAAAAAGAAAAATAAATAATAAAAATAAACTAGAATTTTAATTCGTCTTAAGGACGAATTAGGTGATCTGTCTGTCATTCTTATGATCACGATGTAATATTTGATCATTATATCCATGGCAATGCGCATCAATATAATCACCATCATTAAAAACAGACTTTTATTAACAAAAGAACATATTAAATACAGCAGCTGAAAGACAAAATATTACGTTGTGTAAACGATCTTGTTGTATTAGAGAATGCCAAATGCAATTTCGCAAGTGACTACACGAAATAGTCAAAATAATGTTGCCGAAATCCATGAATGTAGAATCAAATTTTGAGAAAAATCAGTATTTAATAGACGTTACACACAAATACATTAGCAAAAAAAAGAACATTGTCAAGTGAGTTTCGAACCAAGGACCTTCGCATTGCAAGGCAGGTGTGCTATCCATTAGACTACACAGCGGCCCGTACTCTCTTAGTTCAAAGAAGGAATATTATCTTAAATTGACTTATGACAGTGAAAATTGGCATTGTGATATGCCTCTATAAATTCTCATTTCTGAGGATGAATAATTAATATAAATAAAAATTTTATTAAATATTTAGTAAGAGTATCAGCTCAGCTACAATATGTCGAAATCTGGGCGAAAAATGATCAAGAATTACGGAGTTATAGTTATATTTGCAAAATAATTAAAACGTCATGAAACAAAAATGGAAAATTTTAGTTCCGACGCCATTTTGATGAAGTCATGATAAAATTTAGGGTCAAATGTGACATAAAATCACATCTACAATTCATACTCTATCCGAATATAAAAGAAAATATAGGGGTCAACGGACTATCTGAAGAGTTATATTGAATTTTGTAAAGACATGTTTTTGCACATATTTGGCCTATTTTCAATGCGCGCTTGCGCGCGTAATGCAAACTTTGACGGAGGCTAATTCCTTTATTACTTGTCGTAGAAGGTTGATCAAGGTATCAAATTATTAGAAATTTAATAACAAATGCATTGACGTAAAAGAAAGTCAGATTCTACTTTGCGTAACAACACTACGCGCGTGAACGCGCGCGAAAACGTGTGAGCGCGCAAATTCTTGAAACGCTTCAAATGACCTGATTCGTACTCTACTTTGATCAAAAAGTGATTTTGAGCATTTTAAAATTTTGACGCGCGCGTACATGCGCGTCGTGACCTGTTCATGACCTTTGATGACATGGACAGTTGACCCATGATCTTAAGTTAATTTTATGTTGATATTGTTCATTTTTTATGATTGATGATGAAGATATTGTTGATAATGTGATTTTACAAAATGGCGCGTAGATGACGTCACGATGACCATTTGACGTTGAACTTGTTTCGTACACATCGCATGATAACTGTTCATAATTGATAATATTTTGATGAAAATTGATTGAGCACTTTTTCAGATTTTGGTGGAACAAGAAAAGGGTGGAAAAAGAAAAATAAATAAAAACTAGAACTTTAATTCGTCATGAGGACGAATTAGGTGATCTGTCTCTGATTTTCGTGATCACGAATACAATCACCATGTTTATTGAGATCAATACGATGATCATATTGAAAACTGAACTTTTATTACGAAGAGAACATGTTGAATACCCTTGAAAAGAGGGAAATGAAAAGTTTTGTGAAATAAGTGTTACACATGGTATATGTACAAGTTATAATAAAAGGGTTTTAAAACTATTTTATTGTGCAATATATACCTTGTAATGGTCATAAAGGACCATTTGTGAAATGTTGAAAATAAACAAAAAAGAAAAAAAAATTCTCATATTCACCCCTGGGCTCGAACCCTCGACCCTAAGGACGCAAGTCTGGTGCCTTATCAACTGAGCTACACTATTTCCCATAGACTAATACACATAAGCACTATTTCCCATCGACTTTACACATAAGCAAATTGAGGGGATCTCAAATCCAATTTTTCAAGAAAAATACGGGCATGATCCCGGCTTTTTATCAGAAAAATAAGACCAGATTGCGATAGCTTACAATCTCAGCTACATTATACTCCAAGCTAAGAGAAAACCGACGATTAGAAATGGAGATATGGCTCGCGAAATAGAGGAATGTAAAATCCAGTTTTGAGAAAAAGCCATTTCCCATAGAGATTGCACACAAAATGAGCGAAAATGACATGCCTCTATAACTTGCCATTTTTTAGGATGATCCGTTCCTTTAAATGTTAATATAGCCATTAAGTTAGAAAGAGTATGTATTCAGCTACAACATATTAAAAAACTGGGCGAAAATTGACCAATATTTACGGAGTTATAGTCATATTTGCAAAATTATTAAAACGTCATAAAACAAAAATTGAAAATTTTAGTTCCGACGCCATTTTGATGACGTCATGATAAAATTTAGGGTCAAATGTGACATGAAATCACATCTACAATTCATACTCTATCGGAATATAAAAGAATATTTGAGGGTCAACGGACTATCCGAAGAGTTATATTAAATTTTGTAAAGGCATGTTTTTCCACATATTTGGCCTATTGTGAACGCGCGCGTGCGCGCGTTATTAAAAAATTGATAGAAGCTTATTCCTTTACTACTGGTCGTAGAAGGTTGATCAAGGTATCAAATTAATCAGAATTTCATAATAAATGCATTGATGTAAAAGAAACGGCGATTTTACATTGCGTAACGACGTTACGCGCGTGAACGCGCGCTAAAACGCGTGAGCGCGCAAATTCTTGAAATGCTTCAAATGACCTGATTCGTACTCTACTTTGATCAAAAAGTGATTTTGAGCATTTTAAAATTTTGACGCGCGCGTACATGCGCGTCGCGACGTGTTAATGACGTTTGATCACATGGACAGTTGACCCATGATCTGAAGTTAATTTCATGTTAATATTGTTCATTTTTGATGATTGATGATGAAGATATTGTTGATAATGTGATTTTACAAAATGGCGCGTAGATGACGTCACGATGACCATTTGACGTTGAACTTGTTTCGTACACATCGCATTATAACTGTGCATAATTGATAATAATTTGATGAAAATTGATAGAACAGTTTTTCTGATTTTGGTGGAACAAGAAAAGGGTGGAAAAAGAAAAATAAATAAAAAGGAATAAATAAATAAAAAAGAAAATTCGTAGAAACACAAGAGGTGATCTGTCAACAGACAGATCACCTAATAAAAAGGAATAAATAAATAAAAAAGAAAATTCGTAGAAACACAAGAGGTGATCTGTCAACAGACAGATCACCTAACTAGAATTTTAATTCGTCTTGAGGACGAATTAGGTGATCTGTCTGTCATTCTCATGATCACGATTTAATATTCGATCATTACAACCATGTCAATGCAGATCAATATGATCATCATGATTAAAAACGGACTTTTATTAACAAAAGAACATATTAAATACAACAGCTTAAAGACAAAATATTAGGTTATGTAAACGATCTTGTTTTATTAGAGAATGCCGAATGCAATTTCGCAAGTGACTACACGAAATAGTGAAAATAATGTTGCCGGAATCCATGAATGTAGAATCAAATTTGGAGAAAAATCAGTATTTAATAGAGGTTACACACAAATACATGAGCAGAAAAAAACATTGTCAAGTGAGTTTCGAACCTAGGACCTTTGCATTGCAAGGCAGGTGTGCTATCCATTAGACTACACAGCGTCCCGTACTCTCATCGTTCAAAGAAGGAATATTATCTTAAATTGACTTATGATAGTGAAAATTGGCATTGTGATATGCCTCTGTAAATTCTCAGTTTTGGGGATGAATAATTAAAATAAGTGAAAATGTTATACAATATTCAGTAAGAGTATAAGCTCAGCTACAATATGTCGGAATCTGGGCGAAAAATGATCAAGAATTACGGAGTTATAGTCATATTTGCAAAATTATTCAAACGTCATAAAACCAAAATGGAAAATTTTAGTTCCGACGCCATTTTGATGACGTCATGATAAAATTTAGGGTCAAATGTGACATAAAATCACATCTATATTTCATACTCTATCCGAATATAAAAGAAAATATAGGGGTCAACGGACTATCTGAAGAGCTATATTGAATTTTGTAAAGGCATGTTTTTGCACATATTTGGTCTATTGTTAACGCGCGCGTGCGCGCGTGATTCAAACTTTGATGGAAGCTAATTCCTTTACTACTGGTCGTAGAAGGTTGATCAAGGTATCAAATTATTAGAAATTTAATAACAAATGCATTGGCGTAAAAGAAAGTGAGATTTTACATTGCGTAACGACGCTACGCGCGTGAACGCGCGCGAAAACGGTTGAGCGCGCAAATTCTTGAAATGCTTCAAATGACCTGATTCGTACTCTACTTTGATCAAAAAGTGATTTTGGGCATTTTAAAATTTTGACGCGCGCGTACATGCGCGTCGTTACGTGTACATGACCTTTGATGACATGGACAGTTGACCCTTGATCTGAAGTTAATTCGATGTTAATATTGTTCATTTTTGATGATTGATGATGAAGATATTGTTGATAATGTGATTTTACAAAATGGCGCGTAGATGACGTCACGATGACCATTTGACGTTGAACTTGTTTCGTACACATCGCATGATAACTGTTCATAATTGATAATATTTTGATGAAAATTGATTGAGCACTTTTTCAGCTTTTGGTGGAACAAGAAAAGGGTGGAAAAAGAAAAATAAACTAGAATTTTAATTCGTCTTGTGGACGAATTAGGTGATCTGTCTGTCATTCTCATGATCACGATCTAATTTTCGATTATTACAACCATGTCAATGCAGTTCAATATGATCATCATCATAATAAACAAACTTTTATCAACGGAAGAACATATTAAATACAGCTGAAGACAACAAATTAGGTTGTGTAAAAGATCTTGTTTTATTAGAGATGCCAAATGCGATTTCGAAAGTGACTACACGAAATAGTGAAAATAATGTTGCTGGAATCCAAGAATGTAGAATCAAGTTTTGAGAAAAATCAGTATTAATAGAGGTTACACACAAATACATGAGCAAAAAAAAAAACATTGTCAAGTGAGTTTCGAACCAAGGATCCTCGCGTTGCAAGGCAGGTGTGCTATCCATTAGACCACAAAACTTCTCAAACTCTCGTCGTTCAAAGAATGAATATTATCTTGAATTGATTTATGACAGTAAAAATTGCCATTGTGATATGCCTCTATAAATTCTAAATTTTGAGGATTAATAATTAATATAAATGAAAATTTTAGAAAATATTTAATAAGCGTATAAGCTCAGCTACAATATGTCGAAATCTGAGCGAAAAATGACCAACAATTACGGAGTAATAGTCATATTTGTAAAATTATTAAAACGTCATGAAACAAAAATGGAAAATTTTAGTTCCGACGCCATTTTGATGACGTCATGATAAAATGTAGGGTCGAATGTGACATGAAATCACATCTACAATTTATACTTCATCCGAATATAAAAGAAAATTTAGGGGTCAACGGACTATCTGAAGAGTTATATTGAATTTTGTAAAGGCATGTTTTTGCACATATTTGGCCTATTTTCAATGCGCGCTTGCGCGCGTAATGCAAACTTTAACGGAGGCTAATTCCTTTATTACTTGTCGTAAAAGGTCGGTCAAGGTATCAAATTATTGACAATTTCATACAAAATGCATTGACGTAAAAGAAACGGCGATTCTACATTGCGTAACGACATTACGCGCGTGAACGCGCGCGAAAACGTGTGAGCGCGCAAATTCTTGAAATGCTTCAAATGACCTGATTCGTACTCTACTTTGATCAAAAAGTGATTTTGAGCATTTTAAAATTTTGACGCGCGCGTACATGCGCGTCGTGACCTGTTCATGACCTTTGATGACATGGACAGTTGACCCATGATCTGAAGTTAATTTAATGTTAATATTGTTCATTTTTTATGATTGATGATGAAGATATTGTTGATAATGTGATTTTACAAAATGGCGCGTAGATGACGTCACGATGACCATTTGACGTTGAACTTGTTTCGTACACATCGCATGATAACTGTTCATAATTGATAATATTTTGATGAAAATTGATTGAGCACTTTTTCAGATTTTGGTGGAACAAGAAAAGGGTGGAAAAAGAAAAATAAATAAAAATAAATAAAAAAGAAAATTCGTAGAAACACAAGAGGTGATCTGTCAGTTGACAGATCACCTAATAATAAAAATAAATAAAAAAGAAAATTCGTAGAAACACAAGAGGTGATCTGTCAGTTGACAGATCACCTAACTAGAATTTTAATTCGTCTTGAGGACGAATTAGGTGATCTGTCTGTCATTCTCATGATCACGATCTAATATTCGATCATTATAACCTTGGCAATGCATATTAATATGATCATCATGATTAAAACGGACTTTAATTAACAAAAGTACAGCAGATGAAAGGCAAAATATTACGTTGTGTAAAAGATATTTTTTTTAGAGAGAATGCCAAATGCAATTTCGCAAGTGACTACACAAAGTAGTGAAAATAATGTTGCCGGAATCCAAGAATGTAGAATAACATTTTGAGAAAAATCAGTATTCAATAGACGTTACACACAAATACATGAGCAAAAAAAAAACATTGTCAAGTGAGTTTCGAACCAAGGATCTTTGCATTGCAATGCAGGTGTGCTATCCATTAGACTACAAAAGGTCCCTTACTCTCATCGTTCAAAGAATGAATATTATCTTAAATTGACTTATGACAGTGAAAATTGGCATTGTGATATGCCTGTATAAATTCTCAGTTTTGAGGATGAATAATTAATATAAGTGAAAATATTATGAAATATGTAGTAAGAGTATAAGCTCAGCTACAATATGTCGAAATCTGGGCGAAAAATGATCAACAATTACGGAGTTATAGTCATGTTTGCAAAATTATTAAAACGTCATCAAACAAAAATAGAAAATTTTAGTTCCGACGCCATTTTGATGACGTCTTGATAAAATTTAGGGTCAAATGTGACATGAAATCACATCTACAATTCATACGCTATCCGAATATAAAAGAAAATGTAGGGGTCAACGGACTATCTGAAGAGTTATATTGAATTTTGTAAAGACATGTTTTTGCACATATTTGGCCTATTTTCAACGCGCGCTTGCGCGCGTAATGCAAACTTTGACGGAGGCTAATTCCTTTATTACTTGTCGTAAAAGGTCGGTCAAGATATCAAATTATTGAGAATTTCATTATAAATGCATTGACGTAAAAGAAACGGCGATTCTACATTGCGCAACGACATTACGCGCGTGAACGCGCGCGAAAACGTGTGAGCGCGCAAATTCTTGAAATGCTTCAAATGACCTGATTCGTACTCTACTTTGATCAAAAAGTGATTTTGAGCATTTTAAAATTTTGACGCGCGCGTACATGCGCGTCGTGACCTGTTCATGACCTTTGATGACATGGACAGTTGACCCTTGATCTGAAGTTAATTTGATGTTAATATTGTTCATTTTTTATGATTGATGATGAAGATATTGTTGATAATGTGATTTTACAAAATGGCGCGTAGATGACGTCACGATGACCATTTGACGTTGAACTTGTTTCGTACACATCGCATGATAACTGTGCATAATTGATAATATTTTGATGAAAATTGATCGAGCACTTTTTCTGATTTTGGTGGAACAAGAAAAGGGTGGAAAAAGAAAAATAAATAAAAACTAGAATTTTAATTCGTCTTGTGGACGAATTAGGTGATCTGTCTGTCATTCTCATGATCACGATCTAATTTTCGATTATTACAACCATGTCAATGCAGTTCAATATGATCATCATTATAATAAACAGACTTTTATCAACGGAAGAACATATTAAATACAGCTGAAGACAACAAATTAGGTTGTGTAAAAGATCTTGTTTTATTAGAGATGCCAAATGCGATTTCGCAAGTGACTACACGAAATAGTGAAAATAATGTTGCTGGAATAAAAAAATGTAGAATCAAGTTTTGAGAAAAATCAGTATTAATAGAGGTTACACACAAATACATGAGCAAAAAAAACAACATTGTCAAGTGAGTTTCGAACCAAGGATCCTCGCGTTGCAAGACAAGTGTGCTATCCATTAGACCACAAAACTTCTCAAACTCTCGTCGTTCAAAGAATGAATATTATCTTGAATTGATTTATGACAGTAAAAATTGCCATTGTGATATGCCTCTATAAATTCTAAATTTTGAGGATGAATAATTAATATAAATGAAAATTTTAGAAAATATTTAGTAAGCGTATAAGCTCAGCTACAATATGTCGAAATCTGAGCGAAAAATGACCAACAATTACGGAGTAATAGTCATATTTGTAAAATTATTAAAACGTCATGAAACAAAAATGGAGAATTTTAGTTCCGACGCCATTTTGATGACGTCATGATAAAATGTAGGGTCGAATGTGACATGAAATCACATCTACAATTTATACTTCATCCGAATATAAAAGAAAATCTAGGGGTCAACGGACTATCTGAAGAGTTATATGGAATTTTGTAAAGGCATGTTTTTGCACATATTTGGCCTATTGTGAACGCGCGCGTGCGCGCATGATTCAAAGTTTGATTGAAGCTAATTCCTTTACTACTGATCGTAGAAGGTTGATCAAGGTATCAAATTATTAGAAATTTAATAACAAATGAATTGACATAAAAGAAAGTGAGATTCGACATTGTGTAACGACGCTACGCGCGTGAACGCGCGCGAAAACGTGTGAGCGCGCAAATTCTTGAAATGCTTCAAATGACCTGATTCGTACTCTACTTTGATCAAAAAGTGATTTTGAGCATTTTAAAATTTTGACGCGCGCGTACATGCGCGTCGTGACGTGTTAATGACGTTTGATCACATGGACAGTTGACCCATGATCTGAAGTTAATTTCATGTTAATATTGTTCATTTTTGATGATTGATGATGAAGATATTGTTGATAATGTGATTTTACAAAATGGCGCGTAGATGACGTCACGATGACCATTTGACGTTGAACTTGTTTCGTACACATCGCATTATAACTGTGCATAATTGATAATAATTTGATGAAAATTGATAGAACAGTTTTTCTGATTTTGGTGGAACAAGAAAAGGGTGGAAAAAGAAAAATAAATAAAAATAAACTAGAATTTTAATTCGTCTTAAGGACGAATTAGGTGATCTGTCTGTCATTCTCATGATCACGATGTAATATTTGATCATTATATCCATGGCAATGCACATCAATATAATCACCATCATTAAAAGCAGACTTTTATTAACAAAAGAACATATTAAATACAGCAGCTGAAAGACAAAATATTACGTTGTGTAAACGATCTTGTTGTATTAGAGAATGCCAAATGCACTTTCGCAAGTGACTACACGAAATAATTAAATTAATGTTGCCGAAATCCATGAATGTAGAATCAAATTTTGAGAAAAATCAGTATTTAATAGACGTTACACACAAATACATCAGCAAAAAAAAGAACATTGTCAAGCGAGTTTCGAACCAAGGACCTTTGTATTGCAAGGCATGTGTGCTATCCATTGGACTACACAGCGTCCCGTACTCTCATAGTTCAAAGAAGTAATATTATCTTAAATTGACTTATGACAGTGAAAATTGGCATTGTGATATGCCTCTATAAATTCTCAGTTTTGAGGATGAATAATTAATATAAGTGAAAATGTTATGCAATATTTAGTAAGAGTATAAGTCCAGCTACAATATGTCAAAATCTGGGCGAAAAATGATCAAGAATTACGGAGTTATAGTCATATTTGCAAAATTATTCAAACGTCATAAAACAAAAAAGGAAAATTTTAGTTCCGACGCCATTTTGATGACGTCATGATAAAATTTATGGTCAAATGTGACATAAAATCACATCTGTAATTCATATTCTATCCGAATATAAAAGAAAATTTAGGGGTCAACGGACTATCTGAAGAGTTATATTGAATTTTGTAAAGGCATGTTTTTGCACATATTTGGTCTATTGTGAACGCGCGCGTGCGCGCGTGATTCAAACTTTGATGGAAGCTAATTCCTTTACTACTGGTCGTAGAAGGTTGATCAAGGTATCAAATTATTAGAAATTTAATAACAAATGCATTGACGTAAAAGAAAGTGAGATTCTACATTGCGTAACGACGTTACGCGCGTGAACGCGCGCGAAAACGTGTGAGCGCGCAAATTCTTGAAATGCTTAAAATGACCTGATTCGTACTCTACTTTGATCAAAAAGTGATTTTGAGCATTTTAAAATTTTGACGCGCGCGTACATGCGCGTCGTGACCTGTTCATGACCTTTGATGACATTGACAGTTGACCCATGATCTGAAGTTAATTTTATGTTGATATTGTTCATTTTTGATGATTGATGATGAAGATATTGTTGATAATGTGATTTTACAAAATGGCGCGTAGATGACGTCACGATGACTATTTGAGGTTGAACTTGTTTCGTACACATCGCATGATAACTGTGCATAATTGATAATATTTTGATGAAAATTAATCGAGCACTTTTTCTGATTTTGGTGGAACAAGAAAAGGGTGGAAAAAGAAAAATAAATAATAAAAATAAATAAAAAAGAAAATTCGTACGAAATTAAGAGGTGATCTGTCGATTGACAGATCACCTAATAAAAAAGAAAATTCGTACGAAATTAAGAGGTGATCTGTCGATTGACAGATCACCTAATAAATAAAAAAGAAAATTCGTACGAAATTAAGAGGTGATCTGTCGATTGACAGATCACCTAATAAAAAAGAAAATTCGTAGAAACACAAGAGGTGATCTGTCAGTTGACAGATCACCTAAAAAGAATAAATAAATAAAAAAGAAAATTCGTAGAAACACAAGAGGTGATCTGTCAACAGACAGATCACCTAATAAAAAAGAAAATTCGTAGAAACACAAGAGGTGATCTGTCAACAGACAGATCACCTAATAAATAAAAAAGAAAATTCGTAGAAACACAAGAGGTGATCTGTCAGTTGACAGATCACCTAACTAGAATTTTAATTCGTCTTGAGGACGAATTAGGTGATCTGTCTGTCATTATCTTGATCACGATCAAATATTTGATCATTATAACCATGACAATGCAGATCGATATGATAATCATGATTAAAAACAGACTTTTATTAACAAAAGAACATATTAAATACAGCAGCTGAAAGACAAAATATTGTGTAAACGATCTTGTTTTGTTACAGAATGCCAAATGCAATTTCGCAAGTGACTACACGAAATAGTTGAAATAATGTTGCCGAAATCCATTATTGTAGAATCAAATTTTGAGAAAAATCAGTATTTAATAGACGTTACACACAAATACATTAGCAAAAAAAAGAACATTGTCAAGTGAGTTTCGAACCAAGGACCTTCGCATTGCAAGGCATTTGTGCTATCCATTAGACTACACAGCGCCCCGTACTCTCTTAGTTCAAAGAAGGAATATTATCTTAAATTGACTTATGACAGTGAAAATTGGCATTGTGATATGCCTCTATAAATTCTCCGTTTTGAGGATGAATAATTGATATAAATGAAAATTTTATTAAATATTTAGTAAGAGTATATACTAAGCTACAATATGTCGAAATCTGGGCGAAAAATGATCAAGAATTACGGAGTTATAGTCATATTTGCAAAATTATTCAAACGTCATAAAACAAAAATGGAAAATTTTAGTTCCGACGCCATTTTGATGACGTCATGATAAAATTTAGGGTCCAATGTGACATAAAATCACATCTATAATCCATACTCTATCCGAATATAAAAGAAAATATAGGGGTCAACGGACTATCTGAAGAGTTATATTGAATTTTGTAAAGGCATGTTTTTGCACATATTTGGTCTATTGTGAACGCGCGCGTGCGCGCGTGATTCAAACTTTGATGGAAGCTAATTCCTTTACTACTGGTCGTAGAAGGTTGATCAAGGTATCAAATTATTAGAAATTTAATAACAAATGCATTGACGTAAAAGAAAGTCAGATTCTACTTTGCGTAACAACACTACGCGCGTGAACGCGCGCGAAAACGTGTGAGCGCGCAAATTCTTGAAACGCTTCAAATGACCTGATTCGTACTCTACTTTGATCAAAAAGTGATTTTGAGCATTTTAAAATTTTGACGCGCGCGTACATGCGCGTCGTGACCTGTTCATGACCTTTGATGACATGGACAGTTGACCCATGATCTTAAGTTAATTTTATTTTGATATTGTTGATTTTTGATGATTGATGATGAAGATATTGTTGATAATGTGATTTTACAAAATGGCGCGTAGATGACGTCACGATGACCATTTGACGTTGAACTTGTTTCGTACACATCGCATGATAATTGTTCATAATTGATAATATTTTGATGAAAATTGATTGAGCACTTTTTCAGATTTTGGTGGAACAAGAAAAGGGTGGAAAAAGAAAAATAAACTAGAATTTTAATTCGTCTTGAGGACGAATTAGGTGATCTGTCATTCTCATGATCACGATCTAATATTTGATCATTATAACCATGGCAATGCAGATCAATATAATCATCATCATTAAAAACAGACTTTTATTAACAAAAGAACACATTAAATACAGCAGCTGAAAGACAAAATATTACGTTGTGTAAACGATCTTGTTGTATTAGAGAATGCCAAATGCACTTTTGCAAGTGACTACACGAAATAGTTAAAATAATGTTGCCGAAATCCATGAATGTAGAATCAAATTTTGAGAAAAATCAGTATTTAATAGACGTTATACGCAAATACATGAGCAAAAAAAAAGAACATTGTCAAGTGAGTTTCGAACCAAGGACCTTTGCATTGCAAGGCAGGTGTGCTATCCATTAGACTACACAGCGTCCCGTACTCTCATTGTTCAAAGAAGGAATATTATCTTAAATTGACTTATGACAGTGAAAATTGGCATTGTGATATGCCTCTATAAATTCTCAGTTTTGAGGATGAATAATTAATATAAATGAAAATTTTATTAAATATTTAGTAAGAGTATCAGCTCAGCTACAATATGTCGAAATCTGGGCGAAAAATGATCAAGAATTACGGAGTTATAGTCATATTTGGAAAATAATTAAAACGTCATAAAACAAAAATGGAAAATTTTAGTTCCGACGCCATTTTGATGACGTCATGATAAAATTTAGGGTCAAATGTGACATGAAATCACATCTACAATTCATACTCTATCCGAATATAAAAGAAAATATAGGGGTCAACGGACTATCTGAAGAGTTATATTGAATTTTGTAAAGACATGTTTTTGCACATATTTGGCCTATTTTCAATGCGCGCTTGCGCGCGTAATGCAAACTTTGACGGAGGCTAATTCCTTTATTACTTGTCGTAGAAGGTTGATCAAGGTATCAAATTATTAGAAATTTAATAACAAATGCATTGACGTAAAAGAAAGTCAGATTCTACTTTGCGTAACAACACTACGCGCGTGAACGCGCGCGAAAACGTGTGAGCGCGCAAATTCTTGAAACGCTTCAAATGACCTGATTCGTACTCTACTTTGATCAAAAAGTGATTTTGAGCATTTTAAAATTTTGATGCGCGCGTACATGCGCGTCGTGACCTGTTCATGACCTTTGATGACATGGACAGTTGACCCATGATCTTAAGTTAATTTTATGTTGATATTGTTCATTTTTGATGATTGATGATGAAGATATTGTTGATAATGTGATTTTACAAAATGGCGCGTAGATGACGTCACGATGACCATTTGACGTTGAACTTGTTTCGTACACATCGCATGATAACTGTTCATAATTGATAATATTTTGATGAAAATTGATTGAGCACTTTTTCAGATTTTGGTGGAACAAGAAAAGGGTGGAAAAAGAAAAATAAATAATAAAAATAAATAAAAAAGAAAATTCGTAGAAACACAAGAGGTGATCTGTCAGTTGACAGATCACCTAACTAGATTTTAATTCGTCATGCGGACGAATTAGGTGGTCTGTCATGATTTTTCATTCATTGACGGCTAATGTTGTATAAAATGAATCCCGGGAATGAATCATTCAGATATGATTGATAATCTTGATCATAGACATCAAAGGAATAAATTTTGACCATTGCTAAATGTGATTATAAATGTAGTGATGACAATCGTGATGATTGTAATGATGGTGGTGATAATGCAATATGTTAAATACGAAATAAAGTTAGGAGCACGTAAAATGCCTTAAAAACTCTCCAAAAATCTCAGACGATTTTACCGAAATTGGCTTTCCAAAATTGCGCAATGAAAGGCGCCTTAATTTTCACAGCAGCTAATTTTTAATCGACAGTTTGATGTTTTTAATGCAAAATCTTGTTAAAAATTCTTTGTACTTTGAGCATTTTTTTAAAAGATTTCACCCACTGACATTTCACAATGTCAGTGGGTATTAATTTCACAGAATACTTTAAAATTCATAGGTGATACTTTTTAAAAGCTAAAATATCTTAAATATTTTTGTTCAAATTTTCTGCTACATTTCACAATGCTATAATTTCACAGCATTCACATCAAAACTCATCAGTGATGTATTTGATAAAAGAACCAAGTAGATTTTTTTTGTAAATGTTTGCCAAATTTCTGCAAATTTTTAAACATTTCAAATAATATTTTCCGTCAAAAATTTTCAATATCCATTTATTAATTGTGTATGACTTTGACATTTACTCGAAAATTCTTTCTTGATGATTTTTACTGAAAAAAGTCAGGTAAAAGATTCAAATACTGGCAATTTTCCCGCAAAATTTCGGGAACATGTGTAATTAACTAAATTGCACAATTTTTTCATTTCACAGAAGGTACCTGAAAATTTGTTATACGTTATATTAAGTAAAAATTAACAAACAGAAAAAAAATCCAGGAATTTCCGCAAAATGTCCGGAATGAAAATTTTCAACCCAATAGCGTTTAGATATTGCAGCGTTTACTAAAAAAATACATAAATGATGTTTTACAATGTTAAAATTGCCCCTTAAAAAGTTCCGGCAAAATTACAAAATATGTCCTACATAAGTAACCGCAAAGCAGGTGGGCTTAAAATTTTCAGCAAGACCGTACAAGTGATTAATGAAGCAATTTCTTTAAAAAATTCTCAAAAATTAAGTCCAGAAAAAATTAGCAAAAACTTAAACAAGTTATAACACACTGATGCTGGGGTCAAAAGTGAAAATTAGTCACATGTTATTTGTAGATAATTGTCTTCACTATATCATATCAAAATTTGGAAGAAAACTGACCAGTAATAACGAAGATACGGTCAAGTACGTTGACGTTTGCTGCGAAAATATGTAATTTTCACTAATAACTAAAAATTGACGTAATTACAAAATCTCCAAATGAGATATTGATTATATAAAAGAGTGAGAAAAAATTTGGGGTCAACGGACTCCCTGAAGAGCTACAGTGAATTTTATATAGGCATATTTTTGCCCATTTACGCGCGAGTAATGCAAATTTGAATGGACGCGCATTCCCGTATTATTGGTCGTAAGAGGCTGAATGAGGTATCAAATTAATCAGAAGCTAATGGACAATGGACAGACATAAAATAAATGATGACTCGAAGATGCATACCGATGGTAGGTGCAAGAACGCGCACGCATACCTGTGCGCGCGCAAATTCTTGACATGCTCAAAATGACCCGAAACGTACCCAAACTTGACCACGGTTGATTTGGGGAATTTTTGAATTTTGACGCGCGCGTACGTGCGCGTCGTGACCTTTGCATGACCTCTGATGACATGTCCTGATGACCTGTCACCTGAACTTGATATGATGCAAATATGGATGATTTTTTATGATTAGTTGCGATGATATGATCAATCATATAATTTTACAAAATGGCGCCTAGATGACGTCATCATGATTTGATAACCTTGAAAAGTTTCGTTTCACGATTCCATAATAATTTCCATACATGACATGAAAATCAAGAAATTTGACAAGCCCGATTTTGAGATAAAGTGGGAACAAAATTTGGCAATAAAAATAAATAAAGTAAATTCTGACGAATATAATAGGTGATCTGTCATATTCATGACAGACCACCTAAAAAGGAAAAAAAAAAAAAAAAAAAAAAAAAGGCAGGCAAGGTTTGAACCACCGACCCCTGCTTTACTAGTCAGGTGCGTTATCCAGTCGACCACAATGTTTCCGACAGACGGCAAATGCAAAACAGGAAACATATTGTCAATGTAAATTTTTGCAAGTAGAAAATTGGCATGATGACAAACCTCTACAAGTTCTAGTTTTGAGAATAGCACAAGCTTTAAAATGATACAATGGACATATTGTCTAAAGGGTACATTCTAAGCTAGAACATATTGAAAATTTGGCGAGAAAAGACCAATATTTACGGAATTAGAATCAATTTACATGAGTGTGGTGACATCATGAAACAGAAAACGTTAATTTTTAGTTCCGACGCCATTTTGATGACGTCACGATGTTTTTAAGGGTCAAATGTGGCATGAAATCATATTTCCTATTCATACTCTATTCGAATAGGAAAAAAAAAATGGGGGTCAACGGACTCCCTGAAGAGTCACAGTGAATATTATATAGGCATATTTTTGCCCACTTATGACTTATTTTGCGAGTTTGCACGCGCGTGTAATGCAAATTTGAATGGACGCGCATTCCCGTATTATTGGTCGTAAGAGGCTGAATGAGGTATCAAATTAATCAGAAGCTAATGGACAATGGACAGACATAAAATAAATGATGACTCGAAGATGCATACCGATGGTAGGTGCAAGAACGCGCACGCATACCTGTGCGCGCGCAAATTCTTGACATGCTCAAAATGACCCGAAACGTACCCAAACTTGACCACGGTTGATTTGGGGAATTTTTGAATTTTGACGCGCGCGTACGTGCGCGTCGTGACCTTTGCATGACCTCTGATGACATGTCCTGATGACCTGTCACCTGAACTTGATATGATGCAAATATGGATGATTTTTTATGATTAGTTGCGATGATATGATCAATCATATAATTTTACAAAATGGCGCCTAGATGACGTCATCATGATTTGATAACCTTGAAAAGTTTCGTTTCACGATTCCATAATAATTTCCATACATGACATGAAAATCAAGAAATTTGACAAGCCCGATTTTGAGATAAAGTGGGAACAAAATTTGGCAATAAAAATAAATAAAGTAAATTCTGACGAATATAATAGGTGATCTGTCATATTCATGACAGACCACCTAAAAAGGAAAAAAAAAAAAAAAAAAAAAAAAAGGCAGGCAAGGTTTGAACCACCGACCCCTGCTTTACTAGTCAGGTGCGTTATCCAGTCGACCACAATGTTTCCGACAGACGGCAAATGCAAAACAGGAAACATATTGTCAATGTAAATTTTTGCAAGTAGAAAATTGGCATGATGACAAACCTCTACAAGTTCTAGTTTTGAGAATAGCACAAGCTTTAAAATGATACAATGGACATATTGTCTAAAGGGTACATTCTAAGCTAGAACATATTGAAAATTTGGCGAGAAAAGACCAATATTTACGGAATTAGAATCAATTTACATGAGTGTGGTGACATCATGAAACAGAAAACGTTAATTTTTAGTTCCGACGCCATTTTGATGACGTCACGATGTTTTTAAGGGTCAAATGTGGCATGAAATCATATTTCCTATTCATACTCTATTCGAATAGGAAAAAAAAAATGGGGGTCAACGGACTCCCTGAAGAGTCACAGTGAATATTATATAGGCATATTTTTGCCCACTTATGACTTATTTTGCGAGTTTGCACGCGCGTGTAATGCAAATTTGAATGGACGCGCATTCCCGTATTATTGGTCGTAAGAGGCTGAATGAGGTATCAAATTAATCAGAAGCTAATGGACAATGGACAGACATAAAATAAATGATGACTCGAAGATGCATACCGATGGTAGGTGCAAGAACGCGCACGCATACCTGTGCGCGCGCAAATTCTTGACATGCTCAAAATGACCCGAAACGTACCCAAACTTGACCACGGTTGATTTGGGGAATTTTTGAATTTTGACGCGCGCGTACGTGCGCGTCGTGACCTTTGCATGACCTCTGATGACATGTCCTGATGACCTGTCACCTGAACTTGATATGATGCAAATATGGATGATTTTTTATGATTAGTTGCGATGATATGATCAATCATATAATTTTACAAAATGGCGCCTAGATGACGTCATCATGATTTGATAACCTTGAAAAGTTTCGTTTCACGATTCCATAATAATTTCCATACATGACATGAAAATCAAGAAATTTGACAAGCCCGATTTTGAGATAAAGTGGGAACAAAATTTGGCAATAAAAATAAATAAAGTAAATTCTGACGAATATAATAGGTGATCTGTCATATTCATGACAGACCACCTAAAAAGGAAAAAAAAAAAAAAAAAAAAAAAAAGGCAGGCAAGGTTTGAACCACCGACCCCTGCTTTACTAGTCAGGTGCGTTATCCAGTCGACCACAATGTTTCCGACAGACGGCAAATGCAAAACAGGAAACATATTGTCAATGTAAATTTTTGCAAGTAGAAAATTGGCATGATGACAAACCTCTACAAGTTCTAGTTTTGAGAATAGCACAAGCTTTAAAATGATACAATGGACATATTGTCTAAAGGGTACATTCTAAGCTAGAACATATTGAAAATTTGGCGAGAAAAGACCAATATTTACGGAATTAGAATCAATTTACATGAGTGTGGTGACATCATGAAACAGAAAACGTTAATTTTTAGTTCCGACGCCATTTTGATGACGTCACGATGTTTTTAAGGGTCAAATGTGGCATGAAATCATATTTCCTATTCATACTCTATTCGAATAGGAAAAAAAAAATGGGGGTCAACGGACTCCCTGAAGAGTCACAGTGAATATTATATAGGCATATTTTTGCCCACTTATGACTTATTTTGCGAGTTTGCACGCGCGTGTAATGCAAATTTGAATGGACGCGCATTCCCGTATTATTGGTCGTAAGAGGCTGAATGAGGTATCAAATTAATCAGAAGCTAATGGACAATGGACAGACATAAAATAAATGATGACTCGAAGATGCATACCGATGGTAGGTGCAAGAACGCGCACGCATACCTGTGCGCGCGCAAATTCTTGACATGCTCAAAATGACCCGAAACGTACCCAAACTTGACCACGGTTGATTTGGGGAATTTTTGAATTTTGACGCGCGCGTACGTGCGCGTCGTGACCTTTGCATGACCTCTGATGACATGTCCTGATGACCTGTCACCTGAACTTGATATGATGCAAATATGGATGATTTTTTATGATTAGTTGCGATGATATGATCAATCATATAATTTTACAAAATGGCGCCTAGATGACGTCATCATGATTTGATAACCTTGAAAAGTTTCGTTTCACGATTCCATAATAATTTCCATACATGACATGAAAATCAAGAAATTTGACAAGCCCGATTTTGAGATAAAGTGGGAACAAAATTTGGCAATAAAAATAAATAAAGTAAATTCTGACGAATATAATAGGTGATCTGTCATATTCATGACAGACCACCTAAAAAGGAAAAAAAAAAAAAAAAAAAAAAAAAGGCAGGCAAGGTTTGAACCACCGACCCCTGCTTTACTAGTCAGGTGCGTTATCCAGTCGACCACAATGTTTCCGACAGACGGCAAATGCAAAACAGGAAACATATTGTCAATGTAAATTTTTGCAAGTAGAAAATTGGCATGATGACAAACCTCTACAAGTTCTAGTTTTGAGAATAGCACAAGCTTTAAAATGATACAATGGACATATTGTCTAAAGGGTACATTCTAAGCTAGAACATATTGAAAATTTGGCGAGAAAAGACCAATATTTACGGAATTAGAATCAATTTACATGAGTGTGGTGACATCATGAAACAGAAAACGTTAATTTTTAGTTCCGACGCCATTTTGATGACGTCACGATGTTTTTAAGGGTCAAATGTGGCATGAAATCATATTTCCTATTCATACTCTATTCGAATAGGAAAAAAAAAATGGGGGTCAACGGACTCCCTGAAGAGTCACAGTGAATATTATATAGGCATATTTTTGCCCACTTATGACTTATTTTGCGAGTTTGCACGCGCGTGTAATGCAAATTTGAATGGACGCGCATTCCCGTATTATTGGTCGTAAGAGGCTGAATGAGGTATCAAATTAATCAGAAGCTAATGGACAATGGACAGACATAAAATAAATGATGACTCGAAGATGCATACCGATGGTAGGTGCAAGAACGCGCACGCATACCTGTGCGCGCGCAAATTCTTGACATGCTCAAAATGACCCGAAACGTACCCAAACTTGACCACGGTTGATTTGGGGAATTTTTGAATTTTGACGCGCGCGTACGTGCGCGTCGTGACCTTTGCATGACCTCTGATGACATGTCCTGATGACCTGTCACCTGAACTTGATATGATGCAAATATGGATGATTTTTTATGATTAGTTGCGATGATATGATCAATCATATAATTTTACAAAATGGCGCCTAGATGACGTCATCATGATTTGATAACCTTGAAAAGTTTCGTTTCACGATTCCATAATAATTTCCATACATGACATGAAAATCAAGAAATTTGACAAGCCCGATTTTGAGATAAAGTGGGAACAAAATTTGGCAATAAAAATAAATAAAGTAAATTCTGACGAATATAATAGGTGATCTGTCATATTCATGACAGACCACCTAAAAAGGAAAAAAAAAAAAAAAAAAAAAAAAAGGCAGGCAAGGTTTGAACCACCGACCCCTGCTTTACTAGTCAGGTGCGTTATCCAGTCGACCACAATGTTTCCGACAGACGGCAAATGCAAAACAGGAAACATATTGTCAATGTAAATTTTTGCAAGTAGAAAATTGGCATGATGACAAACCTCTACAAGTTCTAGTTTTGAGAATAGCACAAGCTTTAAAATGATACAATGGACATATTGTCTAAAGGGTACATTCTAAGCTAGAACATATTGAAAATTTGGCGAGAAAAGACCAATATTTACGGAATTAGAATCAATTTACATGAGTGTGGTGACATCATGAAACAGAAAACGTTAATTTTTAGTTCCGACGCCATTTTGATGACGTCACGATGTTTTTAAGGGTCAAATGTGGCATGAAATCATATTTCCTATTCATACTCTATTCGAATAGGAAAAAAAAAATGGGGGTCAACGGACTCCCTGAAGAGTCACAGTGAATATTATATAGGCATATTTTTGCCCACTTATGACTTATTTTGCGAGTTTGCACGCGCGTGTAATGCAAATTTGAATGGACGCGCATTCCCGTATTATTGGTCGTAAGAGGCTGAATGAGGTATCAAATTAATCAGAAGCTAATGGACAATGGACAGACATAAAATAAATGATGACTCGAAGATGCATACCGATGGTAGGTGCAAGAACGCGCACGCATACCTGTGCGCGCGCAAATTCTTGACATGCTCAAAATGACCCGAAACGTACCCAAACTTGACCACGGTTGATTTGGGGAATTTTTGAATTTTGACGCGCGCGTACGTGCGCGTCGTGACCTTTGCATGACCTCTGATGACATGTCCTGATGACCTGTCACCTGAACTTGATATGATGCAAATATGGATGATTTTTTATGATTAGTTGCGATGATATGATCAATCATATAATTTTACAAAATGGCGCCTAGATGACGTCATCATGATTTGATAACCTTGAAAAGTTTCGTTTCACGATTCCATAATAATTTCCATACATGACATGAAAATCAAGAAATTTGACAAGCCCGATTTTGAGATAAAGTGGGAACAAAATTTGGCAATAAAAATAAATAAAGTAAATTCTGACGAATATAATAGGTGATCTGTCATATTCATGACAGACCACCTAAAAAGGAAAAAAAAAAAAAAAAAAAAAAAAAGGCAGGCAAGGTTTGAACCACCGACCCCTGCTTTACTAGTCAGGTGCGTTATCCAGTCGACCACAATGTTTCCGACAGACGGCAAATGCAAAACAGGAAACATATTGTCAATGTAAATTTTTGCAAGTAGAAAATTGGCATGATGACAAACCTCTACAAGTTCTAGTTTTGAGAATAGCACAAGCTTTAAAATGATACAATGGACATATTGTCTAAAGGGTACATTCTAAGCTAGAACATATTGAAAATTTGGCGAGAAAAGACCAATATTTACGGAATTAGAATCAATTTACATGAGTGTGGTGACATCATGAAACAGAAAACGTTAATTTTTAGTTCCGACGCCATTTTGATGACGTCACGATGTTTTTAAGGGTCAAATGTGGCATGAAATCATATTTCCTATTCATACTCTATTCGAATAGGAAAAAAAAAATGGGGGTCAACGGACTCCCTGAAGAGTCACAGTGAATATTATATAGGCATATTTTTGCCCACTTATGACTTATTTTGCGAGTTTGCACGCGCGTGTAATGCAAATTTGAATGGACGCGCATTCCCGTATTATTGGTCGTAAGAGGCTGAATGAGGTATCAAATTAATCAGAAGCTAATGGACAATGGACAGACATAAAATAAATGATGACTCGAAGATGCATACCGATGGTAGGTGCAAGAACGCGCACGCATACCTGTGCGCGCGCAAATTCTTGACATGCTCAAAATGACCCGAAACGTACCCAAACTTGACCACGGTTGATTTGGGGAATTTTTGAATTTTGACGCGCGCGTACGTGCGCGTCGTGACCTTTGCATGACCTCTGATGACATGTCCTGATGACCTGTCACCTGAACTTGATATGATGCAAATATGGATGATTTTTTATGATTAGTTGCGATGATATGATCAATCATATAATTTTACAAAATGGCGCCTAGATGACGTCATCATGATTTGATAACCTTGAAAAGTTTCGTTTCACGATTCCATAATAATTTCCATACATGACATGAAAATCAAGAAATTTGACAAGCCCGATTTTGAGATAAAGTGGGAACAAAATTTGGCAATAAAAATAAATAAAGTAAATTCTGACGAATATAATAGGTGATCTGTCATATTCATGACAGACCACCTAAAAAGGAAAAAAAAAAAAAAAAAAAAAAAAAGGCAGGCAAGGTTTGAACCACCGACCCCTGCTTTACTAGTCAGGTGCGTTATCCAGTCGACCACAATGTTTCCGACAGACGGCAAATGCAAAACAGGAAACATATTGTCAATGTAAATTTTTGCAAGTAGAAAATTGGCATGATGACAAACCTCTACAAGTTCTAGTTTTGAGAATAGCACAAGCTTTAAAATGATACAATGGACATATTGTCTAAAGGGTACATTCTAAGCTAGAACATATTGAAAATTTGGCGAGAAAAGACCAATATTTACGGAATTAGAATCAATTTACATGAGTGTGGTGACATCATGAAACAGAAAACGTTAATTTTTAGTTCCGACGCCATTTTGATGACGTCACGATGTTTTTAAGGGTCAAATGTGGCATGAAATCATATTTCCTATTCATACTCTATTCGAATAGGAAAAAAAAAATGGGGGTCAACGGACTCCCTGAAGAGTCACAGTGAATATTATATAGGCATATTTTTGCCCACTTATGACTTATTTTGCGAGTTTGCACGCGCGTGTAATGCAAATTTGAATGGACGCGCATTCCCGTATTATTGGTCGTAAGAGGCTGAATGAGGTATCAAATTAATCAGAAGCTAATGGACAATGGACAGACATAAAATAAATGATGACTCGAAGATGCATACCGATGGTAGGTGCAAGAACGCGCACGCATACCTGTGCGCGCGCAAATTCTTGACATGCTCAAAATGACCCGAAACGTACCCAAACTTGACCACGGTTGATTTGGGGAATTTTTGAATTTTGACGCGCGCGTACGTGCGCGTCGTGACCTTTGCATGACCTCTGATGACATGTCCTGATGACCTGTCACCTGAACTTGATATGATGCAAATATGGATGATTTTTTATGATTAGTTGCGATGATATGATCAATCATATAATTTTACAAAATGGCGCCTAGATGACGTCATCATGATTTGATAACCTTGAAAAGTTTCGTTTCACGATTCCATAATAATTTCCATACATGACATGAAAATCAAGAAATTTGACAAGCCCGATTTTGAGATAAAGTGGGAACAAAATTTGGCAATAAAAATAAATAAAGTAAATTCTGACGAATATAATAGGTGATCTGTCATATTCATGACAGACCACCTAAAAAGGAAAAAAAAAAAAAAAAAAAAAAAAAGGCAGGCAAGGTTTGAACCACCGACCCCTGCTTTACTAGTCAGGTGCGTTATCCAGTCGACCACAATGTTTCCGACAGACGGCAAATGCAAAACAGGAAACATATTGTCAATGTAAATTTTTGCAAGTAGAAAATTGGCATGATGACAAACCTCTACAAGTTCTAGTTTTGAGAATAGCACAAGCTTTAAAATGATACAATGGACATATTGTCTAAAGGGTACATTCTAAGCTAGAACATATTGAAAATTTGGCGAGAAAAGACCAATATTTACGGAATTAGAATCAATTTACATGAGTGTGGTGACATCATGAAACAGAAAACGTTAATTTTTAGTTCCGACGCCATTTTGATGACGTCACGATGTTTTTAAGGGTCAAATGTGGCATGAAATCATATTTCCTATTCATACTCTATTCGAATAGGAAAAAAAAAATGGGGGTCAACGGACTCCCTGAAGAGTCACAGTGAATATTATATAGGCATATTTTTGCCCACTTATGACTTATTTTGCGAGTTTGCACGCGCGTGTAATGCAAATTTGAATGGACGCGCATTCCCGTATTATTGGTCGTAAGAGGCTGAATGAGGTATCAAATTAATCAGAAGCTAATGGACAATGGACAGACATAAAATAAATGATGACTCGAAGATGCATACCGATGGTAGGTGCAAGAACGCGCACGCATACCTGTGCGCGCGCAAATTCTTGACATGCTCAAAATGACCCGAAACGTACCCAAACTTGACCACGGTTGATTTGGGGAATTTTTGAATTTTGACGCGCGCGTACGTGCGCGTCGTGACCTTTGCATGACCTCTGATGACATGTCCTGATGACCTGTCACCTGAACTTGATATGATGCAAATATGGATGATTTTTTATGATTAGTTGCGATGATATGATCAATCATATAATTTTACAAAATGGCGCCTAGATGACGTCATCATGATTTGATAACCTTGAAAAGTTTCGTTTCACGATTCCATAATAATTTCCATACATGACATGAAAATCAAGAAATTTGACAAGCCCGATTTTGAGATAAAGTGGGAACAAAATTTGGCAATAAAAATAAATAAAGTAAATTCTGACGAATATAATAGGTGATCTGTCATATTCATGACAGACCACCTAAAAAGGAAAAAAAAAAAAAAAAAAAAAAAAAGGCAGGCAAGGTTTGAACCACCGACCCCTGCTTTACTAGTCAGGTGCGTTATCCAGTCGACCACAATGTTTCCGACAGACGGCAAATGCAAAACAGGAAACATATTGTCAATGTAAATTTTTGCAAGTAGAAAATTGGCATGATGACAAACCTCTACAAGTTCTAGTTTTGAGAATAGCACAAGCTTTAAAATGATACAATGGACATATTGTCTAAAGGGTACATTCTAAGCTAGAACATATTGAAAATTTGGCGAGAAAAGACCAATATTTACGGAATTAGAATCAATTTACATGAGTGTGGTGACATCATGAAACAGAAAACGTTAATTTTTAGTTCCGACGCCATTTTGATGACGTCACGATGTTTTTAAGGGTCAAATGTGGCATGAAATCATATTTCCTATTCATACTCTATTCGAATAGGAAAAAAAAAATGGGGGTCAACGGACTCCCTGAAGAGTCACAGTGAATATTATATAGGCATATTTTTGCCCACTTATGACTTATTTTGCGAGTTTGCACGCGCGTGTAATGCAAATTTGAATGGACGCGCATTCCCGTATTATTGGTCGTAAGAGGCTGAATGAGGTATCAAATTAATCAGAAGCTAATGGACAATGGACAGACATAAAATAAATGATGACTCGAAGATGCATACCGATGGTAGGTGCAAGAACGCGCACGCATACCTGTGCGCGCGCAAATTCTTGACATGCTCAAAATGACCCGAAACGTACCCAAACTTGACCACGGTTGATTTGGGGAATTTTTGAATTTTGACGCGCGCGTACGTGCGCGTCGTGACCTTTGCATGACCTCTGATGACATGTCCTGATGACCTGTCACCTGAACTTGATATGATGCAAATATGGATGATTTTTTATGATTAGTTGCGATGATATGATCAATCATATAATTTTACAAAATGGCGCCTAGATGACGTCATCATGATTTGATAACCTTGAAAAGTTTCGTTTCACGATTCCATAATAATTTCCATACATGACATGAAAATCAAGAAATTTGACAAGCCCGATTTTGAGATAAAGTGGGAACAAAATTTGGCAATAAAAATAAATAAAGTAAATTCTGACGAATATAATAGGTGATCTGTCATATTCATGACAGACCACCTAAAAAGGAAAAAAAAAAAAAAAAAAAAAAAAAGGCAGGCAAGGTTTGAACCACCGACCCCTGCTTTACTAGTCAGGTGCGTTATCCAGTCGACCACAATGTTTCCGACAGACGGCAAATGCAAAACAGGAAACATATTGTCAATGTAAATTTTTGCAAGTAGAAAATTGGCATGATGACAAACCTCTACAAGTTCTAGTTTTGAGAATAGCACAAGCTTTAAAATGATACAATGGACATATTGTCTAAAGGGTACATTCTAAGCTAGAACATATTGAAAATTTGGCGAGAAAAGACCAATATTTACGGAATTAGAATCAATTTACATGAGTGTGGTGACATCATGAAACAGAAAACGTTAATTTTTAGTTCCGACGCCATTTTGATGACGTCACGATGTTTTTAAGGGTCAAATGTGGCATGAAATCATATTTCCTATTCATACTCTATTCGAATAGGAAAAAAAAAATGGGGGTCAACGGACTCCCTGAAGAGTCACAGTGAATATTATATAGGCATATTTTTGCCCACTTATGACTTATTTTGCGAGTTTGCACGCGCGTGTAATGCAAATTTGAATGGACGCGCATTCCCGTATTATTGGTCGTAAGAGGCTGAATGAGGTATCAAATTAATCAGAAGCTAATGGACAATGGACAGACATAAAATAAATGATGACTCGAAGATGCATACCGATGGTAGGTGCAAGAACGCGCACGCATACCTGTGCGCGCGCAAATTCTTGACATGCTCAAAATGACCCGAAACGTACCCAAACTTGACCACGGTTGATTTGGGGAATTTTTGAATTTTGACGCGCGCGTACGTGCGCGTCGTGACCTTTGCATGACCTCTGATGACATGTCCTGATGACCTGTCACCTGAACTTGATATGATGCAAATATGGATGATTTTTTATGATTAGTTGCGATGATATGATCAATCATATAATTTTACAAAATGGCGCCTAGATGACGTCATCATGATTTGATAACCTTGAAAAGTTTCGTTTCACGATTCCATAATAATTTCCATACATGACATGAAAATCAAGAAATTTGACAAGCCCGATTTTGAGATAAAGTGGGAACAAAATTTGGCAATAAAAATAAATAAAGTAAATTCTGACGAATATAATAGGTGATCTGTCATATTCATGACAGACCACCTAAAAAGGAAAAAAAAAAAAAAAAAAAAAAAAAGGCAGGCAAGGTTTGAACCACCGACCCCTGCTTTACTAGTCAGGTGCGTTATCCAGTCGACCACAATGTTTCCGACAGACGGCAAATGCAAAACAGGAAACATATTGTCAATGTAAATTTTTGCAAGTAGAAAATTGGCATGATGACAAACCTCTACAAGTTCTAGTTTTGAGAATAGCACAAGCTTTAAAATGATACAATGGACATATTGTCTAAAGGGTACATTCTAAGCTAGAACATATTGAAAATTTGGCGAGAAAAGACCAATATTTACGGAATTAGAATCAATTTACATGAGTGTGGTGACATCATGAAACAGAAAACGTTAATTTTTAGTTCCGACGCCATTTTGATGACGTCACGATGTTTTTAAGGGTCAAATGTGGCATGAAATCATATTTCCTATTCATACTCTATTCGAATAGGAAAAAAAAAATGGGGGTCAACGGACTCCCTGAAGAGTCACAGTGAATATTATATAGGCATATTTTTGCCCACTTATGACTTATTTTGCGAGTTTGCACGCGCGTGTAATGCAAATTTGAATGGACGCGCATTCCCGTATTATTGGTCGTAAGAGGCTGAATGAGGTATCAAATTAATCAGAAGCTAATGGACAATGGACAGACATAAAATAAATGATGACTCGAAGATGCATACCGATGGTAGGTGCAAGAACGCGCACGCATACCTGTGCGCGCGCAAATTCTTGACATGCTCAAAATGACCCGAAACGTACCCAAACTTGACCACGGTTGATTTGGGGAATTTTTGAATTTTGACGCGCGCGTACGTGCGCGTCGTGACCTTTGCATGACCTCTGATGACATGTCCTGATGACCTGTCACCTGAACTTGATATGATGCAAATATGGATGATTTTTTATGATTAGTTGCGATGATATGATCAATCATATAATTTTACAAAATGGCGCCTAGATGACGTCATCATGATTTGATAACCTTGAAAAGTTTCGTTTCACGATTCCATAATAATTTCCATACATGACATGAAAATCAAGAAATTTGACAAGCCCGATTTTGAGATAAAGTGGGAACAAAATTTGGCAATAAAAATAAATAAAGTAAATTCTGACGAATATAATAGGTGATCTGTCATATTCATGACAGACCACCTAAAAAGGAAAAAAAAAAAAAAAAAAAAAAAAAGGCAGGCAAGGTTTGAACCACCGACCCCTGCTTTACTAGTCAGGTGCGTTATCCAGTCGACCACAATGTTTCCGACAGACGGCAAATGCAAAACAGGAAACATATTGTCAATGTAAATTTTTGCAAGTAGAAAATTGGCATGATGACAAACCTCTACAAGTTCTAGTTTTGAGAATAGCACAAGCTTTAAAATGATACAATGGACATATTGTCTAAAGGGTACATTCTAAGCTAGAACATATTGAAAATTTGGCGAGAAAAGACCAATATTTACGGAATTAGAATCAATTTACATGAGTGTGGTGACATCATGAAACAGAAAACGTTAATTTTTAGTTCCGACGCCATTTTGATGACGTCACGATGTTTTTAAGGGTCAAATGTGGCATGAAATCATATTTCCTATTCATACTCTATTCGAATAGGAAAAAAAAAATGGGGGTCAACGGACTCCCTGAAGAGTCACAGTGAATATTATATAGGCATATTTTTGCCCACTTATGACTTATTTTGCGAGTTTGCACGCGCGTGTAATGCAAATTTGAATGGACGCGCATTCCCGTATTATTGGTCGTAAGAGGCTGAATGAGGTATCAAATTAATCAGAAGCTAATGGACAATGGACAGACATAAAATAAATGATGACTCGAAGATGCATACCGATGGTAGGTGCAAGAACGCGCACGCATACCTGTGCGCGCGCAAATTCTTGACATGCTCAAAATGACCCGAAACGTACCCAAACTTGACCACGGTTGATTTGGGGAATTTTTGAATTTTGACGCGCGCGTACGTGCGCGTCGTGACCTTTGCATGACCTCTGATGACATGTCCTGATGACCTGTCACCTGAACTTGATATGATGCAAATATGGATGATTTTTTATGATTAGTTGCGATGATATGATCAATCATATAATTTTACAAAATGGCGCCTAGATGACGTCATCATGATTTGATAACCTTGAAAAGTTTCGTTTCACGATTCCATAATAATTTCCATACATGACATGAAAATCAAGAAATTTGACAAGCCCGATTTTGAGATAAAGTGGGAACAAAATTTGGCAATAAAAATAAATAAAGTAAATTCTGACGAATATAATAGGTGATCTGTCATATTCATGACAGACCACCTAAAAAGGAAAAAAAAAAAAAAAAAAAAAAAAAGGCAGGCAAGGTTTGAACCACCGACCCCTGCTTTACTAGTCAGGTGCGTTATCCAGTCGACCACAATGTTTCCGACAGACGGCAAATGCAAAACAGGAAACATATTGTCAATGTAAATTTTTGCAAGTAGAAAATTGGCATGATGACAAACCTCTACAAGTTCTAGTTTTGAGAATAGCACAAGCTTTAAAATGATACAATGGACATATTGTCTAAAGGGTACATTCTAAGCTAGAACATATTGAAAATTTGGCGAGAAAAGACCAATATTTACGGAATTAGAATCAATTTACATGAGTGTGGTGACATCATGAAACAGAAAACGTTAATTTTTAGTTCCGACGCCATTTTGATGACGTCACGATGTTTTTAAGGGTCAAATGTGGCATGAAATCATATTTCCTATTCATACTCTATTCGAATAGGAAAAAAAAAATGGGGGTCAACGGACTCCCTGAAGAGTCACAGTGAATATTATATAGGCATATTTTTGCCCACTTATGACTTATTTTGCGAGTTTGCACGCGCGTGTAATGCAAATTTGAATGGACGCGCATTCCCGTATTATTGGTCGTAAGAGGCTGAATGAGGTATCAAATTAATCAGAAGCTAATGGACAATGGACAGACATAAAATAAATGATGACTCGAAGATGCATACCGATGGTAGGTGCAAGAACGCGCACGCATACCTGTGCGCGCGCAAATTCTTGACATGCTCAAAATGACCCGAAACGTACCCAAACTTGACCACGGTTGATTTGGGGAATTTTTGAATTTTGACGCGCGCGTACGTGCGCGTCGTGACCTTTGCATGACCTCTGATGACATGTCCTGATGACCTGTCACCTGAACTTGATATGATGCAAATATGGATGATTTTTTATGATTAGTTGCGATGATATGATCAATCATATAATTTTACAAAATGGCGCCTAGATGACGTCATCATGATTTGATAACCTTGAAAAGTTTCGTTTCACGATTCCATAATAATTTCCATACATGACATGAAAATCAAGAAATTTGACAAGCCCGATTTTGAGATAAAGTGGGAACAAAATTTGGCAATAAAAATAAATAAAGTAAATTCTGACGAATATAATAGGTGATCTGTCATATTCATGACAGACCACCTAAAAAGGAAAAAAAAAAAAAAAAAAAAAAAAAGGCAGGCAAGGTTTGAACCACCGACCCCTGCTTTACTAGTCAGGTGCGTTATCCAGTCGACCACAATGTTTCCGACAGACGGCAAATGCAAAACAGGAAACATATTGTCAATGTAAATTTTTGCAAGTAGAAAATTGGCATGATGACAAACCTCTACAAGTTCTAGTTTTGAGAATAGCACAAGCTTTAAAATGATACAATGGACATATTGTCTAAAGGGTACATTCTAAGCTAGAACATATTGAAAATTTGGCGAGAAAAGACCAATATTTACGGAATTAGAATCAATTTACATGAGTGTGGTGACATCATGAAACAGAAAACGTTAATTTTTAGTTCCGACGCCATTTTGATGACGTCACGATGTTTTTAAGGGTCAAATGTGGCATGAAATCATATTTCCTATTCATACTCTATTCGAATAGGAAAAAAAAAATGGGGGTCAACGGACTCCCTGAAGAGTCACAGTGAATATTATATAGGCATATTTTTGCCCACTTATGACTTATTTTGCGAGTTTGCACGCGCGTGTAATGCAAATTTGAATGGACGCGCATTCCCGTATTATTGGTCGTAAGAGGCTGAATGAGGTATCAAATTAATCAGAAGCTAATGGACAATGGACAGACATAAAATAAATGATGACTCGAAGATGCATACCGATGGTAGGTGCAAGAACGCGCACGCATACCTGTGCGCGCGCAAATTCTTGACATGCTCAAAATGACCCGAAACGTACCCAAACTTGACCACGGTTGATTTGGGGAATTTTTGAATTTTGACGCGCGCGTACGTGCGCGTCGTGACCTTTGCATGACCTCTGATGACATGTCCTGATGACCTGTCACCTGAACTTGATATGATGCAAATATGGATGATTTTTTATGATTAGTTGCGATGATATGATCAATCATATAATTTTACAAAATGGCGCCTAGATGACGTCATCATGATTTGATAACCTTGAAAAGTTTCGTTTCACGATTCCATAATAATTTCCATACATGACATGAAAATCAAGAAATTTGACAAGCCCGATTTTGAGATAAAGTGGGAACAAAATTTGGCAATAAAAATAAATAAAGTAAATTCTGACGAATATAATAGGTGATCTGTCATATTCATGACAGACCACCTAAAAAGGAAAAAAAAAAAAAAAAAAAAAAAAAGGCAGGCAAGGTTTGAACCACCGACCCCTGCTTTACTAGTCAGGTGCGTTATCCAGTCGACCACAATGTTTCCGACAGACGGCAAATGCAAAACAGGAAACATATTGTCAATGTAAATTTTTGCAAGTAGAAAATTGGCATGATGACAAACCTCTACAAGTTCTAGTTTTGAGAATAGCACAAGCTTTAAAATGATACAATGGACATATTGTCTAAAGGGTACATTCTAAGCTAGAACATATTGAAAATTTGGCGAGAAAAGACCAATATTTACGGAATTAGAATCAATTTACATGAGTGTGGTGACATCATGAAACAGAAAACGTTAATTTTTAGTTCCGACGCCATTTTGATGACGTCACGATGTTTTTAAGGGTCAAATGTGGCATGAAATCATATTTCCTATTCATACTCTATTCGAATAGGAAAAAAAAAATGGGGGTCAACGGACTCCCTGAAGAGTCACAGTGAATATTATATAGGCATATTTTTGCCCACTTATGACTTATTTTGCGAGTTTGCACGCGCGTGTAATGCAAATTTGAATGGACGCGCATTCCCGTATTATTGGTCGTAAGAGGCTGAATGAGGTATCAAATTAATCAGAAGCTAATGGACAATGGACAGACATAAAATAAATGATGACTCGAAGATGCATACCGATGGTAGGTGCAAGAACGCGCACGCATACCTGTGCGCGCGCAAATTCTTGACATGCTCAAAATGACCCGAAACGTACCCAAACTTGACCACGGTTGATTTGGGGAATTTTTGAATTTTGACGCGCGCGTACGTGCGCGTCGTGACCTTTGCATGACCTCTGATGACATGTCCTGATGACCTGTCACCTGAACTTGATATGATGCAAATATGGATGATTTTTTATGATTAGTTGCGATGATATGATCAATCATATAATTTTACAAAATGGCGCCTAGATGACGTCATCATGATTTGATAACCTTGAAAAGTTTCGTTTCACGATTCCATAATAATTTCCATACATGACATGAAAATCAAGAAATTTGACAAGCCCGATTTTGAGATAAAGTGGGAACAAAATTTGGCAATAAAAATAAATAAAGTAAATTCTGACGAATATAATAGGTGATCTGTCATATTCATGACAGACCACCTAAAAAGGAAAAAAAAAAAAAAAAAAAAAAAAAAGGCAGGCAAGGTTTGAACCACCGACCCCTGCTTTACTAGTCAGGTGCGTTATCCAGTCGACCACAATGTTTCCGACAGACGGCAAATGCAAAACAGGAAACATATTGTCAATGTAAATTTTTGCAAGTAGAAAATTGGCATGATGACAAACCTCTACAAGTTCTAGTTTTGAGAATAGCACAAGCTTTAAATGATACAATGGACATATTGTCTAAAGGGTACATTCTAAGCTAGAACATATTGAAAATTTGGCGAGAAAAGACCAATATTTACGGAATTAGAATCAATTTACATGAGTGTGGTGACATCATGAAACAGAAAACGTTAATTTTTTAGTTCCGACGCCATTTTGATGACGTCACGATGTTTTTAAGGGTCAAATGTGGCATGAAATCATATTTCCTATTCATACTCTATTCGAATAGGAAAAAAAAAATGGGGGTCAACGGACTCCCTGAAGAGTCACAGTGAATATTATATAGGCATATTTTTGCCCACTTATGACTTATTTTGCGAGTTTGCACGCGCGTGTAATGCAAATTTGAATGGACGCGCATTCCCGTATTATTGGTCGTAAGAGGCTGAATGAGGTATCAAATTAATCAGAAGCTAATGGACAATGGACAGACATAAAATAAATGATGACTCGAAGATGCATACCGATGGTA